>NC_069502.1:4799250-5171750 GCF_027579735.1 Bombina bombina | reverse complement strand
ATGTAATTTATTTAATTGTAGTGTAATGTTAGGTGTTAGTGTAAGACAGGTTAGGTTTTATTTTACAGGTAAATTTGTATTTATTTTAACTAGGTAGCTAGTAAATAGTTAATAACTATTTACTAACTAGTCTACCTAGTTAAAATAAATACAAACTTACCTGTAAAATAAAAATAAAACCTAAGCTAGCTACAATGTAACTATTAGTAATAATCAGTTTAAATTTTGTGTAATTTGTTTTTTATTTTCTGTAATTTAGTGGTGTTTTATTGTAATTTAGCTAATTGTATTTAATTTATTTAATTGTATTTAATTTAGGGAATTTATTTAATTGTAGTGTAGTGTTAGGTGTTAGTGTAACAGGTGTTAAGTGAAGGACATTGATCCAGATTCATTACTTATTTAAACCTTTCTCTGCACTAGGAGACAGAAGGTAAACTGACTCCATTTGTGCACTATCCTGAAATCACCTTTAACATTTCAAAGACTTACTCTATATTGAGGATGGGGCCTACAGTTCTTTAGTTGTTTTTAACTTTGAGTCCTTTTATCTTTTATTTTTTATAAATTACCAATAAAAGTTATTTTTTAATTTTCCCAATTTCTCATATCCTGGTCCAGGCATAGAGTGCTGAAAGTGCAGTCTCCAGTGGGTTCTTTCCTCTACTTGTAAAGTATATTTCACACTGCACAGCACCACTTTTCTTCTAAATAATTACTAAGACATAAATATTAAACTTGTCAGCTAATGTAAATATTAGAGAAGCTTGCCACTGTGGCGCCACTGTATTTGTGTTGTGTTCATCAAATTAATTGTATCTAGCATTGCAGGCATACATAGCCTTGCTTGAACAAACGGCAGGATACAATGCAGATGAAATAATCCTCTTATAAATCCAATTTATAATAACCTGTGATCACAGAGTAAATGTATACAGTTTGGAACAAGACAGATAAACATACATATACATGAGCAAGCAAGCAAATATAAAGTTCATGCAATACTAACGAAAGTTCATTCACCTCCTCCCTATGATGAATGTAGAAATGGGAGGGGTCAGCCTCCAAAAATCACCTGATTGGACAGGCCGTGCTGTTAGCAAGACAAAGCAATCTTCATACTGAATACAATGTATCCGTTTGAATAAAAATATATACTTTTATGCAAATGATTGCAACTTTTAGGCATATGTGGGATACATATCTGATCTTACCATAGATGTACCAAGCAGGCCATTCTGCTACACCATGTGTTCACACAGATAATAAACAACGCCTCACACTGGATATTTTGTTTGCAAATGCAGAAATCTTCGTAATGGATATTATATACCTGTTCTTACCAAGAGATGTACCTTAGGCAGCAAACTGCATAGTGAGCATATACAAAGTATACAGGTGATCTTACCCCAGATGTACCAAACTTTATATAGCAAGCTATCAGTTCCACTCCACTTTATATTCACACAGGTAGTGAGCCACGCCTCACACTTAGTGCTTTGTATGCTTTCTTACCAAGATGTACCAATAATGTGCTATAAAAGCAATAATCCACATCAAAGATTGTATTTTCGTGCATGCATAGGGTATAGCATAGGTCTTACCATAGATGTACCATTCATCCTATGTCATGCATACAGCATTCACCACGCTGAGCTCAGTGCATCTGGTATCTCCACAGGTGCATCCAATCAGCAGGATAACACCTCTAGACCTGCAAATCACAAACTGTGCAATCTTACCACAGATGTACCATTTGGAGCACAGCAGTGTATCAGTTTTGTTAACTTAATGCAGAGTTGCTCACACTGTTACAGACAAATGATAGCAGGTAGTAAAAAATGAGAGTAGTTCACACGTAGAATATCATGAAGTATAGTCGACTCTTCTCCATGATAAAACACACACAAGTGCCAACGCACATTTCACCCCCACAGTAACGTGTTTCAGGGGCTCATCAGGGCATACCTTTCAATCATAGGACCTCCTCCTTATAAATCACCTGGTGGTATCCAATTGGCCAGCCAAAATGCGCTATTTCTTATTTTCTTAAAGGGGCAGGTCAATCAACCAGATTAATACAAACATATTTCATTGCCCTTTCTCCACAACAAACTTTTATGTATATACAGATTTCACTTATTGGAGTACTACACCATAGCCATTCACATGTAATTCCTTAAGGAACAACCACAATGTACTTCAATGATTTAGGTTTTACATTTCCACTCACTCACCATAACGTTCACAAAACCGGACAACCTGCTAAACTTATCTATAGCTTAATATGCTTAAACTCTATTTAGCACCTCACAATTTGCTTATATTTTTAATATATGTTTCCATTTTTCTTTTTTGCTCTTTATCCTTCACAAAGGACACATAAGTTTTGATACATACCTTTCTAATCATGCGCTAAAGACATATTTATCTATAACCTAGTATGTCTAAACGCATCCTACCATCTCACAATTCATTTTCAAGACCCTAATTGTTGTCCTTCAACAAAGGACAACAAGTATCAATATACTAAGAACTGTACAAAAAAACTTGCAGACTTCAATTTATCTTTAGGCCTACAGGGAATATGCTTGAAACTCTATTTAGCATCTCACATTTTTTTATATATTTTTTCACTCTTTCATTTCCAAAAACCTTTGCTAATATCCTTCAACAAAGGAAAAATAAGTATCAAAACATATCTTTCTAATCATGTGCTACGATATATTTATCTGTAGCCTAGTATATCTAAATGTTTCCTAACATCTCACAATTCATTTTCAGGACCCTACTTATCGTCCTTCAACAAAGGATAAATAGATATCAATATATTTAGAATTTTACAAAAAACTTGCAAACTCCAATTTATCATTTAGGCCTACAGGGATTCTAGTACCTAATCTATATATCCACTTGGCCTCTTTTTGGAGAAGAATTCTATCATTATCGCCTCCACGTCCATTAGTAATCCCTTTATAAATCACAATAAATTTGAGAGACACCACTTCACCATTGTGCACAGAATTGAAGTGTTTCAAGATATCATCACGGTGTTCCTGAACCCGGTCCTTTATTACCCTCTTCGTTTTACCTACATAAAAGACCGGGCAGGAACACCGCAGAAGATAGATAACCCCTTCAGATTTACAATTAAAGAAATATTGTATATCAAAGACTTTTTGAGAAAAAAAACGAAAACTGCTTTGTACTGTCCATATGGACACAGTACACACAGTGTTCTCAAGGGAAACTGTGTTTTATCCCTCTGTTTTCCTCAGCCAATCTGAATTTGAGGGTCCCCTCACAAACTGACTCCTGACAAGTCTATCCTTCAGATTAGGAGCCTTCCTAGCAACCATTTGTGGATACTCTCCTACCACCTTTTTAATTCTGTCATCCAGACACAGAATCTGCCAGTTCCTCTTCATTATATTTTTAATTTCTTCCCATTGGTCATTATATTTCGTAATAAACCTGATTTGATTACTTTCACTTTTTCTCTTTTGATCATACAGAAGTCTATCTCTTGGTACATTTCTGGCCTTCCATAATGCTTTCTTTATGCATTTATTAGAATAGCCCCTTTTAACGAACCTTTCTTTCATAAGAGAAGCATGCGCCTAGATTTAGAGTTTTGCGTTAGAAGGGGTGCGTTAGCTACGCGTCTTTTTTTTCTAACGCACTGTGTTTTTAACGCTGGTATTTAGAGTTTAAAAACAACCTTCTAACGCAATTACTAACGCGTATATATAACATGCGTAATCACGCCCGCTTTAGACAGTCTCCCATAGAGAACAATGGCAAATCAAACAAACACGCTTTTTTCACCTAACACTCGATCTCGCTAGAAATACGCACTGCTCGGTCATATGACGTATACCACATAATGCCCAAAAAAACACACTGCAAATGTCATAACAACAATCACAAAACATAGCACACACGCATTACACATTCAGAAGCGGGGAAAAAAAAATATAACTAAACGAGGAATACGCATATACTTTACGATACGGAAATCCGGAAAATAACAACAATGAAAAATAAATGCACACTCATACACAAGCAAAATACTCACATTCAACATTACGAAATATTAGGACAAACATACATATACAACATTTCACTAATACGACACCATCACCAATTAACATTTACACATAATACTATTGGACAATGTTATAGAAAACGAGCACTATGACATCATCGCATTCTACACATTCCACAAATACTAACTCGAAATGAGCATGCGCAAATTCACACAACTAATACACATTGCACGCATACTAATTACTAACAAAGCACACCTGAACACAATTTACAAGGCAAACAGGTACATCATTAAACATTTACATAGGCTATATAAGCATCACACAAGCATGGCTTCTTTGACTGTGTTGCTGGTGGGGTTTTGGATATTTGAGATTTAGTGAGTTATTGTGAGAGTTAGTGTGAGTTAGTGTTAGTGTGAGAGAGTCAGTTAGTGGTAGTGTGAGTTAGTGGTAGTGTGAGTTAGTGGTAGTGTGAGTTAGTGGTAGTGTGAGTTAGTGGGAGCGTGAGTTAGTGGGAGTGTGAGTTAGTGGGAGCGTGAGTTAGTAAGCGACAGTTGGTTTGGGTGAGTGTGTGAGTGCTTTTTCTGTATACATAACATATTTACATGCAAACACATTCAATACATACATACAGTTATCAATAACACTACATACACTCCATACCCCATACCCTCTCATACTACACTCCATACCCCATTCCCTGTAGTCCCATTCCCTTTCATCCCATTTACTCTTATCCCATAGCCCATTCCATACCCATCCCCTAGTTACATTTAGTTTACATATCCTCCTTTTAGTCTTCTTATACATTTTGGTTGGTTAAATACTCCTTACCCTCTTTTATTTATATCCCTTTCACACTTTGAGCACTTTTTTGGTCTTTTTATTTATTTATTTTGACCCCCTTTCATTTGTGCACAGTAACTTTTTGTTGGAGTAGTTAGGGCTTAGTTTAGGGAAGAGATGGAAGAGGAGGGCAGGCAGGAGATTAGTCAGGGGAGAGGTAGAGGGGGAGGAGAGGGAGAGGGGGGGAGAGAAACAGGACAGGAAGGGGGGCAGGAAGCGGGGGAGGAAGCGGTGGGTGGACCTAGCCACTTGGTTCAAGATGAACAAGTGGCTGGGCCCAGTGGCAGACAGAGTAGGGCTTCACAGTCCAGGAAACAGAGGGCACCATCACAGGGGAAGGCCAAGCTGACTAGGCAGGCGAGGTTTACTATGGAGGAGAAGGAGGCCCTCATAGAGGTGTATATGGGCAGGTATAAGAGGCTGCAGGCTCAGAAGACCACCCCGAGTGACAAGAGGAAGCTCTGGCGGGAGATAATAGATGCAGTTAATGCAGTGGGGGGGCATAACAGAGATATGGACTCGATTAAACATCGCTACCGGGACTGCAAGATGGAGCTGAAAAAAAAAATAACCAGGGAGTACCAACATGCCACAGGGACCGGTGGCGGGCCTGCACTGACCGTTGAGTACTCCTGATGGGAGGAAATGTTGCGTCTCAGCATCTCCGAGGTGGCCATAGTCGGGATCGGAGGAATCGATACCGGGAACCTGCCACTCTCATCTGCCGGTAATCTCATTTAAGAATCTATTAACATCCAAAATAAAAAATATATTTAAGGATAAGATTAATGCTATTATGCTGTTTAACACATTATTACGTAAACACATTCACAATGACCTTGCGATTACATTACTATCTAGGCTACAGGTTAGGTGTGCATTTAAACAGACTGAAAGCAAACGCAAAAACATTCAGATTGACCAGATAGATATCACAAACACGGTTTTGAAAATGCGGAAATTGCATTGATTGTTAGATTTCAAAGTGGATTAATGAGGCTGCATTTGTAATTCAATTGGAAGCAAAAGCATTTACATCTTTATTTGGAAATATGCTAATATATACATTTCTTTATTTTTGCAATATACAGAGTCTGGGGAGAAGGCAGCACACCAACTACAGGCTCCTCCTTTTCCCAGGTATGAGAGTGGTGGGGATGAATTGCCACCTCGGAGAGAAATGGAAGAGGCCCCCCCTGAAGCAGAGGAAGAGGCCCCCCCTGAAGCAGAAGAAGAGGCCCCTGAAGCAGAATAGGCCCCTCAAGCACCAGCAGGCTGCAGTGCACAAGCAGGCCGCCGTGCACAAGAAGGCCGACGTGCACAAGCAGGCCGCCGTGCACAACAGGAGGAGATAGCCGAGGTGCAGGTGTTACTCGATTTCATCGAACAGATGCGTACATCCCGGATGGAAAATATCCAAACTAGAAGTCAGATGACAGAAGATCTTCGTGGCATTCGAGAAGGACAAAGAGAAATTATACAGGTCTTTACAAGAATTGAACAAGGACAAAACCGGAGTGTACAGATTCTAGAAGATATGTTTAATTTCTTCCGGTAGGCGCATGCTGGGCCATCTGCTGCTGGGCCATCTGCTGCTGGGCAATCTCATCCCAGTACTCCTCCTTCCCCTCTTCCCACAACATCTCCGATGAGAATTCGTTGGAGGGGGCAGTTGCCCCCCCCAGAGCCTCAGTCTCGTGGGAAGAGGGGAAGGAAGAGGAAGTAAGTATTTTTGGAGATATGTTTATTTTGTATTTATTTAATGTGTAATGGATAGGTATGTGATGATGTGGTTTTCATACACTTGCGGACCACACTCTGTATATAATCTGCTTCTATGGGACCGAGTCCATGGAGGCAGTTTGCAGAGTGTGGGTTATAAGTGTGTGGACACCACATCATCACATACCTATCCTTTTTCATGATATTGATTGGTTTCAGTGATGTGATGTCCAAACTGTTTCCCTAATCTCAAACAAAATGACCATTACAATTATACATGATGGCATATTTCTGTTTGAATGCCAATAACACAGATTAAAGGGACAGTCAGAACATTATTGTTTACAAAGAAAACACTGTATTACGTATTATCAAGTTTGAAACAAAAACATGGAGAAATACACGTGTGACTTATGTGATTACCCTTGTATCTATGCCTATGAAAAATGACCACTTATTTATGTTATTCTGACTTAACAACATTTTAGACAATCAATGAACAATCCAGGATAAATATGCTGTATGAGCTCAAGTTTTTCTATATCAAAATGCTATCAAAATGCCCTCTAGTGGTCAAAATGCATTCTGATTACATGCACTCTTCAATCTCTAAGAAATTAGCACACAAACCTCCTAGGTTTAGCTAGCAAACAAGAATAACCAGAGAACTATGATACATTGGTGAGAAATGTTTGAGATAATTTTTATTTTAAAAATTGCATTTTTCATAATGCAAATCATTATTGGTTTTCAAGACTGTCCTTTTGATATATGCTAACATATACTAATATTTTGTGATTGTTGGTATATCTACATGTACTTGTTCAAACAAGAAATATTGGAATAGGATTTCTATTGACGTGTTAAATAAAGTCTATTTTCTTAAAGAGACATTATTGTGTTTGAATTATTTTAGAAAGACATTTTATTTACAAGGAATATGGTTTAAAGTCATTTTATGAGTGAATAAACAAATATATGCTCACAATAATATATTTGGAGATTAACCAATGTGGAACTCATACATGACACAATAATCAACATTTGCATTAAAGGGACAGTATACAATCTTTTTCAGAGAACTGCATGTAATAGACACTAATAGAAACAACAAGATGACCACATACTGATATCAAAATCCATCAGAAAAAGGTTTAAACACTTTCTTAGAAAATCAGTTTATCTATATTGAAAAGATAGCTGGAAAATAAGACAATACCCCTTCATTTTCATATGAAAAGACCCTTTACACAAACAGGAGCAAGCTGGAGAAGGTAGCTGATGGTACTCACATCAAACTTTTAGGCTTGGCGAGGAGTCAGAAAATTACTGAAATGTTATTTGAACATAAGCAAAACTAGACATGTATTTGATAAAAAAAATGAACTATATAAATAGAGAGAAAAAACATATTTGTGTTTTTAAAGTGTATGTATAATGACCCTTTAATAAAATATAAAACGACATAACATCTAGAAGAAGTAGGCATCTCATATATTTAGCATATGATAAAGATAAATGCATATTGATTTCTTGATTCAAATACAATAGCGCATATTTCGGAATTTGATATATTGAAAATTAAACACAACACACTCATTATTCATAAAAAGGAACATATTGTTGACAAACATATTAAACAAGATGGACTATATTCATGGATTTGCACTTGCCTCAAAATATCTTATGCAGGAAAACATTTTGCTTTCATTCGTTTATTCAACCAGACAGCCATCAAAAGAGAATGTTGTGTTCTTTATCAGCTATGGGTCAACAATGTTATATGATTCACACAATCCATACTCACCATGGTTTTAAACTTGGCTTCTCATTCACAAACGTGGGTTACGCGCAAAATCTAATATTGCGGGACTACGTAATACAATCAGACGGTTTTTACACCTTTGCATATGACGTCTTAATTAACATGGCGCATCCTTGATCGCGTAAAAACGCCATCCAATAATAGGTGCATCCTTGATTGAGTAAATACGCCATCCAATAGAAGGCGCATCCTTGATCGCGTAAATACGCCATCCAATAAAAGGCACATCCTTGATCCCGTAAAAACGTCAGCCAATACAAGGACTCATTGGACAGCCTGGCAGGTGACGTCTTAAGCAACATGGCGCATCCAAGATCGAGTAAAAACGTAAGCCAATACAAGGACTCAGTTGATAGCTTGGCATATCAATAAGAAATGTATTTATATTTTATAAACTAGTATGTGTCTATATTGCTAGCTAGGAATGTCAAGTTAAGATAACGTAATACTATGATATATGAAATAGAATCCATTAGTGAAAATAAGGAGATATTTCATTAGAAGAAGAGGATTATTAACTAAACTATTTAGCAAGCAGCATGTTTTAAATAGACATGAAAACAATATTTTAAGGTTACACGATTATGTACGACATTACAGTTTGAAATACATTGTAACAATAAATGAAAATCTTTGGATTATTGTGTTTCGTGTCCCTTTAAATGAGAATTAATGCTAGGAGATGCATTCGGAAAATAGGGATGTGTTATAAATTATATGTTAAAGGGACAGTCAACCCCAGAAATTTTGTTGTTTAAAAATATAGCTAATCCCTTTATTACACATTACCCATTTTTGAACAACAAACACAGTTATATATTAATATATATTAATATACTTTTTACTTCTGTTATTATCTTGTATCTAAGCTTCTGCTGACTGCCCCATTATTTCTGTTCTTTTGACAGACATGCAGTTTAGCAAATCAATGCTCACTCCTAGGTCACTTTACGTGTATGAGCTCAATGTTATCTATATGAAACATGTGAACTAATGCCTTAAAATAGTCAAAATGTATTCAGATTAGAGGCAGTCTTCAAGGTCGAAGAAATTAGCATATGAACCTCCTAGTTTTAGCTTTCAACTAAGAACAAAGCAAAATTCTAGATCAAAGTAAATTAGGAAGTTTTTTTTAAATCGCATGCCCTATTTAAATCATGAATAATCTTTTGGGACTTGACTGTCCCTTTAACTATAGCTATGTTGCCCATCTTTAACATTTAAAAGGTACACATGATAAATACATATGTCATTGATGTTTTCAGATATGTTTATATTGTTTTGGAATAACAATAATGACACATGTATTGATCAAACGTGTCACTTATTCAAGTTGAAATATGGTCAGCCTACCTATAGCCATATATCGGAGGATAATTAAATTAAAAACAATATTAATAGAAAGATATCCATCATCTAAAATATGCGCATTACACACAGTGATTGATTTGGTTACACTACTACAATAAGATATAATTGAAATTTGAATACATGTGCTGTCAACATTCAAATAAGAGTTTGTATAAAATAAGATTATATGTCCTTGTTCATGTAAAAAGGACAAAAATGCAGATCCATTCCTTAACAATTGTGGTCAGCATCACTTAAAGGGACATGAAATACAACAAAAACATTTTCAGGATTCACAGAGAGAATACTATTTACATAAAAATAACACTTTAAAGAGATTATCTCATTGTATCAATCCTGGGATCATTTGTTAAAGGTGCATCAATTCACGAAGAGTTTACAAATGAACACATGGATGTGAAAATATATATATATATATATATATATATATATATATATATACAAACAGCAAGAGATATATATATATATATATATATATATATATATATATATATATATATATATATATATATATATATATATATATATATACAGGGAGTGCAGAATTATTAGGCAAATTAGTATTTTGACCACATCATCCTCTTTATGCATGTTGTCTTACTCCAAGCCTACTACCAATTAAGCATATTAGGTGATGTGCATCTCTGTAATGAGAAGGGGTGTGGTCTAATGACATCAACACCCTATATCAGGTGTGCATAATTATTAGGCAACTTCCTTTCCTTTGGCAAAATGGGTCAAAAGAAGGACTTGACAGGCTCAGAAAAGTAAAAAATAGTGAGATATCTTGCAGAGGGATGCAGCACTCTTAAAATTGCAAAGCTTCTGAAGCGTGATCATCGAACAATCAAGCGTTTCATTCAAAATAGTCAACAGGGTCGCAAGAAGCATGTGGAAAAACCAAGGCACAAAATAACTGTAGTAGTTCAAAGTGGAAAATAGGAGCACCGGCACTGAGTTGAGTTAAAAAATTCCAATTTTATTTGTAACACCTTGGTGTCTTTAAAATCTTTTTTATCTATTTACAAGATAGGCACAAACAGATAAAAGACATAGGACTGTCTGATGACAACAGCCTTACATGTTTCGGCTTAGAAAGCCGTCCTCATAAGCTGCTGTCCAGTATGCTAAAACTGACACTTTTAAAAGCAACAGACTAATCCAATAGGTTACAACCTAATTATCAATTATATAACACCTGTTGTTTTTTCCACATTGCAGGTATTTTAACCCTTTATTTCCCCTGTCTTACAAAGAATTTAGAAGTGCAAAGCCACATACCTATTCCTTGGAACTTTGGCTACAATAGTGATATGTTTAGTAAACTACATATTCTATTTCTAATCACTTCAGATGTACTATATCTACTTATTTCTCCTATCTAATGTCTAATGTCAGAAAAATTCTTTTGGTTTAAATTGTAGTCTAATTTTATTTGACATATATACTTAGCGGTTTACCTAATTTAAGTTACTACTGTTAAGAAATATTTCCATGCTATTCAAAAATTGCATAAGGTAAATTTCTGTATAAATTTCAAGTTTGAAGAACAGAACTCTATAGGTACACATGATTTTCCCAATCTATAATATAATAATTCTTTATAAAAAACTTTTCCAATGTTATCCTTAATATATAACGAAGAATTATTTTGTTAGACATTGTTTTGGTAATGTATCTATTTCTATTTAAAGAAAGCCTTACATACATACCTAATCTATCATTGCCAAAAGTTCATGAGATCATAATCTGAGTTGAAACCATTTGGCACCCTGGTCTTTAACTTAAAAATCCAAAATACTTCCTGTCTACCTAGAATTGTTTCTCTATCCCCACCATTATTTTGTGGAGGGATTCTTTCTATAGCGGTCCATGTGAAACTACTGGTGTCCTGATTGTGAACTGTAACGAAATGTTGTACTAATGGTGTACTAGCTAGCCCAGTTTTTATTGATGAGAGATGTTCCCTTATCCTTGTTCTGACCTCTCTTATTGTGAGCCCTACATACTGTTTTTGACAATCTTTACAGGTAATAAGGTAAATAATAAACGTAGACCTGCAGTTCATGCACATATATTTCTGATACTCTTGTCCTGTATGTGTGGAGATGAAGCTTGCCCCTATGTCTACCTTTGCACAGGCCACACAATTAGTGTAGTGGCATCTGTACATGCCTCTAGATGTCAACCAGGATGAGTCCTGTGTCAATTTCTTACTGGGTAGTTTCGTTGGTGAAACCATATTCCCTAAGCTCATATTTCTTTTGTATGCAAACCTACAATCTTTAATATTGATATCAGCTAAGCCATCATCTGCTCTTAAAAGAGGGAGATGTTTCCTTATTATGTTGCAAATGTTAGAGTATTGACTACTGTATGTTGTTACAAACAATAAGTCGTTAGATTGAGCTTTCATTTCTTTTCCCCTTCTCTCTTTTTCTAATAGATCATTTCTGTTTAGTTTCATTAAAGATTTTTTCGCTGAATCTATTAGATTTCTCTGATACCCTCTTTGTTTTAACCTCTCTGTTAGTAGAGTGGACTGTTCAAGGTAACTGTTATCATCAGAACAATTTCGTTTAAGTCGTGTATACTGTCCTTTTGCTATCCCTCTAAACGTGCTTACTGGATGACAACTTGATGCATGTAGCAAAGTGTTGCCAGCTATGGGCTTTCTGTATACTGTTGACTTAACAAGTTTCCCTTTTGTTCCACTGAGTGTAACATCCAGATAATTAATCTGTTTACAGTCATGTTCTGAAGTAAATCTTAGACCTACATTATTTATGTTCAAGCCTTCTACAAACATTTTCATTTTTTCTTGGTCTCCTTGCCAAATGAAAAGCAGGTCATCTATGAAACGTTTGTATATCACTATATTCTCCCTGTAAGGGTTTTCATCTCCAAATATGCTGCACCGCTCCCACCAACCCAAAAATAGGTTAGCATATGAGGGCGCAAACTTTGCCCCCATGGCGGTGCCGCATACTTGAAGATAGAAAACCCCCTCAAAAGAGAAGTAGTTGTGTTTCAAAAGGAAATCTGTGACCCTTACAACAAATTCACAGTAGTCTGAGTTGTTACCATAATACTTTCTCATAAAAAAGGCTATTGCTTGTAATCCACACTCATGTGGTATAGAGGAATAGAGTGATTGGACGTCCACTGTAAGCCAAGTGAATTTGTCATTCCACTCTATATCTGAAATTATCTGTAATATATGTTTTGTATCTTTTACATGGCTCCAGAGATCTAAAACCATTGGTTGTAGAATACTATCTAGCCATTCTGACAGATGTTCTGAGAAAGACCCTATTCCACTTACTATAGGTCTTCCTACCACATTCTCTGTACTCTTATGTACTTTTGGCAAGTGATTAAATGTAGGTATTTTTGGATTGGTAGTCAGTAAGTACGCACTTGTGTCTGAGTCAATGAAACCCATTTCAACACCATCATCAACTAAATCCCTCAGCTTTTTATTAAAGATTTTAGTTGGATCGTTAGTTAGTGTCCTATAATTTAATGGGTTATTCAATTGTCTTAGTGCTTCTTTTACAAAATCATCCCTATTCTGAACCACTACTGTGCCTCCTTTATCTGCGGCACGTATCACCAAATCTTTATTCTGTGCCAATTTTTTTAGTACTTCTCTTTCATTATAAGTTAAATTACATTTGGTGTTAGTCTGAGTGTAATATAACTTGGTCAGATCTTGTTCCACCATATTCTGGAACTTTTCTATTATATTCCCTCTGCTCTGTATCGGGTAAAAGGTGGACTTTTTCTTAAATTTAGGAGTGCACAGTCGTGTTTCACGGTTAGGCATAGAATTAGAAAAAGAGTTGGAAAGGGAATCAGGGCATCTGAGAGGATCAGAGTCAATATCATAAGTAGGAATGGAAATAGGGTAATGACTAGGGACAGACCCATCTTCAACACTTTCTTCTGCTAAAGTTTCCAATGTATTCAAGTCACATAAGTGCTGAAAATCTGAATCACTTTGATCCCTTCCAATTATAGAGCTAGGCTGAACAACCATGCTCTCATGTGGCTGGGATTCATTGGAAATATATTTATTCATAGAGAAATGCTTTTTTAAGGTTAGTTTTCTAATCAGCTTATTCACATCCAATAATGTGTCAAATAGATTAAATGAGCTGGTGGGGACAAAGCCCAAACCTAATCCTAGCAACTTTAATTCCACATCATTCAGTGAATAATCTGATAGATTAATAACATTGATACTTGGGGAACTAGTTGTAACAACTACTCCTGGTAATGTGTTCGTCTCTGTTGTGTCCTGCGAGGGTACCTCCCTCTTGCTGAACCTGTGGTATCTCGCCCCCCCCCCGTCTTGTTTGGGCTGGGCGATGCAAAAAACCTGATTCATTTCAGTTCTCTCAATGTTATCTGGATTATTAATCAGATTGCTTCCACTAGGAACTGATTCTATTACTGGTGTACTGTACTTAGATTTAGCACCTTTTTGGGTATTTTTTAGTATTGACACTGGTTGTTGTGTATTCACTTTAGGTGTAACTACCTGTAATTGAATGTTTTCTATTGGTGTAGTTGTTTGTTGAATGTAACCAGCTTTCCCTATCTGTTGTTGAACATAGTGATAGTTGCTCACAATCTCGCTATTCTGATGGTTGCTCACATTTTGGCTACTCTGCACAATTTGCCTTGTGTCTTCTTCACCCCCAGAAAATGAACTATCCCCTGTTCCTTCTGTTTCACTGTCTGAGAATTGAATATGTTTTCCACTTCTACCTCTTCCCCTGTGTCTACGACCTCTACCCCTGCCTCTGTTGCCAAAATTGTTCCTTTGGTTAAAGTCCCGTCTGGTTTGAAATCTCTCTTTTCTGTTCCAGACATAGACCATATTATTCGTATAATCTAATTGATCTCTAACGAATTTTGAATGTTTCCTATCTAATAATACCTTTTTGGCTTCAGCCACAATATCATGCAAGGTTTGGTCAAATACAGGATAATTAGCATGTTCACTTCTAATATTCAATTCATCTTGTATAAGAGTTATCACATTTTTTATACTAAGCATTTGGTTTGTCTTATACTGTATCAATAGTTGCATCAACCTGAACGAACAATCAGATAAAACATCATTCCATTGGTTAATAAAAGCTCTATCATCTGTCAAAAATGTAGGATATTTGTTTAAACGTAAACCTCTAGGTATAATATTGAGTTTAATGTAATTTTCCAATGTCCAAATGTCCCATTTTAACTTGTTCTCTCGTATTAGATTAGACTCCATTTCCTCAAATAATGCAGAAAGTGTGTGTTTATATCTGTCCATAGAGAATATAGTTTCACACTCAGAGTTAATATCCCTTTCCTGTGCACTTTTAATGAAAAGAAAGTTAAGGGTCTCGCTGCAATCTCCATTTGTGCCTCCATGTTACAGGACAAAGCAAAAAGGTAGCAGCCTCCTCAGAAGTGTTTTTGCTGTTTAGAAAAAGCGTTACCCCAACGCTGTATAAACAATAGGTCAACCAAAATTAACAGCAAGAAACAACAACCGTGGCTGGTGTATTTAAAGTTACCTAATGTGGCTCGTAGCCCAAGCAGAGGTGGAGGTGAGGTGAATTATAAGCGTGTTTTTTAACCTTTAGTGATATAAGTTCCATACACTGGATAAAGTTTTCCTTACCGTGCCCCCTGTGTGTCAGCCTGCCGGTCCTTGGGTAGAGGCTATGGTTCCTACGCTGCAGCAATCCCCTCTCGGATCCTGGCCGGTACCTCCTTGTACTCCTCAGCGTCCTCCATTCAGCCTGCCATACCCTCCTCAGCTGCTCGTTGCAATAGGGGGCGCGGTTTACGCCTCTGATGCGTCTGATGACGTTCTGCTCACCTCTGCAGTTGCTTGTTCCGGACTCGTTTACCGGATAACAAAGGTCCTGTAACTGCTTCTGAAACTCCAAAAGTTGCCGTGCTCACTGTGGGTAAAGTTCAATAGTAGTTCAAAGTGGAAAATAGGAGCACCGGCACTGAGTTGAGTTAAAAAATTCCAATTTTATTTGTAACACCTTGGTGTCTTTAAAATCTTTTTTATCTATTTACAAGATAGGCACAAACAGATAAAAGACATAGGACTGTCTGATGACAACAGCCTTACATGTTTCGGCTTAGAAAGCCGTCCTCATAAGCTGCTGTCCAGTATGCTAAAACTGACACTTTTAAAAGCAACAGACTAATCCAATAGGTTACAACCTAATTATCAATTATATAACACCTGTTGTTTTTTCCACATTGCAGGTATTTTAACCCTTTATTTCCCCTGTCTTACAAAGAATTTAGAAGTGCAAAGCCACATACCTATTCCTTGGAACTTTGGCTACAATAGTGATATGTTTAGTAAACTACATATTCTATTTCTAATCACTTCAGATGTACTATATCTACTTATTTCTCCTATCTAATGTCTAATGTCAGAAAAATTCTTTTGGTTTAAATTGTAGTCTAATTTTATTTGACATATATACTTAGCGGTTTACCTAATTTAAGTTACTACTGTTAAGAAATATTTCCATGCTATTCAAAAATTGCATAAGGTAAATTTCTGTATAAATTTCAAGTTTGAAGAACAGAACTCTATAGGTACACATGATTTTCCCAATCTATAATATAATAATTCTTTATAAAAAACTTTTATCCGGTAAACGAGTCCGGAACAAGCAACTGCAGAGGTGAGCAGAACGTCATCAGACGCATCAGAGGCGTAAACCGCGCCCCCTATTGCAACGAGCAGCTGAGGAGGGTATGGCAGGCTGAATGGAGGACGCTGAGGAGTACAAGGAGGTACCGGCCAGGATCCGAGAGGGGATTGCTGCAGCGTAGGAACCATAGCCTCTACCCAAGGACCGGCAGGCTGACACACAGGGGGCACGGTAAGGAAAACTTTATCCAGTGTATGGAACTTATATCACTAAAGGTTAAAAAACACGCTTATAATTCACCTCACCTCCACCTCTGCTTGGGCTACGAGCCACATTAGGTAACTTTAAATACACCAGCCACGGTTGTTGTTTCTTGCTGTTAATTTTGGTTGACCACAAAATAACTGCCCATGAACTGAGAAAAGTCAAGCGTGCAGCTGCCAAGATGCCACTTGCCACCAGTTTGGCCATATTTCAGAGCTGCAACATCACTGGAGTGCCCAAAAGCACAAGGTGTGCAATACTCAGAGACATGGCCAAGCTAAGAAAGGCTGAAAGATGACCACCACTGAACAAGACACACAAGCTGAAACGTCAAGACTGGGCCAAGAAATATCTCAAGACTGATTTTTCTAAGGTTTTATGGACTGATGAAATGAGAGTGAGTCTTGATGGGCCAGATGGATGGGCCCGTGGCTGGATTGGTAAAGGGCAGAGAGCTCCAGTCTGACTCAGACGCCAGCAAGGTGGAGGTGGAGTACTGGTTTGGGCTGGTATCATCAAAGATGAGCTTGTGGGGCCTTTTCGGGTTGAGGATGGAGTCAAGCTCAACTCCCAGTCCTACTGCCAGTTTCTGGAAGACACCTTCTTCAAGCAGTGGTACAGGAAGAAGTCTGCATCCTTCAAGAAAAACATGATTTTCATGCAGGACAATGCTCCATCACACGCGTCCAAGTACTCCACAGCGTGGCTGGCAAGAAAGGGTATAAATGAAGAAAATCTAATGACATGGCCTCCTTGTTCACCTGATCTGAACCCCATTGAGAACCTGTGGTCCATCATCAAATGTGAGATTTACAAGGAGGGAAAACAGTACACCTCTCTGAACAGTGTCTGGGAGGCTGTGGTTGCTGCTGCACGCAATGTTGATGGTGAACAGATCAAAACACTGACAGAATCCATGGATGGCAGGCTTTTGATTGTCCTTGCAAAGAAAGGTGGCTATATTGGTCACTGATTTGTTTATATTTGTGTATATTTGTGAATGTTGAGATGTTATATTGGTTTCACTGGTAAAAATAAATAATTGAAATGGGTATATATTTGTTTTTTGTTAAGTTGCCTAATAATTATGCACAGTAATAGTCACCTGCACACACAGATATCCCCCTAAAATAGCTATAACTAAAAACAAACTAAAAACTACTTCCAAAACTATTCAGCTTTGATATTAATGAGTTTTTTGGGTTCATTGAGAACATGGTTGTTGTTCAATAATAAAATTAATCCTCAAAAATACAACTTGCCTAATAATTCTGCACTCCCTGTATATATATATATATATATATATATATATATATATATAGAGAGAGAGAGAGAGAGAGAGAGAGAGAGAGAGAGAGAGAGAGAGAGAGAGAGAGAGAGAGAGAGAGAGAGAAATTCATTACTGTGCTAATCATAATCTTGCAAAGATAAAGCTTTACGAAAAGTATATCAAGAAAATGAATCAAATTAAATTGGAGATGTAAATATTAAAGTCATTTACAATTGTATTACATATATGATTCCGGAAAGACCATTATTTGGTTTCAGGTCCCTTTAAGGATTAACCACATAAACTATAGATTTCAATCAATGACATGAATAAAGAGGACAAAGAATTGTGGAATGACATGTATTTTATTAGTATGTCATAAAACATAAACAACATTTAAAAAAAAAAACATGTTGAAAGATAATTAAAATTGGAGCCATTTGACAAGGTAAAAGAGTGCATCACAGTCCTTGGAGGGAGTTGACAAGGGCCAACAAAGGCCAGCACAGCCCCATTGGAGCCATTTGACAAGGTAAAAGAGTGCATCACAGTCCTTGGAGGGAGTTGACAAGGGCCAACACAGACCCTGTGGAGCCATTTGGCAAGGTAAAAGAGTGCATCACAGTCCTTGGAGGGAATTGGCAAGGGCCAGCACAGCCCCATTGGAGCCATTTGACAAGGTGCCATAGTGCATCACAGTCCTTGGAGGGAGTTGACAAGGGCCAACAAAGGCCAGCACAGCCCCATTGGAGCCATTTGACAAGGTAAAAGAGTGCATCACAGTCCTTGGAGGGAGTTGACAAGGGCCAACACAGACCCATTGGAGCCATTTGACAAGGTAAAAGAGTGCATCACAGTCCTTGGAGGGAGTTGGCAAGGGCCAGCACAGCCCCATTGGAGCCATTTGACAAGGTAAAAGAGTGCATCACAGTCCTTGGAGGGAGTTGACAAGGGCCAACAAAGGCCAGCACAGCCCCATTGGAGCCATTTTACAAGGTAAAAGAGTGCATCACAGTCCTTGGAGGGAGTTGGCAAGGGCCAGCACAGCCCCATTGGATCCATTTGACAAGGTAAAAGAGTGCATCACAGTCCTTGGAGGGAGTTGACAAGGGCCAACACAGACCCATTGGAGCCATTTGACAAGGTAAAAGAGTGCAACAGGCACAACAATAAACAAAAAAGGCCAAATGGCAACAGGAAAATCAAATCAGTAACATGTGGACGGAAGAATCTTAAGTGCGACCTTGGAGCATCTCCAGATACTCCACATACTGGGCATCACCTTCATTGTCCTCTTCATGCTCTGCTCCAGATTCAGGCATTGACTGTAAACCCCTTATATGGCGTAGAGTGGAACGCTGAACCTGGAGCAGGGTATGAATGGTGTCATGCATCCTTCCCAGGAACAGCGAGTTCCTCAACACGGCCTGCTCTATACGCGATAGAGTTTCGAGCATGAGCCATGCTGAGTCACAAACTAAAAGAAATAAATAGAAGAATATTAATGCTAATTACACAACATAATATAAATCTATCAAATATACATTGGAATAAGAAAGAGAAATCATTCTTACAATCAAATATTCAATATTGCTTATCTACACATGAAATATGTTCTTCATACATAAACCATTAAAGGGACAGTTTACTCAAAATTTTTATCCCCTTTAATTTGTTTACACTGATCCACTTTTCCAGCTTGAGTGTATTAATATTTTGAACATTATTTCCATTGTCCATACATTGTAAATTTCAATAGTTTATTTATCCTGTAGTATCCACACCTATCCTTAAAGCTTTTTGCCTTGAGGCCAACACGTGTAAACACAGCAAGCAGAAGAAATTACACTCCCAGTGGTTTACAGAAGAGATAATGTAAGAAAAAGTTATATTTTTATTTTTCTATACAAGTAGTGGAGATTGGTATATGGAGTGAGATGATATTAAAGGGACAATGACCACATATATTTTATTTTGTGATTCAGATAGACCATGAAAAATCTTTTAAACATTTAATTTACTCCTATTATCAAATCTTATACATTCTCTTTGTATCTTTAATTTAAATGCAATAATGTAATTTTATATTTATGACCATTTTTGGTGATCAACCTTGGTTGTCCCTGCTGATTGGTGGATAAATTAATAAAAAAAAAAAAACCCAAAAAAACCCCACAGTTCACAATATTTTAAAAATTAGATGCCTTTCAACATAAAAATAAAGATACCAAGAGAACTCTTAAAAATTAATAAGAGGATTAAATTAGCAAGTTGATTAACATTTCATGCTCTATTTGAATAAAAAAAAAATATTTTGGGTTCATTGTCACTTTAAATATGTTATAATGTTGATTTAGAATGATACTTACAGCTGTGCCTGGGAAGGACAATCTGACACCTAGAACAATGAAGGTTGGGATAGGGGGGAGGGATGGGATATTGCTGGCGAGGGCTTGGATTGGGCTGTTGAGGGCTGAGGTGCCGCTCTGGGGGAGCCCGTACAGCTGGGGATTCATGGGCATGGTGAGTTGGGGACTAGGCAGGTTGGGGAACGGTACGGGCCAAAAGACGGGGAGAGCGGCGAACGGGGACAATTCTGGGAGGGACAGGCCTGGAGGAATGGGAAGGGCCGGGAGGGTCTTGTGTCTGGGCAGGGGCCTGGGCAGGGGCTTCTACAGGGGGAGGGGCCTGGGCAGGGGCTTCTACAGGGGGAGGGGCAGGTGCTTCTACAGGGGGAGGGGCCTGGACAGGGTCTTCTACAAGGGGAGGGGCCTGGGAAGGGGTGGGAGAATGATGCCCAGAAGTGGAGTGTCCATCAGAAATATATAATAAAATATATATTAACATCTCATACATCATGAAATCAAAGCAAGGCATTTCAACATGATTATGTTTTATATATACTTAGAAGTGGTTTTGAATTTATAAACAATGATGACATAAGGATATGGTATGCATATAGGCACTCAAATGAATAGCAAGGAGTGTCTGTCCAATAAGAAGATGATTATTGTGGTTTGTCATGGAATATGCATGTGACATCATGATGTCATTAATTGCAAATCAGACATAAATGAAAACATAATACAAGCATATGTTCATGCTGCATGATATGGAAAGGGGGGCAGTAGTGGATTCTAAAAGAAAAGGAATAATCCTTTTTCAAGTGCCAAAGCTGTAGACTTTGATTTTATTCATGAGAATGTTTACAAACAATAATACATGTTGGATACATGTTAGATAGCTTTCACTTACCATCAGACTCCATGGCCGCCTCTTCCTCCTCCGTCCAACATGTTACATCAATATCTGTAAAACATAACATGTTGTGTACACGTTAATATCAGATATTATAACATATGTTACTGTTGCTCCAAGACACACATCGATGTTGCATTAAAGATATACTGAGCCAAAGTTATGATTTACATCATTTTGATGGAGCATACAAATGACATTGAGTAAGAATTTCATTTTAGTGTTTTGATTTCATATAAATTCCCAAAATAAGAGTACATGCAACATTTGAGAGTTCTCATGTGTGTATCACTTCATGATTGTTGTCCAAATTTATAATAAAAACAAACATATACTATCCATCTTCTGAACAACAAAGGTGTAGACTAAGAAGCTTTGAGATATTAATCTTTCAATATTAAAATAAATTAGAGATATAATCATAGTACTAAATTATATGTTTTATTCAAATGTAATGCTTTATCAGAAGCATGATCATAATATAGATTACAAATACACCTTCAATGACATATGAATGAATCAATGGACTTACCAGAATGCTTGGAAAGCATTTCATCGTTGGTGCTGGATCCCCCTGGGCTCCCCACAAGAACTATATCTATGAATATTAGTGAACACAGTTTGGACATCAATAAATCACATCATTATTGATTTTTAAGAATAATATACTTAGAAATGAGAACAATAGAGCACTAATCTGAAGAATAAATGCATGAGTGAATCAAGGTTATTCTGAATAAAAAGATGTCTTTAATAAATGTTTAATTTCTGACTATATTAGACACTCAATTCATCTCATATGATTATATTGCATATCTAAATATACACATTGATCAATGTTTTAAAACGAATACACACAAACAACATTTGGAATAAAAACGGGTGATAAATCGAACCCAAGCCATGTGTCACATCGATCCATTTGTGCAATTGATCACAATGCAAAACAGAAGTTATTCATCAAAATATGTAATCATGGTGCTGTTAGGGTATGCTTATATCTATAAAGTAAGTCCAAGACTGAATATGTCATTTAGATATCAATATTGTTTCATCCAAACAATGTAATGAGGAATGAATCGATTGATTATTAAAGGGAAACTAACATCCATTTTGTTAAAACATTGATTTTAAAATAAAATGAATGTTTTATTTAATTTGACATTTACTCCTATTATATATTTTTTTGTTTTGTTTTTAATGCAGCTAAGAAATTGTTTGAGGAAGAGAAAGTGGACTCTCTTTGAGGTGTGCAAAAGGTGGAGCGAGACTTGACCAGAGGATGATCGCAAAGATGAGGAGGTTCATGAGCCAATAATACACTTGAAAAGGCAGGGCAGCACTCTTAGAGGAGAAGTCAAAGCAAAAAGATCTGTGAGGACAGAAGAAAGAGAGGCGCCTTATGGGACAGTATCGCTCGTCACAGAGAGGATAAATAACATAAACAGCCCAGAGCAGGGGTACTCACAAGAGTGGCGGCATAAAAGTATGCCTCACATTGCAGGACGGGACCATAGTTGCCCGACAGACAAGCCAGCAGGAGAAATCACAGGAGTCCAGGACCCAATCAGCAACCGCTAACTGCAATACGTCACAGAGGAGCCGTCCGTGGTGCGTCCAATCACCGGTTTCACAGTTTGAGAGACAAGCAGGCGGACCAACCAAAAAACGGCAAATGAAGAGTGGGGATATCACAGTAAAAGGGATTTATTTAAAAAACAAAGTTTAAAAACATATGCATAGTATGCAATTATGAGCAACGCGTTTCTCGACCTTCCGGTCGTTTCATCAGGCTAATAATACAAAATGATAACCCGCTCTATTTAACAAGTAAATTGTCCAATCACAAGCCGATCTGCGTACACACCCCTTACACAACCAATCAAAGGCTCCCAATAAGGAGCAAGGGCTAAACCAATTAAACAAGCCCAGAAGTGAGACGTGTGCAAGTAGTGCCAGCTGTGATAGGTACAGGAAATGACAACAAAAAATATACATATAATTAGGCTTTACGACATACAAAATTGGAGAGTAAATCTACCCAGTAGTTGTTGGTAAGCAATAATAACATGCATATATTGTGCATAGTGATCTGATTAAAATGCAATAATAATAATAATAATACGACATGACATATAAACTCAATAAAAACGATCAATAACCAACATTGGGACATGGATCTATGAAATACAAATGTTGGTGGTTCGTGTATTATGAACAAATGAACCCATAAAAAGATTCGCATAGCTAGGCAAGATATCTATCTACCACAGTCCCAGAGAGAGTTTCTATTGGATCTCATCTCTTTTATCCTGAGACACAATTATTTTGTTTTTCAGGATGAATTCTATATTCAAACCAAGGGTACTGCCATGGGTACCAGGTTCGCCCCTAGCTATGCGAATCTTTTTATGGGTTCATTTGAACAACAGTACATCTATGATTCGGCTTTTGGGGCGAACCTGGTATTCTATGGTAGATACATAGACGATCTGATCTTTATTTGGAGGGGCGAGCGGTCAGCCGCTGAATTGTTTGTCGATCATCTGAACTCTAATAATAGAGGCCTGGTATTCACAAGCTCCATAGATGAAAAATCAATTGTCTATCTAGATTTGAATCTCTGCTTCACTGAAGGTAAGGTCACTAGTACCACCTTCTTTAAGGCAGTTGATTGCAACAGCTACTTAGATTTCAAGAGCTGCCACCATCATCCTTGGAAACAAAATGTTCCCTATGGCCAGTTTAAAAGGGTGCGCCGTAATTGCAGCTCTCTGTCCGATTATGAATCACAGAGTCTTATTCTAAAAGAGCGGTTTAAGGAAAAACATTACCCTGAACATATTATCGAAAATGTTTTTTTAAGGGCCAGATCTGATGATAGGGACAATTATTTCACTAGTCCCAGTAGACAGTCAGGAACCAATAATAATGATTTTTACAGAGACCCCCTTTTTATTACCCAGTATAACTGCAATCACAACCTAATTAGACAGATTGTCACCAAACATTGGAACATTTTGCTTAAGGACCCCATCTTGAACAAAGTGTACAGAAGGGCTCCCACTCTTAAAACAATGCTAGCTCCCAGTAAGGTAGTGAAACATAGACATCTGTCCCCCTGTGTCCAAACCACAAGACTCAAATCGCGATGTGAGTCTTTCAGATGCAGACTAGCCCGTTGTAAGATGTGCAGATTTGTTGGTGACCACCGAAAGACTTTTAGGTCTAGTGTCACCAACAAATCTTACACCATTATTGGCCACGCCTCTTGTGCCTCCAACCATGTAGTTTATCTACTTACTTGTGTTTGTGGGGTGCAATATGTCGGGCGCACCTGTAGGCGTCTCAGTACCAGATGGTCCGAGCACCATCGGAATATGAAGAATAACTATAGACTGCATAGTGTCTCGGGACATTGCAATGATGCCCACAAGGGAGACCTTAACTGCTTCTCCGTGGTTCCCATTGAATTTGTTCCACATCTATACAACCGGTTTTTCAGACTCAGGCAGAGGGAGACCTACTGGATTCATTTGCTGAAAAGCATGCATCCGCATGGCCTTAATCTCTGTGTTGATTTGGCCGCTTTTTCTTAATGTTCTTGTTTCCCTCTGCCTGAGTCTGATGTTTTGTTCTTCTTATTATCATTAATATATATTTTTGTTGATTGTAGACAATTACTTTATGTATTGATATCATTAGAGGTTTCTTTTTGGTACATTTTTGATATATCACTATGTACTTTTGTATGAATTCACATGAACACTGCATGTGCCCATCTTTAGTTTTTCTACGCATATTCGGGTTTATATATATTTATAAAACTGTATTGGCTACTGTTTATATATAATACACGAACCGCATGTGTCATTTTTTGTTTGTTTTGATTTATATTTAATTTTACTTTTATTTCCATGTGAAATTGCACTTATATATATACACTCATTAAATTGCATTGGTTACTGTTCATAATACACGAACCAACAACATTTGTATTTCATAGATCCATGTCCCAATGTTGGTTATTGATCGTTTTTATTGAGTTTATATGTCATGTCTTATTTTTATTTAACATTTCTATTTTATATAGTTGCATTTTAATCAGATCACTATGCATAATATATGCATGTTATTATTGCTTACCAACAACTACTGGGTAGATTTACTCTCCAATTTTGTATGTCGTAAAGCCTAATTATACGTATATTTTTTATTGTCATTTCCTGTACCTATCACAGCTGGCACTACTTGCACACGCCTCACTTCTGGGCTTGTTTAATTGGTTTAGCCCTTCCTCCTTATTGGGAGCCTTTGATTGGTTGTGTAAGGGGTGTGTATGCAGATTGGCTCGTGATTGGACAATTTACTTGTTAAATAGAGCGGGTTATCATTTTGTATTATTAGCCTGATGAAACGACCGGAAGGTCGAGAAACGCGTTACTCATAATTGCATACTATGCATATGTTTTTAAACTTTGGTTTTTAAATAAATCCCTTTTACTGTGATATCCCCGCTCTTCGTTTGCTGTTTTTTGGTTGGTCCGCCTGCTTGTCTCTCAAACTGTGAAACCGGTGATTGGACGCACCACGGACGGCTCCTCTGTGACGTATTGCAGTTAGCGGTTGCTGATTGGGTCCTGGACTCCTGTGATTTCTCCTGCTGGCTTGTCTGTCGGGCGACTAAGGTCCCGTCCTGCGTTGTGAGGCATACTTTTATGCCGCCACTCTTGTGAGTACCCCTGCTCTGGGCTGTTTATGTTATTTATCCTCTCTGTGACGAGCGATACTGTCCCATAAGGCGCCTCTCTTTCTTCTGTCCTCACAGATCTTTTTGCTAAGAAATTGTTTGGTTCATTAAATATTGCTCGTGGAAGGTATACAACAATCATCAAGAACAACCCAGGTTGGTCACCAAAAATGGACCTGCATCTAAAATTACATTATTGCTTTTCAAATTAAGATAACAAGAGAATGTTGAAAATATGATTATAGGAGTAAATAATAAATTTGATTCACATTGCATGCTCTATGTGAATGACAACAGAAATAATATGTGGTCAGTGTCCCTTTAAGATTTAAATATCTTAATGTGTCAATTTTGCTGTTAAGGAATTTTCGACAACATATGTTGATGTAATGAATGGTATTGATCTACAAAACAGAAAAAAGACAGATGCGCCACATGGCCCAATATTGTTTGTTCAACACAGTGAATATGGTCTAATTGTGTCAATGCAAACTCACAATTTAGGGAGCACTCCAGTTAGTGCAATAGAAGCAGTCTGGGATCAATCACAGTCACCCAGCAGACCGACTTCTTGGATAGAAAGGATTAATCTGTGGTGGAAATACAAAGAGACACAAAAGGTGCCTATATGGCCTAGTACAGTTTGGACCCAGGAAGTAGTACTGTGTATAGTTGGTAATGTACTCACATTTGGTAAAGCATCTTCAATGATGCTAATCAGGCAGGATGGGATCAATACAGTCACCCAACAGACTATGACAGGGTTCCCACAGGAGGCAATCAGCAGAAGTCCAAAAAAAGGCCAAAGTTGGTCCAAATAATGCACAAGAGCAAGTGTTTTATAAAAAAGTAATAGAGTTTACTATTTAAAACAAGTAAAAACAAGCAACGCGTTTCTCAGCACACAGGCTGTTTCATCAGGCTTACAACATGTAACTAAAACACTTGCTATTTATAACCAACATATGTATCAGCTTAATTAGACACACCTGTTAGGGGGGTGGCAAAAAGCAACTCCCTTTGAATACATCCTATCACCATTTACTATAGTGGATGATATATATAGTTCACACTAAAGGGCATAACAATGTAATAAATTGGTGTTTACTTACAGTGAAAGTATATTTATTTGCCCATCCTTATATTCTCATAGATGTTCATCAAACCTAAGACATTAGTAATCCTGTTGGGCACCACCGAACAGTAAAGTAGTGTGCGTAATATAATTATATAAACTCTCTCCACTGAGAGCAAAAGATTGAATTAACAATGTATATTTGCAACTTACTAAGGCCTAGATTTAGAGTTTGGCGGTAGCCATGAAAACCAGCGTTAGAGGCTCCTAACGCTGGTTTTAGGCTACCGCCGGTATTTGAAGTCAGTCAGGAAAGGGTCTAACGCTCACTTTTCAGCCGCGACTTTTCCATACCACAGATCCCCTTACGTCAATTGTGTATCCTATCTTTTCAATGGGATCTTTCTAACTCCGGTATTTAGAGTTGTGGCTGAAGTGAGCGTTAGAAATATAATGACAAAACTCCAGCCGCAGAAAAAAGTCAGTAGTTAAGAGCTTTCTGGGCTAACGCCGGTTTATAAAGCTCTTAACTACTGTACTCTAAAGTACACTAACACACATAAACTACCTATGTACCCCTAAACCGAGGTCCCCCTACATCGCCGCCACTCAATTAAATTTTTTAACCCCTAATCTGCCGACCGCCACCTACGTTATACTTATGTACCCCTAATCTGCTGCCCCTAACACCGCCGACCCCTATATTATATTTATTAACCCCTAACCTGCCCCCCACAACGTCGCCGCCAGCTACCTACAATATTTAACCCCTAATCTGCCGACCGCAAAGCGCTGCTACTTACGTTATCGTTATGTACCCCTAATCTGCTGCCCCTAACATCGCCGACCCCTATATTATATTTATTAACCCCTAACCTGCCCCCCTCAACGTCGCCTCCACCTGCCTACACTTATTAACCCCTAATCTGCCGAGCGGATCTCACCGCTACTATAATAAAGTTATTAACCCCTAATCCGCCTCACTCCTGCCTCAATAACCCTATAATAAATAGTATTAACCCCTAATCTGCCCTCCCTAACATCGCAGACACCTAACTTCAAGTATTAACCCCTAATCTGCCGATCGGAGCTCACCGCTACTCTAATAATTTTTTTAACCCCTAAAGCTAAATTTAACCCAAACCCTAACACCCCCCTAAGTTAAATATAATTTTATTCTAACAAAATAAATTAACTCTTATTAAATAAATTATTCCTATTTAAAGCTAAATACTTACCTGTAAAATAAACCCTAATATAGCTACAACATAAATTATAATTATATTATAGCTATTTTAGGATTAATATTTATTTTACAGGCAACTTTGTATTTATTTCAACCAGGTACAATAGCTATTAAATAGTTAAGAACTATTTAATAGCTAAAATAGTTAAAATAATTACAAAATTACCTGTAAAATAAATCCTAACCTAAGTTACAATTAAACCTAACACTACACTATCAATAAATTAATTAAATACAATACCTACAATTATCTACAATTAAACCTAACACTACACTATCAATAAATTATTTATATAAAATATCTACAAATAACTACAATGAAATAAACTAACTAAAGTACAAAAAATAAAAAAGAACTAAGTTACAAAAAATTAAAAAATATTTACTAACATTAGAAAAATATTACAACAATTTTAAACTAATTACACCTACTCTAAGCCCCCTAATAAAATAACAAAGCCCCCCAAAATAAAAAATGCCCTACCCTATTCTAAATTCAAAAAGTTCAAAGCTCTTTTACCTTACCAGCCCTGAACAGGGCACTTTGCGGGGCATGCCCCAAGAAATTCAGCTCTTTTGCCTGTAAAAAAACACATACAATACCCCCCCAACATTACAACCCACCACCCACATACCCCTAATCTAACCCAAACCCCCCTTAAATAAACCTAACACTAAGCCCCTGAAGATCTTCCTACCTTATCTTCACCATACCAGGTTCACTGATCGGTCCTCGGAAGTGTTGATCCAAGCCCAAGCGGGGGGCTGAAGAGTGACGTCCATCCTCGGGCTGAAGTCTGGATCCAAGCGGCGGCTGAAGAAATGCATCATCGGGCTGAAGTCAGAAGTCCATCATCGGGATGAAGTCTTCTATCAAGCCGCATCTTCAATCTTCTTTCTTCTGGAGCGGAGCGGAAGCATCTTCTTCCAAACCGACGCAGAACATCCTCTTCAACCGACGAATAGACGACTAGACGACGAATGACGGTTCCTTTAAATGACGTCATCCAAGATGGCGTCCCTCGAATTCCGATTGGCTGATAGGATTCTATCAGTCAATCGGAATTAAGGTAGGAATATTCTGATTGGCTGATAGAATCAGCCAATCAGAATCAAGTTCAATCCGATTGGCTGATCCAATCAGCCAATCAGATTGAGCTCGCATTCTATTGGCTGTTCCGATCAGCCAATAGAATGCGAGCTCAATCTGATTGGCTGATCGGATCGGCCAATCGGATTGAACTTGAATCTGATTGGCTGATTCCATCAGCTAATCAGAATTTTCCTACCTTTATTCCGATAGGCTGATAGAATCCTATCAGCCAATCGGAATTTGAGGGACGCCATCTTGGATGACGTCCCTTAAAGGAGCCTTCATTCGTCGGTAGTCCGTCGGGCCAGAAGGATGTTCCGCGTCGGAGGTCTGCAAGATGAACATGGATCCGGAAGAAAGAAGATTGAAGATGCCGTTGATAGAAGACTTCAGCCGGATCATGGACCTCTTCAGCTCCCGCTTGGATGAAGACTTCAGCCGGATCATGGACATCTTCAGCCCCCCGCTTGGGCTTGGATCAAGACATCGGAGGAGCTCTTCTGGATCGATCAGTGAACCTGGTATGGTAAAGATAAGGTAGGAAGATCTTCAGGGGCTTAGTGTAAGGTTTATTTAAGGGGGGTTTGGGTTAGATTAGGGGTATGTGGGTGGTGGGTTGTAATGTTGGGGGGGGTATTGTATGTGTTTTTTTTACAGGCAAAAGAGCTGAATTCTTTGGGGCATGCCCCGCAAAGGGCCCTGTTCAGGGCTGGTAAGGTAAAAGAGCTTTGAACTTTAGTTATTTAGAATAGGGTAGGGATTTTTTTATTTTGGGGGGCTTTGTTATTTTATTAGGGGGCTTAGAGTAGGTGTAATTAGTTTAAAATTGTTGTAATATTTTTCTGATATTTGTAAATATTTTTTTATTTTTTGTAACTTAGTTCTTTTTTATTTTTTGTACTTTAGTTAGTTTATTTCATTGTATATAATTGTAGGTATTGTATTTAATTAATTTATAGATAGTGTAGTGTTAGGTTTAAATGTAGGTAATTGTAGGTATTTTATTTCATTTATTTATTGATAGTGTAGTGTTAGGTTTAATTGTAACTTAGGTTAGGATTTATTTTACAGGTAATTTTGTAATTATTTTAACTATTTTAGCTATTAAATAGTTCTTAACTATTTAATAGCTATTGTACCTGGTTAAAATAAATACAAAGTTACCTGTAAAATAAATATAAATCCTAAAATAGCTATAATATAAATATAATTTATATTGTAGCTATATTAGGATTTATTTTACAGGTAAGTATTTAGCTTTAAATAGGAATAATTTATTTAATAAGAGTTAATTAATTTCATTAGATTTAAATTATAATTAACTTAGGAGGGTGTTAGTGTTAGGGTTAGACTTAGCTTTAGGTGTTAATACATTTATTAGAATAGCGGTGAGCTCCAGTCGGCAGATTAGGGGTTAATGTTTGAAGTTAGGCATCGGCGATGTTAGGGAGGGCAGATTAGGGGTTAATACTATTTATTATAGGGTTAGTGAGGCGGATTAGGGGTTAATAACTTTATTATAATAGCGGTGCAGTCCGCTCGGCAGATTAGGGGTTAATAAGTGTAGGCAGGTGGAGGCAATGTTGTGGGGGGCAGATTAGGGGTTAATAAATATAATATAGGGGTCGGCGGTGTTAGGGGCAGCAGATTAGGGGTACATAGGGATAATGTAAGTAGCAGCAGTTTACGGAGCGGCAGATTAGGGGTTAATAATAAGATGCAGGGGTCAGCGATAGCAGGGGCGGCAGAATAGGGGTTAATAAGTGTAAGGTTAGGCGTTTTTAGACTCGGGGTACATGTTAGAGTGTTAGGTGCAGACGTAGGAAGTGTTTCCCCATAGGAAACAATGGGGCTGCGTTAGGAGCTGAACGCGTCTTTTTTGCAGGTGTTATGGTTTTTTTCGGCTCAAACAGCCCCATTGTTTTCTATGGGGGAATCGTGCACGAGCATGTTTTTGAAGCTGGCCGCGTCCGTAAGCAACTCTGGTATCGAGAGTTGCAGTGGCGTTAAATATAATTGTACGCTCCCTTTTTGGAGCCTAACGCAGCCATTCTGTGAACTCTCAATACCAGAGGTATTTAAAAGGTGCGGGGGGAAAAAAGCCAGTGTTAGCTACGCGGGTCGTTACCGACAAAACTCTAAATCTAGCCCTAAGATTCCTTGATTTACGTGAGGTTAATGTTATTATATCGAGTGTCAATGGAGAGTTAATCTTCGTGTTTGTATTTCCTACAGCGTTCTCTAGTTGTAATTGCGCATGCGTGTGATGTCAATCTCTGTCTTACAGATGCGCATGCGTGTATCCCCTAAGTGCCGCGGCTCTATTAGAAATGTTTGTCTAATCTATTTGAGAGAGTCATATAACAAATATGAATATCCTACTATGCTGCACCGCTCTGCTATTTTAAATATCAAAATTTGATAAGTGACAAAGTTTGATTACCAATTCCCAATATAGTTACAGATTTATTTTTTCTCCCTCATCACTATCTGACAGAATATGTTCCTATTAGGGAATATACAGTGTTCTCAAAATCAAGCTCATTAAAACAGAGTTTATATAAGAGTATTTGCATTATAATATGACAGTAGACAGTATATAGACTGCTAATCTAGGCTAGAACTCGTCATTAAATAATTACCTGTCAGAGGCTATTGAAATCTCAAAATTTACAAAGGGGTTGTGTCTCACATGATTACATCCGGATAACAACCAATAGATACAGGTTGTTCTAACCTATCATCATGCTGCAAATAGAGGGTGTGTAAGTATAATAACGTGACCCATATCAGTGAAAGTATATTACAGTTTGTCCAATGTATAAATAATTATGGGAGATATAAGTATTATATCCATCACCAATATCATATGTGATAAGTGAGATATAAATATTATTAAACCATTGGCCCAGTCATAATAATAGCGATTCTTAATGAAGACTCTTAAAATCGCGAATACCTATCTATATAAGATTATATATATATACAGGGAGTGCAGAATTATTAGGCAAATTAGTATTTTGACCACATCATCCTCTTTATGCATGTTGTCTTACTCCAAGCTGTATAGGCTCGAAAGCCTACTACCAATTAAGCATATTAGGTGATGTGCATCTCAGTAATGAGAAGGGGTGTGGTCTAATGACATCAACACCCTATATCAGGTGTGCATAATTATTAGGCAACTTCCTTTCCTTTGGCAAAATGGGTCAAAAGAAGGACTTGACAGGCTCAGAAAAGTCAAAAATAGTGAGATATCTTGCAGAGGGATGCAGCACTCTTAAAATTGCAAAGCTTCTGAAGCGTGATCATCGAACAATCAAGCGTTTCATTCAAAATAGTCAACAGGGTCGCAAGAAGTGTGTGGAAAAACCAAGGCGCAAAATAACTGCCCATGAACTGAGAAAAGTCAAGCGTGCAGCTGCCAAGATGCCACTTGCCACCAGTTTGGCCATATTTCAGAGCTGCAACATCACTGGAGTGCCCAAAAGCACAAGGTGTGCAATACTCAGAGACATGGCCAAGGTAAGAAAGGCTGAAAGACGACCACCACTGAACAAGACACACAAGCTGAAACATCAAGACTGGGCCAAGAAATATCTCAAGACTGATTTTTCTAAGGTTTTATGGACTGATGAAATGAGAGTGAGTCTTGATGGGCCAGATGGATGGGCCCGTGGCTGGATTGGTAAAGGGCAGAGAGCTCCAGTCCGACTCAGACGCCAGCAAGGTGGAGGTGGAGTACTGGTTTGGGCTGGTATCATCAAAGATGAGCTTGTGGGGCCTTTTCGGGTTGAGGATGGAGTCAAGCTCAACTCCCAGTCCTACTGCCAGTTTCTGGAAGACACCTTCTTCAAGCAGTGGTACAGGAAGAAGTCTGCATCCTTCAAGAAAAACATGATTTTCATGCAGGACAATGCTCCATCACACGCGTCCAAGTATTCCACAGCGTGGCTGGCAAGAAAGGGTATAAAAGAAGAAAATCTAATGACATGGCCTCCTTGTTCACCTGATCTGAACCCCATTGAGAACCTGTGGTCCATCATCAAATGTGAGATTTACAAGGAGGGAAAACAGTACACCTCTCTGAACAGTGTCTGGGAGGCTGTGGTTGCTGCTGCACGCAATGTTGATGGTGAACAGATCAAAACACTGACAGAATCCGTGGATGGCAGGCTTTTGAGTGTCCTTGCAAAGAAAGGTGGCTATATTGGTCACTGATTTGTTTTTGTTTTGTTTTTGAATGTCAGAAATGTATATTTGTGAATGTTGAGATGTTATATTGGTTTCGCTGGTAAAAATAAATAATTGAAATGGGTATATATTTGTTTTTTGTTAAGTTGCCTAATAATTATGCACAGTAATAGTCACCTGCACACACAGATATCCCCCTAAAACAGCTATAACTAAAAACAAACTAAAAACTACTTCCAAAACTATTCAGCTTTGATATTAATGAGTTTTTTGGGTTCATTGAGAACATGGTTGTTGTTCAATAATAAAATTAATCCTCAAAAATACAACTTGCCTAATAATTCTGCACTCCCTGTATATATATATATATATATATATATACATATATATATTGTGTGTGTGTTATGCATATTGTGACGTTATCTGTGTGCAAGTGACTATATTATGGCTAATATTATATATACAGGGAGTGCAGAATTATTAGGCAAGTTGTATTTTTGAGGATTAATTTTATTATTGAACAACAACCATGTTCTCAATGAACCCAAAAAACTCATTAATATCAAAGCTGAATGGTTTTGGAAGTAGTTTTTAGTTTGTTTTTAGTTATAGCTATTTCAGGGGGATATCTGTGTGTGCAGGTGACTATTACTGTGCATAATTATTAGGCAACGTAACAAAAAACAAATATATACCCATTTCAATTATTTATTTTTACTAGTGAAACCAATATAACATCTCAACATTCACAAATATACATTTCTGACATCAAAACAAAACAAAAACAAATCAGTGACCAATATAGCCACCTTTCTTTGCAGGGACACTCAAAAGCCTGCCATCCATGGATTCTGTCAGTGTTTTGATCTGTTCACCATCAACATTGCGTGCAGCAGCAACCACAGCCTCCCAGACACTGTTCAGAGAGGTGTACTGTTTTCCCTCCTTGTAAATCTCACATTTGATGATGGACCACAGGTTCTCAATGGGGTTCAGATCAGGTGAACAAGGAGGCCATGTCATTAGATTTTCTTCTTTTATACCCTTTCTTGCCAGCCACGCTGTGGAGTACTTCGACGCGTGTGATGGAGCATTGTCCTGCATGAAAATCATGTTTTTCTTGAAGGATGCAGGCTTCTTCCTGTACCACTGCTTGAAGAAGGTGTCTTCCAGAAACTGGCAGTAGGACTGGGAGTTGAGCTTGACTCCATCCTCAATCCGAAAAGGCCCCACAAGCTCATCTTTGATGATACCAGCCCAAACCAGTACTCCACCTCCACCTTGCTGGCGGGAGTCGGACTGGAGCTCTCTGCCCTTTACCAATCCAGCCACGGGCCCATCCATCTGGCCCATCAAGACTCACTCTCATTTCATCAGTCCATAAAACCTTAGAAAAATCAGTCTTGAGATATTTCTTGGCCCAGTCTTGACGTTTCAGCTTGTGTGTCTTGTTCAGTGGTGGTCGTCTTTCAGCCTTTCTTACCTTGGCCATGTCTCTGAGTATTGCACACCTTGTGCTTTTGGGCACTCCAGTGATGTTGCAGCTCTGAAATATGGCCAAACTGGTGGCAAGTGGCATCTTGGCAGCTGCACGCTTGACTTTTCTCAGTTCATGGGCAGTTATTTTGCGCCTTGGTTTTTCCACACGCTTCTTGCGACCCTGTTGACTATTTTGAATGAAACGCTTGATTGTTCGATGATCACGCTTCAGAAGCTTTGCAATTTTAAGAGTGCTGCATCCCTCTGCAACATATCTCACTATTTTTGACTTTTCTGAGCCTGTCAAGTCCTTCTTTTAACCCATTTTGCCAAAGGAAAGGAAGTTGCCTAATAATTATGCACACCTGATATAGGGTGTTGATGTCATTAGACCACACCCCTTCTCATTAAAGAGATGCACATCACCTAATATGCTTAATTGGTAGTAGGCTTTCGAGCCTATACAGCTTGGAGTAAGACAACATGCATAAAGAGGATGATGTGGTCAAAATACTCATTTGCCTAATAATTCTGCACACAGTGTAATAACAATGTTAAATTCACAATAGTAATTATTTACAATAATAAAAAATGTGATAGTGTGTTAAATACAATAATACATTTAGGTTGTTCATAAGATCTCAATATTGATATACTATTAATGGCACCTTGATGTCCGAAGACATATAATACCCTTTGGTATAAATGTAATAAAAAATAAATATAAAATTGATGAGTCTAACAGCTATATATCATAATGGTTAATGTATAGATATATACCCCTATTGTCATAATGACAAAATCAGTTGGGTAGATAGTAGATCTGTCAACTAAACCTAAGAGACAAGAGATCACTCTTTTCCACAATATAGTGATAGATTAAGTTTTTTATGAGGAATGCAAGATCAAGCTCAGCCAATCAGATGTCAAAAGCGGCTAAATCCACACATTCATTAAGACCGTCTGGTACCAGGGTATGAAGTTTATGTATCCAGTAGGTCTCTTTACAACGCAAATCAAGAAAAGGATTGTGACTGTTTCGAGGTATTTGCTCAATAGGTAATATTGACAACGTTTTTGCCATACCTTTATGTGTAAAGGCGCAATGTCTCGAAAGACTATGTTTGAGATATTTCCTCTTAATGTTGTAAGTATGTTCACTCCAACGTTTTTTAATGGCACGACTAGTGCGTCCTACATATTGAGCCCCACATGAGCAGTTCACTAAATAGATTACATAGGTCGACTCACAGGATAGCCTCTTACTGATTTTGAACTCTTCTCCTGTTTGGTTGGAAGAGAATGTGTTAGTGCCACTTTTGATAACTCTACACATATTGCATTTTCTCTTCATACATTTGTATACTCCATTTCGAGGAACATAATTACCCAAAAAGGTCCTCTTTTTTATCCTAATCAATGATCAGAACATATGACCTTGTCCCTTACAACTTTACTAGGACAATCTGTTCTTAAGAGTGGGCGCTCTTCTATAAACTATCCTTGGTTTAGAAGTGTGGCAAACCTAGCCACTTCTGGACTATAACATAAGAAAGGTTGTCTATAGGCTGTATATTGTGCTATGTAGATGTGACAGACCCTTCTGTCAGCACTGAAAGAGTTAACTGTGTTCAGCTTTAGCCTCAGCTATTGTGCACTGTCATTAATGTTATTGATACACAGTCCATTGTTTAATCAACCTCAGAGAGCAGACCCTAGATGATAAGGAAAGCCAAGTGTGTGTCTGTGTTTAAATTGTTATCAGCTTGAGCAAGGTATTCTATTGTATCATGTAAAAGGGCGTGTTCCCTCCATTCAATGTACAACATTCTTTCAACCCCCCTTCTGGGGGGGGTCAGACCTGCATAAATACTGGGCATATGAGCCTTAATAAAAGTCATTCTGTTTAAACCTGACAACTGGCTGGGTTGTGAACTGCTGATTCCCTATGTAGGACATTGTTCCCTGGTGTTAACCCTTGGTATCCGGTTGGTACCGTTACAATTGGTGGCAAGCGACGGAATGAACCTTATCGCCCAGAAGAGCAACTACACAAGCCAGTAACCTCAGGAAGAGGGGGATTACTACAATACTGACTAAGATGGAAGGAGTACCAGGGACCGAAGTGAATGGAGATGGATTATTCTAAGCTAAAGAGACAAACGTAAAAGGAACTGCTAGAAGCCAGGGGAAAGATAGGCAGCAGCAAACCCAAGGCTATATTAATTGCTGAGCTGATGGAGGGAGACAGAGCTCGCAGCGCTACGCCTCCAGCAGCCATGGAGGAGACCCTATACCAGAGGGAAATGAGGACCAGGCTGGAATTTTTACCCCAACCTGTACCACGGGATATGCTATCCGTGGTAATGGCAGATGTGCAGGAGTACGTGATGGCACACAGTCCGCGGAATGCATCCTCCCGAGCAGAATCCATTTTGGACGCACTCAGCAACCCAGTAAGACCCAAAATCCCATACCATGCATTTAAAATGTTTTGTGAGGAGAAGGATGAGATTGATGGGTATTTACAGGATTTTGAGAGACTGTGCGAGTTACATGATTTGGAGCAGTCCGTATGGGTGCCGGTGCTAGCAGGCAAGCTAGCCGGTAGGGCAGCGGAAGCGTATCGCGCTGTACCCAGGGAGGACAGCAAGGATTACGCTAAAGTGAAGAGAGCGATCTTGGAAAGATATGCCATTACCTCAGAGGCATACCGGCGCAAGTTTAGAGGCCTGCGCAAGCCAGAAAGAGATTCCCATGCAGAGTGGGCCCACAAGCTGGATCAAGCATCTCAGGGGTGGATACAGGCCAGCCAAGCTACCACCATGGAAGAATTGCGACAACTGATGCTGTTGGAGCAATTCTTTAACGGCTTGTCCCCAGAAGCCCAAGAATGGGTGAGAGATCGAAAACCCCTCACCTTAACCGAAGCAGCCAGATTAGCAGACCAGCATTTTGATGCCAGGAGGCACCATGGACTACAGCCTAACAACGGACGGGCTAATATACAATGCCACACCTGCAAGCAGTGGGGACATATGGCACGTGAGTGCACCCAAAATCGGAGCAGACAAGCTTGGAACCAGGTCAGACAGAACCTGGCCCCAAGGGCGGCTGCTCACCATTACCAAACTGAGCCAGCCGCTCATGAGGTGTTGAGCACCCAAGCCGAGGAACCCCTGGGAATTCTGCATGAGGTGATGTCGGTCCAGGGACTTCGGGATTCGGGAGCTACTTTAACCCTGATAGCTCCCCATTTGGTGCCGGATACAGCACCCACTGGCGGATCCGTGGCAGTACGAGGGGCAGGGGGAGCAGTATACCGATTGCCCACTGCTAGAGTGGAGTACAGACCCCCAGTCACCCCAGCAGCTGCCAGTTACCAACCCCCGGCGCACCGCTATACCACACGGCCTCCGGCCACGAACTACCCTCAGAGAGCCCGGTTCAATTCGCGGGGCTACTCACAACCTATTCGGTGCTTTGGATGTAAGCAACTAGGGCACAAAAGACCAGAGTGTCCCCTAAACGCAGCGAATCAAGCACAGTCCTGGAGAAGACCCGCTGGCGGAATCCCACATAATCCTCAGCCTGTGGCCCGCTACGTAGAGGCGCCAGAATGCTGGGGCAGCCTACATGAAGCAGACCCCGTGCAAGCTGCCCACCGGAATAACCGGCAACGGGTTAAAGTGAATGGGAAGGAGGTCAGTTGTCTACGGGATACTGGTGCTACCATGACCTTGCTTCAAGAGAACTTGGTGCCTGAGAAACAGCACACTGGAGACACTGTGGCTGTGAGGGTAGCAGGGGGCACTATGTTCCGCCTACCTGTTGCCAGGGTACATTTGGATTGGGGAGTGGGCGCTAGACTTGTGAATGTGGGGGTCAAGAAGGACTTACCTGCTGATGTTCTCCTTGGAAATGACTTGGCCCCCCTTGTTTCTGCCTATGCTCCCATGGATCCCGCTGATGTTAACCCTGTGACTACCCAATCCCAGTCCCTCCGGGAAGAGACGCTTCCATGTTTGGGGTGGGGGCAGTACTGAGCCAAGTTGGAGCAGATGGCGGAGAACACCCCGTAGCTTACTTGAGCCGAAAGTTGTTGCCCCGGACATCCCCAAGCCGATCCGTTGGGATCAGACTGTGTATGCCGGCTTGGTTCTGGGGGAGCATTGTGGCAAACCTAGCCACTTCTGGACTATAACATAAGAAAGGTTGTCTATAGGCTGTATATTGTGCTATGTAGATGTGACAGACCCTTCTGTCAGCACTGAAAGAGTTAACTGTGTTCAGCTTTAGCCTCAGCTATTGTGCACTGTCATTAATGTTATTGATACACAGTCCATTGTTTAATCAACCTCAGAGAGCAGACCCTAGATGATAAGGAAAGCCAAGTGTGTGTCTGTGTTTAAATTGTTATCAGCTTGAGCAAGGTATTCTATTGTATCATGTAAAAGGGCGTGTTCCCTCCATTCAATGTACAACATTCTTTCAACCCCCCTTCTGGGGGGGGTCAGACCTGCATAAATACTGGGCATATGAGCCTTAATAAAAGTCATTCTGTTTAAACCTGACAACTGGCTGGGTTGTGAACTGCTGATTCCCTATGTAGGACATTGTTCCCTGGTGTTAACCCTTGGTATCCGGTTGGTACCGTTACAAGAAGAAATTATTTTTTTAAGATGTGGATCATCACAGATAATGGGCCAGTGTCTTAATATGATTTGTTGAATCTCACGATAGTTACTATTGAATCCAGTAATGAATAGCGGTGTCTTATTTTAACTTAATCTGTTTTGATCATATGCTTTGAACACTATAGCATGAATTTATTGTGAATTTATTGTCAATTTTAACTTTTGATTATGGAATTTTAATATATAATGTACGCAAGGTAATAGAGCTCTTTACCACATATTATCCTATCAGAATATATTATCTAGTCCAATATTGTTTTGTATGGCAATAATTAAATATTTTGTTTTTTAACCTCTTGTAGTCATATTTTCACTATTTTTCACCCAATTTTCACCTATTTGTTTACCTTATCACAGCGCAATATATTTTATGATTGAATTTTGAAACCAATACGAGAAGCTCATTTAAAGGTCACGGTAACACATATTATTTATGTATTGAAATACACACAGCTCCCCTCACTTGTTTTTTACCCCATTAATTGGTATGGTAGTAATGTTTATATAATCTTATATAGATAGGTAGTCTCGATTTTAAGAGTCTTCATTAAGAATCGCTATTATTATGACTGGGCCAATGGTTTAATAATATTTATATCTCACTTATCACATATGATATTGGTGATGAATATAATACTTATATCTCCCATAATTATTTATACATTGGACAAACTGTAATATACTTTCACTGATATGGGTCACGTTATTATACTTACACACCCTCTATTTGCAGCATGATGATAGGTTAGAACAACCTGTATCTATTGGTTGTTATCCGGATGTAATCACGTGAGACACAACCCCTTTGTAAATTTTGAGATTTCAATAGCCTCTGACAGGTAATCATTTAATGACGAGTTCTAGCCTAGATTAGCAGTCTATATACTGTCTACTGTCATATTATAATGCAGATACTCTTATATAAACGCATCTGTAAGACAGAGATTGACATCAAACGCATGCACAATTATAACTAGAGAACGCCGTAGGAAATACAAACACGAAGATTAACTCTCCATTGACACTCGTTATAATAACATTAACCTCACGTAAGTCAAGGAATATTAGTAAGTTGCAAATATACATTGTTAATTCAATCTTTAGCTCTCAGTGGAAAGAGTTTATATAATTATATTACGCACACTATTTTACTGTTCGATGGTGCCCAACAGGATTACTAATGTCTTAGGTTTGATGAACATCTATGAGAATATAAGGATGGGCAAATAAATATACTTTCACTGTAAGTAAACACCAATTTATTACATTGTTATGCCCTTTAGTGTGAACTATATATGTCATCCACTATAGTAAATGGTGATAGGATGTATTCAAAGGGAGTTGCTTTTTGCCACCCCCCTAACAGGTGTGTCTAATTAAGCTGATACATATGTTGGTTATAAATAGCAAGTGTTTTAGTTACATGTTGTAAGCCTGATGAAACAGCCTGTGTGCTGAGAAACGCGTCACTTGTTTTTACTTGTTTTAAATAGTAAACTATATTACTTTTTTATAAAACACTTGCTCTTGTGCATTATTTGGACCAACTTTGGCCTTTTTTTGGACTTCTGCTGATTGCCTCCTGTGGGAACCCTGTCATAGTCTGTTGGGTGACTGTATTGATCCCATCCTGCCTGACTAGCATCATTGAAGATGCTTTACCAAATGTGAGTACATTACCAACTATACACAGTACTACTTCCTGGGTCCAAACTGTACTAGGCCATATAGGCACCTTTTGTGTCTCTTTGTATTTCCAACACAGATTAATCCTTTCTATCCAAGAGGTCGGTCTGCTGGGTGACTGTGATTGATCCCAGACTGCTTCTATTGCACTAACTGGAGTGCTCCCTAAATTGTGAGTTTGCATTGACAGAATTAGACCATATTCACTGTGTTGAACAAACAATATTGGGCCATGTGGCGCATCTGTCTTTTTTCTGTTTTGTAGATCATCTCTATGGGATCCTGTCCGGGTTCTCTACAGATTGCTGCCTAAGAGTACCCTCAATTTACTCCTCAGAGACTCTTTATTTATATGATTGGAGTCATTGGAGTACCAATTATTGTCTGATTGTGATATATTTTATAATTTATGATTTATGATTTCTGTTCAACAGATCTGATATTTATTTTAACATACTAGGTTTGATACACTTGTATTTCTTAGGGCGCCCCCTATCTTATAGGGAAATAATGAATGGTATTGAGCATGCAATAACAATAAAAACTTTAATTTAAGGATATCATCAAGATTCTTTAATTAGCCTCTCTTAAAGGGACATGAAGCGCAAAATGTGCTATTGGATTAATTTGTCAATAAAGCCTGTGATCTATAAATATTTTTGAAAATCACGTGTCTAAATCCGTCATTTGAAAATTTGGTTTTCATGTCCCTTAAATGATAACAACCCAAAAACGTATGTAATGTATATTTTTAAAAATTAACATATGCAAAAATGTGTGATTGTTGTCAAAATATATCAAAACAATGACAAGCAATACACAGGGGCAGAATAGAAATTTGCCATGAAACTAATCTAACAGTAAAATGAACATATCAGTAATAGAAGCGATATATTCAAATTGACATAATTTCTGATTTGTACTACAATGTAATCAAAAAATGTATTTTTGATTTTTAATTTTAAATAAACAGAAAAGATAATTAGAGTATCCATATAAATATCGATAAATGTGAATGTATTATGTTATGTAATGTAATGTCCATGTTTCTAAGACAAATAGCAATTAAAATGAGACATACCATAGTCTGACGAACCCTGGCCCGAGGGTCCAGCACCAACATCCATAGCTGTAAAATATTCAATGAGGATTGGATATCATTAATACTAATCAGGACATGTATCTAAAAAAAGTTTAAAATACATTTACATTGACAAAATAATAATAATCTATTTTTATTCACATGAGTTAATTGTTTCCTCAATTAATGTCTCAATAAATCGATCCTGTATTCTTATTTTCAAAACTTTATTTTGTTGACTGTAGCTTTAATTCATTTCTTGACTTGTTGCATTATCATCAATTGATATCTATATTTCATTGTTAATTCTTTTGATCTTGCTAGTATATTTTGTATAATGTAGAAGATTGTAAATAAGGATACTGTATTCTTCACATATATACTAATTAATGTATACATTTGACCAACATGTGTAAAGCGATGCCGGTTACAGCAAACACATGTTCAGGTGTGTGCGCAATTCTATCTTTCGTGATCATTACGCAATGACTCAAAGCGGAATTGCGCATCCGTGATTTGACCAACATGTGTAAAGCGATGCCAGTTACAGCAAACACATTTTCACGTGTGTGCGCAATTCTATCTTTCGTGATCATTACGCAATGACTCAAAGCGGAATTGCGCATCCGTGATTTGACCAACATGTGTAAAGCGATGCCAGTTACAGCAAATACATGTTCACGTGTGTGCGCAATTCTATCTTTCGTGATCATTGCGCAATGATACTATGCGGAATTGCGCATCCGTGAATCAGAATTAATTTTGATATAGTAGTGTGATGAGTATCATTTCATAACAACTTATGATATATTTTCAATTGGGTGTATTACGAGATGGAAATCGTATATTTGTTAATATTGAACAATAACAAATAATATTTATAACTGGGTTATAATTCGAGAGTCAATGTATGAAATGGCGGATGATAGGGATTTCACGGATGCGCAATTCCATTTTCAATCTGTGACGCATATTCTGGATAGCACAAGAAACAACACTCCTATTTCATGTGTGATGATTCTAAAATCATGTATCTGAACATCACATGTATCGTATGTTGTGAGATCTATATAGGTTGAATATATGACTATCTACACATTTCTTAAAAGTCTAATAAAATATTAATATATTATATAAAGTAGGATATTTACCTTGTTCAGCCTCCATTTCAACTCCTCCCAGGCCACCGGACGGAGAAGCGGCTGCACTGGCCCCCGGGTCCTGAGTTTTGGATCCAGTAGCTGTGAGGGAAGAAGAAGAGGCCGAGGATGGAGAGGATCGAAATCCTTTGGGGACCCAGTGATTGAGGAGGTCGCATAAAGTGACTTCATAAGGGAGTAGGTAGAGTTTCCATTCTGGATTACCTTTCTTTCCATCTCTTTTCCGGGCTCCCTTATGAGGCCCACTCCCTTATGAGGCCCACTTTTTTTTGCAGATGCAACCTCATATCTCTGAACCTCCACATGATCTGATCCTGGCTCCTCTGGACGCCCTTCACCAATTGAACCTAATTGGTGATTGACTCTCAGAGGGCCTTCTTAACAATCGCATCTGTCGACCTCTTCTGGTTCCCAAACAGCTGCGGATAAAACTTCTGGATGGCGTGGACCAGTGCAGCACTGTCCTGCTTGGCAAACCTGGGAGGTGTCATGCCTGCTTGTTAGGAATTTTCCCAGGGCAATATTTGGAAGATGAGTCTTGGAGGAAAACAGTGACCTTCTCGGACGTCCGGGAAACAATTACCAAAATAACACACACAGGCAGGTTATCATTAGCAAATGTTCAGTTTATTCTGGGGCCAAAAGCACAATATATAGACATGGATACACGTAGGCATCTGATACGTAACATCATCTTATTGGCTAAGCAAAATACAGTAATATCCTTCCTAATAGCCTTATTTGGCGTACAGCATAACATATCATAATAGAAAATAATATCTGAAAAAAGTACAGACATGAAAAATGTATATTTTGCAGCTACAGGAAATAACGTAGGTGGGTACTGATCTGTGACATTTGCGGTTTTAGCTTACAAGAAACACCTGGGTTTGTTTGGCTTTGTAAAAAAAGTACCTTAGTTTCCTGTTGAGAGACACAGACAGATCAGTAACTGAAATTTGCAAATGTAACTGATATTACAAGTGTCTTAGAAGAAATGATATTACGAATGGAGTGCAGTGAAAATGATATTACGAATGGAGTGCAGTGAAAATACATCAGTGCATAACATTATAGATAATGTAAAATAAGTACATAGGTAAAGTGTGCAACACAAATAAGTGATGTTCCCTGACAATTCCCCTCTTTAGTCATAACAATGACTACTACTGGACTAACGTCTGGAGTGGAATGGGACATTAAGGTATGTGGTATTAGCAGGATGGTATCGACGATGTTGTCGATTTCGATTAGGTTGGTGTGGTAGAACCTGTAGGTATTCTGCACACTGGGAGATAGGGGTTGGGGGTGGCAGGCGTGTATGTTTAGCAATGCAGAAAACAACTATCTTAAAACAACAATAACAGAATAGTGTAAACAAAGCAATGAAAACAATAAAGGTACCAATATTTTTTAGCCACTCTAGGAAGCCTAAACCAGTGAAGAATTTATCCCAGGGGTTATCAATGCCTGAGTTTTTCTTTAATTCAATGGATAATTCTTCCAATTTCTTAATAGCAAGCGTTACTTTCCCAGTGGGACCTGTATTATCTGGTATAAATGTACAGCAGGACCCACCAGTTTGATCATCAATTACTTTACACACCCCTCCTTTCTCTGCTAAAAGCATGTCTAAGGCCATGCGGTTTTGGAATGTCATGTAAGAGGTTGGGCCGAGTTGTTCAGCAATGCCTTTAAGGGCATCTCTGGTATAATTAACAAAACGTTGTTGATTATAAAATATATAGTTTATCCAGTCTACATTTTTATTGGCAGTTATGATGGGGAAGATGGATTCAAATCCAGCTTTGACCTGGTCACGGGCCTTAAATTCATCTGGGACCCCCCTTGGGACCCCTATAGCGTCTATGGATACATGGGGGTCAAAACTACCTGGGATAGCCTTAGTCTGTCTCCGTGTACGATGAGAGGAGGTGCGTTGAGTGTGTATGTGTATGTCATCTACACCTATGTGTATGTCATCTACACCTAAAATGTGGAGAGGCATGATAACTTTTGCTAGAGCACATTCCCCAGACCATTGTCCCTCTAGCCTAATGCGGATTTTCATATCCCCGCAAATCCAATATATGTCACCTAACGACTGAATGTGGTTATGGGTGTTGAGGTTACTATACTTATAACAGTACCCAGATGTAAAGTTACCTAAGAATCTACCTTTTCCTGTGCCCCTATAACAAGTGTAGTTACCAGGATATATAGTAATTCCCTCACTGAGGTGTGGGGTTTTAGTAATAATGGGGTATTTTTCCTTCCAGGCAATACAGGTTGACTGATGTCACATCTGAGGATTATCTTTAAGTATTTAAACCTCTGTTTTCTAGGATTCACAAATATGACAACTTATAAATATATATATGTTACACAGAGGTTAACACAGGAGGCCCAAAGGTGTGTAAGCTCTGTGTATTAATATGGCCCTTAATAGTCTGTACTCAAATCTCTCAGGAGTTCAGAGAACATTTAGGGCGTAACAGTGTTTCAAATATTTAACAGATTGAGATAGTGAATACAAATGACTAAGCAACTGATATTAGGCAGGATCAATAGACAGTTGTTGTTGCGGTATGTAATTCTCTGTATAATGGCAGTCTGTTGTTATACAATGTAATAATATACAACCTGTTTCCACTAGCGTGGTAGGTAGAACTCCAGAGGTGTCAGAGTGGAGGGATCAGACCAGGCAAGTTTGTTCAGTCAGCGGAGCCCCTTATCCTCTGCACGCGGTGAGAAGGGAGAGCTGTAGCTGCGGCTGCAGCTGATGACGTCACCCGCGCTGGAGCTGGAGGGCTGTGAGGATGTGGAGCTGCAGAGCAGCTCAGTCTGCTTAACTGGAGACCTGTTAGTTTGTCAGCGGTAGTGGCAGGTAAGATGAGGCAGGCTCAGTGGAGTTAGGAAGAGCCCACAGCGTAACTGGTTCTGGCTGCTGTCACAAGGGTAACGGAAACTTTGGAATCACAGCAGGGAGATTAGCTAGAAAGCCAGACTTGGGTGAGGAGGTAGAACTTCCAGTATTTACCAAACAAAATAACCAAGCAATGAGTCTAGGAGGGGGAGGTGCCTTTATAGCACTAATGGTAATTAAGGATGATACCAGTTAAAGGTACAGAGCATGAAGGGAACCCTGACAGAGTCCCCCCCCCCCAAAGAAACCACAACGAGGTTTCAAGGAACGGGCCTCACAGGGTTACGACGATGGAAGAGAGAAACTAAATGAGGGGCTGTAACATTCGTAGCGGGTTCCCAAGAATCCTCTGAAGTATCAAAACCCTTCCAATGGATCAGGTATTCCAAACGGCCGCCTCTGCGCCTAGAGTCCAGGATGCTGTGAACCTCATATTCGAGGTCATCGGCCAAGGAGTGGCTAGGAAGATCGACCACGGGAGTGGATGCAGAGGAGTCACTAGGTTTAATGAGAGACACATGGAAGGTCGGATGAATCCGGTAGGTGGAAGGCAGCTTCAAGGTGACAGTAACAGGATTTGGGAGAGCCACAATCGGGAAAGGACCAATGAAAAGTCTAGTTAGTTTTCTTGAGGGAAGATGTAACTTTAAATTTTTTGTGGACAACCAAACTAGTTGACCTATACGGTACTCAGGTTGTTGTCTATGACGAAGATCATAGTGTTTTTTATAGGATGCTTGTGCATGCCTGATGTTATCTTGTATGACAGTGAATGCCTGTGAGATGTCGTTTATAGTATCATTTACTTGAGGACAGGTAGATTCAACTCTAGGGAGCATATGGTTTCTCGGATGGATGCCATTGTTAATGAAGAAAGGACTGTATTTGGTAGAAGCATTAGGAGTGTTATTATATGCAAATTCTGCCAACGGGAGGAACGAGTACCACGAATCATGTTGCTGGGAACAGTAACAGCGAAGGTACTGTTCCAACCACTGATTGGTCCTTTCAGTTTGTCTGTTACATTGGGGATGATAAGAAGTGGTTAGTTTTTGTTTAATTTGTAAGGCTATACATAATTGTTTCCAAAATTTTGAGGTAAACTGAGACCCTCTGTCAGTGAGTATACTGGTTGGGATCCCATGTAGTCGAACAATTTCTTTGATGAAAAGTTGTGATGTTAGTGACGCTGTAGGTACAGAGGTGGTTGGAATGAAGTGAGCCATTTTAGAGAATATATCTACAACAACCATTATACATGTGTATGAGGATGAGTTAGGTAGATCTACAATGAAATCAAGTGAAATGTCAGTCCATGGTTTTGTTGGTATAGGATTGGGTTGTAACAATCCTATAGGTCTCATATGAGAAGGTTTAGAACTAGAACAAGTATCACAGTGCGAGATGTAACTTTTGACAGAAGTTACGAGTGAGGGCCACCAGTAAGATCGTCTTAGGAGAGACAAAGTTTTGTGGACCCCTAGATGTCCTGCCAGTGGAGAATCATGAACAGAATTGAGAACAGTGTTTCTTAAATTAGGTGGAACATATAGTAGTTGGTTATGGTAGTATAAACCATCTTTGTCCCTTTGTAGTAGGTCAGTTGGTTTGGTAGCATCACTTTCTTGTGAGGATTGGATATCAAGAGGTTTTAAAACGAGGGAGGCTATGATATTTTCTTTTGGTATCACAGTCGATGGTGGGTTGTCTGAATTAGGTTTTTGATACTTTCTTGAGAGTGCGTCAGCCTTGGCGTTCTTTGATCCAGGCCTATAGGTGATAACATAATGAAATCGTGAAAAATAAAGACTCCATCTGAGTTGTCTTGATGAGAGAGTCCTATTCGTATGAAGGTATTGCAGATTTTTATGATCTGTGAGGATAACAATAGGATGGGTTGAACCCTCCAAAAGGTGACACCAATGGTCAAAAGAACTCTTTATCGCCAAGAGTTCTTTCTCGCCAACAGGATAGTTCAGTTCTGCGGGTGTCATCACCCTTGAAAAGAAAGCTACTGGGTGAATGGGTTCTTTAAAAGACTTCCTCTGTGAAAGAACGGCTCCCAGGGCAAAATCTGATGCATCAACTTCCAGAATAAACTGTAAGTTGGTGTCAGGGAACTGAAGTATTGGAGCGGTAGTGAATCGATCTTTTAGGTTATCAAAAACCTTTTGAGTGAGTAATGACCAATGAAACTTATGGTGTAGTTTTGTGAGATCTGATAATGGTTTAGTCAGTGCTGCAAATTTATGGATAAATTTGCGATAAAAGTTTGCGAACCCAAGGAAGCGTTGTATATCTTTTTTACACTTGGGGACAGGCCATTGTCTGATACAATTTACTTTAGTTTCTTCCATTCTAATACCTGTGGAGCTGATGTGATAACCCAAAAAGGACACTTGATCAACATGGAATAAACACTTCTCCAACTTAGCATAGAGACTATGTGTACGTAATCTGTTGAGAACTGTTGTGACATGTTTAATATGATCCTGTAAGTTTTGTGAATATATAAGAATGTCATCTAGGTATACCACAATGTAAACATCTAAGATGTCATGGAAAATATCGTTAATGAAATTCTGAAATGTAGCCGGCGCATTACAGAGTCCGAATGGCATAACAACAAACTCGAACAACCCGTAGCGGGTTCTAAATGCTGTTAGCCACTCGTCGCCGGCACGGATTCTGACGAGGTTGTAGGCCCCTCTTAGGTCCAATTTTGTGAAGACCTTAGCTCCTCGCAACCTCTCAATAAGTTCTGGTATTAATGGAAGTGGGTATCTGTTTTTTATTGTACGTTTATTAAGTTCTCTATAATCTATGATCGGCCTGAGTGAATCATCCTTATTTCTCACAAAGAAAATACCAGCACCTGCTGGTGATGTGGAAGGCCTGATAAAGCCTTTCTCAAGACTTTCCTGTAAGTAATTTTTTAGATGATCCAATTCAGGTTTGGATAAAGGATAAATATGACCATAGGGTATAGTAGACCCTGGTAGAAGCTCAATGGGGCAATCATATACTCTATGAGGTGGTAGGGATTGGGCTTCTTTTTTAATGAATACATCAGAGTATGCAGAATAACAGTTAGGCAGTGTAGGTTCAGATACTACTGATATTTGGTGTTTAGTGTAGCAAGATTGTATACAATAAGTAGATGCTAGTGAAATGGAAAAGTCAGTCCAATTCAAAGTAGGTTTGTGTGTTTTTAACCAGGGAATACCTAAAATGAGGGGGAACATTGGAGATGTGATTACGTTAAAACATATAGTTTCATTATGACCTGTACTGGTACACATATTCAACGGCACGGTTTGTTGATTTACTGGACCTGAGGAGAGAGGGGAACCATCAACAACGTTAAACAAGACAGGAGAAGATTTTGCTTCAATAGGTATTTTATTGGCCCTTACGAACTCAAGGTCAATGAAATTACCACTTGCTCCTGTGTCAATTAGAGCTTCAGTTCTGACCCTGTGATGTTGCCACTGTAAGGAGAGAGATAAAAAAAAATAAGTACTATTCTTGTCTTTCAGGTTATGGTAATGTAAAGTGTTTTTTGACCTACCCGACTTTTGCTTAATCAAAAGGGGGCATCCCTTAACTTCATGGTCTCTGGCGGCGCAGTACATACAGAGATTCAAGAGGCGGCGTCTGTTCTTTTCTTGTTGGGAAAGGGGTCCCTTAATTACTCCAATCTCCATCGGAGTCTCCACATCATGTTCTCTATGTGTGATTTGTGTAGTGATTTTCCTTGGAGTAGTAGTATGTCCTGCCTTCTCATGTCTGCGTTCCCTGATCCTTCTATCGATGGTGATAGATAAAGTATAAAGATCATCAAGGGAAGCAGGGATACCAATCCTAGATAACTCATCCTTGATGTCATCAGACAATCCTATCCGGAAGTGGTTTTTCAAGGATGGTTCATTCCATTGGGAATCTTTTGCATGTATTTTGAACTGGGCAATGTAATCTTCTACAGGTTGCCTGTTCTGTTTTAAAGCTCTTATAAAAGCTTCGGCAGAGCTTTGTTTGAAGGGATCATCGTATAAAGATGACATCTGCTTCAAGAAATCATCTAATGAGTTCAAGATGGGATCTTGGATCTCATAATAAGTGTCAGCCCATGCACGAGGCTCTGCCCTTAGGAAAGATATGATAGTAAGCACCTTGAGTCTGTCTGTCCTGTATGTGTTTGGTTTTAACTCAAACAGCAGGAGACATGAGTTTTTGAACTCCCTGAACAGGGATCTGTTGCCTGAAAACTTGTCTGGCAAACTGACCTGTGGTTCAGGTGCCTGTACAGGGGGGTTAGTCTTAGTATTGTAAAGGTCTCTGATGCAGGTTTTAACTGTTTCATTATCACTCTGCAACTCTCTTACAGTCTGTGTAAGATTATCAATACACTGTGACATATTAGTGATTTTAATGGTTAAGTCCTCAGAGGTCATTTTAAGGCTTGGTTATTATGTCACATCTGAGGATTATCTTTAAGTATTTAAACCTCTGTTTTCTAGGATTCACAAATATGACAACTTATAAATATATATATGTTACACAGAGGTTAACACAGGAGGCCCAAAGGTGTGTAAGCTCTGTGTATTAATATGGCCCTTAATAGTCTGTACTCAAATCTCTCAGGAGTTCAGAGAACATTTAGGGCGTAACAGTGTTTCAAATATGTAACAGATTGAGATAGTGAATACAAATGACTAAGCAACTGATATTAGGCAGGATCAATAGACAGTTGTTGTTGCGGTATGTAATTCTCTGTATAATGGCAGTCTGTTGTTATACAATGTAATAATATACAACCTGTTTCCACTAGCGTGGTAGGTAGAACTCCAGAGGTGTCAGAGTGGAGGGATCAGACCAGGCAAGTTTGTTCAGTCAGCGGAGCCCCTTATCCTCTGCACGCGGTGAGAAGGGAGAGCTGTAGCTGCGGCTGCAGCTGATGACGTCACCCACGCTGGAGCTGGAGGGCTGTGAGGATGTGGAGCTGCAGAGCAGCTCAGTCTGCTTAACTGGAGACCTGTTAGTTTGTCAGCGGTAGTGGCAGGTAAGATGAGGCAGGCTCAGTGGAGTTAGGAAGAGCCCACAGCGTAACTGGTTCTGGCTGCTGTCACAAGGGTAACGGAAACTTTGGAATCACAGCAGGGAGATTAGCTAGAAAGCCAGACTTGGGTGAGGAGGTAGAACTTCCAGTATCTACCAAACAAAATAACCAAGCAATGAGTCTAGGAGGGGGAGGTGCCTTTATAGCACTAATGGTAATTAAGGATGATACCAGTTAAAGGTACAGAGCATGAAGGGAACCCTGACAACTGATTAACAATGGTATTAGTATACAGGCTGAGAAAGCAGGACTCAGCATTACTAGGGATGTTAAGGGGGACAGTACCTAAATGGGGGCGGGCATTACCACAAACATAAAAATTTGATCTATTATATTGTTTGGCCGAAAAGGCCATCCATTCTAACCAAAGGTTTTTGTCTGAATAACCTGTTTCTAAGGCCATAGTATCTCTTGGTGAGGGATCAGCTATAGCAATCATGCCCTGAGATGGGGACTGGGTATTAATTAGGTTTTGACCAAGGTTTTGATACATTTTAGTGACAATTTTGTTCCATTCAGAGGAATTAACCATATCTTGAAGCTGGAAACTACCCTTAGCTTCGGATAAGGCCCCTCTTTCCCAAAAAGAGAGCATATAAGGGCCACTCAATCAATTGGACTGGGGTTTTCAATAGTCAACGTAAGTTTCATACTCTGTCCGGGTTTACCTGCCGAAAGGCAAATTCCGGACTTAGAAAGGGTCATTCTTTCCATTAAGGATCTCCTATTTCTATCTTTCTCGGTTAATATAGTAGTTGCCCATCTAAGGCCTGCATCTGCATCCCACCCATCAGCATTCCAGTATTTACAATCCTTACTCCTATCATCATCCCCTAGACACATATAGACTGACCTGGAAGGGATATCGTGGTAAATGGTACACTGTGTTGATACATCCCCGGGGCATGGAATAATGTCACAATAGTCAAAGGCATAAGTGGCAACATGGAGATTTGAAGAATTGTACCAAAAGGTCGTAGAGCATGGTGATGTGGTTTGTGTAATGGCCATTTTTGAGGGTAGGTGCTCGATCACCCTGAAAGGGGTCCGGTCTGCTGACCTTCAGGCTCTACGGAGGGCTGGAACATGTGGTGTTGGCAGGGTTGTTGAGTTCTTGGTTGTGTTTTGTTTCGGGGGTGAGTCAGGGGGAGTGATGAAGTAATTACAAGCAGGGGCAGTACCATATTGTTCGTCCGGTGTCTCATAATAGCAGGAGGCTATTATCCATCCGGGTATTGCAATCAAGAGCAAGGAGGAGAGAAGGTAGCAGTACACCAAGTAGTGGGACCCTTGAGTGGCGATCATATTGTTGCAGGTACGTGCTGTGGATATAGATGTTACAGAAGGCACTGTGCGACCAACTTCACCCCTCTTTGGATTGGCAGTCGAGAATGCTACAGGTGTTACAGAAGGGACTTTATGAACACTTCACCCCTCTTTAGGCACAACTGTTTTCTGAGACGTCCTGGACTGGCGGTACAGATGTTTCAGAAGGGACTAGACAGCCAGCTTCACCCCTCTTTGGACAGAGCTTTACCCTAGATGTGTGGATCCAGATGGGCTCCTGGGCTGTGAGGATGGCAGTACGAGTGATGGCCACAACTTCGGTAGGTGGACCGTATGGGAAGCCTCCCTTCTTTGCTTTATTCAGCTGTCTGATGCACACTGTGTCTCCGACCTTGAAGCTGTGGGTTGGTTCCTGTGAGGGAAGAGGAAAACGAGAGGCCACATCACCATAGTTGCCGTTCAAAACAGAGATTAATTCATGTACATATCGTTCCCTGATTAAATCTAAATCACCAGTGACTATGTGTGGGTTCCTGACCCAAGGGCTGGGGAACGGTCTACCCATCAAAATCTCAAAAGGAGACAGCTGAGTGGATTTGCTGGGGGACATCCGTACCTCAGCTAAGACTGCAGGTAAATGATCCTGCCATTTGACCCAATTCCCTCCCGTGGCCTTAAGGAGTTTTTCCTTAATGGTCCGGTTCATCCTTTCTACCACCCCTGAGCTCTGGGGGTGATATGGTATGTGAAACTTCCATTTTATCTGTAAGTGAGCTACCAATTCCTGCAATACCTTACTAACAAAAGCTGGGCCATTGTCTGAGTTAATCTGCAGGGGGCAACCAAATCTGGGAATGACATCAGTGCAAAGGTGTTTCACTACTGTTTTTGCGTCTTCCCTAGTGGTAGGAAAGGCCTCAGGCCAGCGAGAAAATTGGTCAACTATGACCAACAGGTAAAACTGTTTGGTTCCTGTTTTGGGTATGTGTGTGAAATCTATCTGCAGGTGAGTAAAAGGTGCGGATGGTGGTGTTAGGTGGTCATGTTTTGCAGGTTTGTTGTTGTGTTTAGTTTGCAGGCAAGTGATGCAACGATTAATGTAAGATTGTACATGTGACTGCAGATTCTGTATGCAGAAGTAAGGTTTGATTAACTGTAGAGTGTTATGGATGCTCAGGTGACTGACACCATGGGCTTGTGAAATAAAAATGGGTGCACTGGTTTCAGGGATGCCAATGATTGTCCCACCTTTCCCCTCTTTCGAATAAAACCGTTGAGGGGGCTAATGCATTACCTCTAGCAATAGGATTGTTAAGGTTAGTATGTGCTCGGCAGTGTATGACAGCTATTTCTTTTGGGAGCAGGATGGCTTGTAAGAGTTCTGTGATAAGTGTGGTATGACTGATGCTTTTACCGTCGGCAGACTTGAAACCTCTTTGTTTCCAAATCATGCCGAAATCATGTACCACTCCAAAGGCATATCTGGAGTCGGTATAGATATTTACGGAGGCATCAGCAAAAAGTTCACAGGCTCGAGTGAGAGCTATTAATTCAGCTGCCTGAGCCGAATTATGCATGACACAGGAAGATTCAATAACAATGTCGGGAAGCTGGACCACTGCATATCCTGCAAGGTACGTGTGGTCATCTGGGCGGCGACATGAGCCATCCACAAAGACGTCAGGGACCCCGGGAATAGGGGTGTCCCGGAGGTCAGGGCGTGGTGTTGTGCTGGAGTGAATGAGTGCAATGCAGTCGTGAAGGGGGAGGTCAGATTGTGGTACGTCAGAGGATAACAAGGCCTTGAGAATAGACGCAGGGCCTGAGTTAGTTGCACAGTACTTAATGGTTAACTCAGAAGTACTGGTAAGCAGTATTTCATAACCACTAAGTCTCTGGGCAGTCATGTGTTGTGTTTGCAGATTGTTAAGGAGGTGTAGAACCTGATGGGAGGTATGTAAAACAAGTGGATGTCCCAGTGTGATAGGTTCGCACATCTCAACGGCCATGGCACACGCTGCGAGGGATCGCAGGCATGAAGGCATACCCTGCACAGGGATGGGCAGCTTTTTAGATAAAAAGGCTACAGGACGGAAAGAGTTACTACCATGCTCTTGGGCACAGACAGCCGCCATGGTTTTAAAATTTTCCCTTGCGTACAAATGAAAAGGCTTTGTGTAGTCAGGTAGGCCGAGGGCAGGGGATGTGGTGATGGACCTGGCAAGTTCATTGTATGCATGGGTCAGAGTCTCTGTCCAGTGAATTGTGGGTGGAGAGTCACTGTGGCAAACGGTGCGGAGGATTGAGTCATAGTGGGAGCAGTCTGGTATCCACTGTCGACAATAGTTTATTATCCCAAGAAGGTCAGCATTTCTTTGGGAGTGGCAAGCTTTAGCAGTTTAGAGAGGGCTTTTACTCTTTTTGCACTGAGTTCTCGTTTGCCTTTGGACAGGACAAAGCCTAAGTACTCAACTTGTGGCTGGCAGATTTGCAGTTTCTGTTTAGACACCTTGAGCCCTTCATGGGCGAGGAACAACAAAAGGTCCACTAGGTCCTTTTCCCCTGCCTCGTATGAAGTACTACACAATAACAGGTCATCAACATATTGCAAAAGGACGGAACCACAGGGGCTGGTTCAGCCCTTGAGCATGGTATTGAGGACTAGGCCGAATGCGGCCGGACTGTCCGTAAATCCTTGGGGCATCTTTGACCACGTCATTTGAACCCCTCTATACACGAAAGCGAACAACTGCTGAGTGTCCGCATCAACGGGTATAGAGAAGAAAGCATTAGCCAAATCAATGGTAGAAAAAAATTCTGCATTGTGTGGAATGGCCGTAAGTAGTGCGGTCACATCCGGGACTAAGGGAGGGAGAGGTATAATTAATTTATTCACGGCCCTTAGGTCTTGAATAAAACGGTAACCGCCCGCCGGCTTAGGCAAGGGGTTAATGGGCGTGTTATACGGGGAGACGGTATGTTTCAGAATACCTTTCTCCAGAAATACCTTAATCATGGGGCCTATGCCCTCCAGCTTATCGTCACTAATAGGGTATTGTTTGATGAAAACTGGGGAACAGTCTTCACGCAACGTTGCCCTATATGGGGTGCAGTCGATGGTCCCCGTATCATATGGTCCCGTTGACCATAGGGTAGGGGGAACGCTTTCAAAGAGAGTGTCAAAATCTGTGGTTGGAGGCAGGTTACGGACATGGTCAGTAACTTGATATATCTGATTGCTCAACATGGCCGTCTCTGACGACAGTGATTCCTCGGGCGATTCGCCTGATTCACTGAGGTCAAATTCGACCGTCATGCCACCGTTCCGTGATATTGTCATCATTATTCCCAGTTTACCCATCAAGTCTCGACCAAGGAGACTAAAGGGGCAACCCCGGATAATATGGAACGAGTGGGACAAAGTTTTGGGAGAGTCGGGTATTTGAACTGTGAGGAGTGGAGTGCGGAAGGTAGGAATTGGCACACCTGTGATTCCCACAGAGGGATTAGACTCTCGCAAGGGTCCATCATATAATTCGCCCGAGATAGTGGAGCAAGTAGCTCCCGTATCTACGAGGAATTGTAATTCGGAGCCCTCTATGTTAAGAGTAACGAAGGGCTCACGATTATAATACGATGTAACCTTGGGTAAGAGTAGGGTGCCTCCCTCCGGGCAGCCCTATGGCCATTGTATTCTGTGTTGTAGTGGTTGGTTGTCACGTCTGGGTGGTGAGTATGAGTGTGATCGGTGGTTGTCCCTAGGATAAAAGTTATCCCTGCCCTTACGGGGCGGATGGGGACATTCATTTTTCCAGTGCCCTGTTTCCCCAAAATTAAAACACATGTTGCGTCTATGTTCTTGGTTAGCTCTACCCCCTCTTTGCCTATGGCATGGAAGTGTGTTATCATTAACCTGAACATATGCACCCTTAACACTTTTATCAAAACATCCTGCAGCATGACGGGACTCAATAGCTGATAATAATTCCTTTGAGGTCATTTTGGGCCAATCGGGTATGAGTTGTTTTAACAAAAGACTGTCTGTTGGTGTCATACACCCTAACATAGTCTGATTCTTTAATACAGCCATTCCATCCCCGGAGGATAAGCCTCCTTCCTCTGCCCAACATTTAAAAAATCTTTTAGCAAAGTCTAAAATTGCCTCGCCAGGTTTCTGCTTGCATGCTAAAACTGCACTCATAGATTGCTGTGTCTTACTACAGCGTTTTATTTTAGTTTCTAATTCTGTCCACATGGTTGCCCTAGTCACTGGGTTTGCTAAACCATATGAAGTGACTGAGGTACTTGTGTCATTGGTATGTATTGTAGGAACTTTAGTCCAATCCCATTCATCATTTTCGTGATAATTATACAATTTATCAATTATCATTTTAATGTCAGTTTGTGTATACATGGCTCCCTGTAAATACCGTTTAAGGTGAAGGATACAGGCAGCGGGTTGTCTTAAAGGGTCGGGGCAGTCCCTGGTAATATCACTTAATTCACCTGCCGTGAGGGGTTTGATAATCATTTGGTCCCCAGCAATTAAATATGGCATAGTACTTATGGCACTGGTGCCGGAGATGCAGCGGGGGTCTGCCCAATTTGCATCTTCATGTTTTTGAATAGGTTGTGGTGCCCAAGGCATTAATTGTTGTTTGGTCTCATCGCGGACAGAGACGTCCGGAGACTCGGGAGTGTGAATTCCATGGACTGGCAAAGTTACATTGGGACGTGGGCGGTAGTCGAAGTCACTATATCTCCTTGGGCGAGTACTAACACGGCCACTAGATGTAACTAAAAAATTTGGTGCTTCTCTTGTAGGCTCAATTCTATGAGGCTCCTGGACACTTACATCATCAGGTGCCTCAGCCCCCTGTACATCTCCATGAAGTGGAGGGGGTGGACGTGTTCTAATTGTATTGTAAGCCACAATTAAATCATCGTCATTATAATTAGTAACACTTGGATATATTCCCACATATGGCGGTGGCGCAGCCATAGGGGCAGTGGCCATTGTATCTGGGACATTTTTCGAATAGACTATTGGAGGAGGACGTAAAATAATTCTAGAAAGTTTAAATTTATCTATTTTACTGTGTCTATTATTACCACTGGATTTATATCCGTCACAATATTTTAACCAATACTCAGCAGCTTGTCTCATGTATTGCATGTCCCAATCGGGATCTCCTGTATACAAATCAAATGCTTTTTCATTTCCCAAACATAAACCTCTTAACATGTCTTTATGAAATTTACAATTACAACCGCCCCTAGGAAATGCATTTCTTGGGTCTATATACTCTGTCCAGCCACTGACGTCATCTAAAAATGGGATGACCATTGCCCACCCTACATCCTCCTGTCTAGCCACAAATTGTTTGCATGTTTCTCCCTCACCAGTGCAAGAGAGCAGGCTAGCACTTAACAGTGGCTAGTACACTGTAGGAGTCAGGCTCCAAAGGCACTTGCTCTGGTTGCAACTTGGTGTTTATCTCCTGGTGTCTGGACTTCAGGTGCTGCAAAGGAGTGATCTTGTGTGTGTTGTTCAGTGGGTATATATGAACCACAACACAGACAACTTCAAATAAAAAAGACTTTTAATATTTTATGACGCGTTTCTCAACCTACAAGGGTTGTTTCATCAGATAAAAAAAGTGAATTCACTTTTTTTATCTGATGAAACAACCCTTGTAGGTTGAGAAACGCGTCATAAAATATTAAAAGTCTTTTTTATTTGAAGTTGTCTGTGTTGTGGTTCATATATACCCACTGAACAACACACACAAGATCACTCCTTTGCAGCACCTGAAGTCCAGACACCAGGAGATAAACACCAAGTTGCAACCAGAGCAAGTGCCTTTGGAGCCTGACTCCTACAGTGTACTAGCCACTGTTAAGTGCTAGCCTGCTCTCTTGCACTGGTCACAGTACAGTGCCACACCATCTGGTAAGCATAATATCTACTTTTATCTATACCTGCATTCCAGACGATATCACGCTATTGTGGCGCCCTCTTTCTATTCTTCTTCAACAGTTGTTCCTTACTCTCTGGGATCAAGAGGAGCAGCCTGATTCATCATCATCTCTTTCAAGAGGACATCTGTACTCCTTATTTACCACCAATATATGGACATTAAACAGGACTAATACGGTAGACCTGATCTACTATATTCAAAGTACAATATCTAGTTTTAAATTGTTTTTTGTTTTCCTTTACAATATCAGCGCACTTTTATATCCCTCTATTGGGATATTTTTACATGTTTCTCCCTCAGTTTGGCTTTGTTTACTTTGACCGGTCCCCATGACCCCTGACCAGTAATAGCTTTACACACACACACACAATCAAAGGGATTTATTGTCTAATGGAGGCAAGTTCCGACTAGTCCGTCACTAACAACAACTGTTTCATACACTGTTACATGTAGTCTTCAAAACTGCTAGCCAGGACGGAGTATCTTAGTACTTAAAGTCAGTTGTTGTCTCCACTAACTCATGCAATAGTAGACACAAGATGAACCTTATGTCCTTATAATAGAATAGCAACAATGAAATATACAATGAAAATACAATAAGAAATGGTGAGCGATAGTGAACACAGGACACGAGTTGTGTCTATGTCCTCATAATAGAATCACAATATTAAAATACAAACAGTATACAATATGAGTAGTACACAACATATAAGACAAATAATTTCATGATACATATGACTCAAATAACAGAACAATTACAATATGAAGCGAAAGTGCACATTCCATACAGGTGTCACAGTGCTATCGTTTATCCGCGTATCATTAGGCGGTGGCCTTCGACACGGTAAACGGTGCGTCTTACACCTGCGTATATGTACTTATAATAGAGTTGCAATGACAAGACAAAACATATAATATATATAGCAGCAAATAAAAATGACACGACAAAACATAAATAGCAGCAATAAGGTACTGGTCTCAACCAAGACTACAAAGGGCCAAATTAAACCTTAAACCTAAACCTTAAATTCCGCGGAGGTCTCCCTAGACACTTTTTACCCACCCGGGTTCTACCAAAGACAAAAAAAAATCCCCAAATAACTGGATATCGATCTCAATGTGCCTTCTACAGGGTACAGAAATCAAGTCACAATATATAGACAAAATTACTCACCCTGTTGAAGGCTCCCGATTGATCGATCCCACTTCTGACACCAGACTATTAGGAATTTTCCCAGGGCAATATTTGGAAGATGAGTCTTGGAGGAAAACAGTGACCTTCTCGGACGTCCGGGAAACAATTACCAAAATAACACACACAGGCAGGTTATCATTAGCAAATGTTCCGTTTATTCTGGGGCCAAAAGCACAATATATAGACATGGATGCACGTAGGCTTCTGATACGTAACATCATCTTATTGGCTAAGCAAAATACAGTAATATCCTTCCTAATAGCCTTATTTGGCGTACAGCATAACATATCATAATAGAAAATAATATCTGAAAAAAGTACAGACATGAAAAATGTATATTTTGCAGCTACAGGAAATAATGTAGGTGGGTACTGATCTGTGACATTTGCGGTTTTATCTTACAAGAAACACCTGGGTTTGTTTGGCTTTGTAAAAAAAGTACCTTAGTTTCCTGTTGAGAGACACAGACAGATCAGTAACTGAAATTTGCAAATGTAACTGATATTACAAGTGTCTTAGAAGAAATGATATTACGAATGGAGTGCAGTGAAAATGATATTACGAATGGAGTGCAGTGAAAATACATCAGTGCATAACATTATAGATAATGTAAAATAAGTACATAGGTAAAGTGTGCAACACAAATAAGTGATGTTCCCTGACACTGCTGGGTTTTCTGATAATATATATATATATAAATTATATATACTGTACGCCTGCAGGCATTAGAGAACTGACAAAGATGGCAACGTGTAATGGACTTTTATATGGTGAAGTAAACATGAGATGCACCATGTGACATGTTATCTGTACATCTGATTGGATAAAAGTTTTAAATATTGTGATCATGTCTGTGAGACCATCCTGACTCAAGTTGTGTTTGTGTGATGAACTCTGATTGGCCATTCCTTAATGTTTCATATCTTAGTAACTTCCATACACATACCTCCTGGTGGTGCTGTTACTATATTTTTCATGTAGACTTATTTGTAACTCATGGGCCTGTTATGCGGATATGTGTGACGCAGATTTAATATACATGATCCGTTAAATATTAATGTTTAAATTATCGTAAAAATCTAATACTGTCACATTATAAAATGTTGTAGACATTTCTCTGTTTAATATCGTTCTGTTTCTTTAATACAAATACGTTGGATTAATACACATTTAACATTGTATGTATTTATTGTTCATTAAATCAATTTTGTGACTTATTGTGAAGTATTGCATTGCTCTATTAAATGTATTTATAATGCACATCGATTATGTGCTATTGCGTGACACTAGACTAGAATGTGTAAATTGTTTGTTATTAGTAAATAAACCTCAAGCTTGTATTTGTCTGAACTGCTCACATATGTTATTGTGCAATGGCGTCCTTTTTTTTAAAGAGACATTACAACAAAATAATTTAAAAAAATGATCCGTAGAGAGAAAAAATGTTTATGCTTTAAAATGTAACTCAATTTATCTTTTGATTTAGATATTCTTAACAGAAGAAATTTCAATGCACATGGTTGAGCCAATCACTTAAGGCATCTCTGTGCATCCACCAATCTTCATCTACTGAGCCTATCTCGATATGCTTTTCAAGAAAAGTATGTCAAGATAATGAGATAACAGAAGTAAAAGACACTCTATAAATCTCAAAAGGATATTTTGTGTTCATGTCCCTTTAAGGAGACATTTCCCAATAATGCTTTAAAGATCATAAACCTATGCACCTCCCTTTGTCAAACTTAGTATAACATGTGAATAAAGCATATTTATATTACCTTCTGGATTGTTTTCCCCACTGTGAATGAAATATATTCTAATGGCTGTATTTCACCATCTTCAGCTTAAAGGGACATTAAGCTATATGTTCTTTACATATTTCGATGGATAATAGAATATTAAAACAACTTCATATTTAGTTTTATTCTCTCATTAGCTTTTAAAAATATATATTCTTGGCTGAAAAACATAGCTAGATAGGCTCTTTTGAGGCTGATTGTTGGTTGCACATAGATCTCTTATGTCATTGTCTAAGCCATGTGCATTGATATTTATTTTTCAAAGGATATTTAAAGACTGAATCTAATTAGATAATAGTACATTAAAAATATTTATTAAATTAATTTGTATTGGTTAAAATTCAATAACCAATATATTTTTGGAATGTCCCTTTAAGGACCAAACCATTAGGAATATGTTGATTTAACATTGTAGAAATAAACTATAAAGGGAAATGAAAATACATATAGATATGTGATATCTAAACAAGAGGTAAGATGAATAATTTTGTGAAATTATATTACAAACTAGCTATAGTTAAATGAGCTTCAAATGACTCCACTAGAACAGAAAAGTAATCAATATGGCATACAATAACTAGCTTGTGCTAAATATAAAATTAACTGACTTACCATTTTCAAGAATTTTAAAACTATATTTATTAGAATAATGTTTTTGTATACCTAAGGAAGATACAAGATATTATAAAACAAATTGAACATTCAACTACACTGTCACTTTAATGTAAGTTAACCACTTTCCCTTCTTAAAAGTGAAAAGAACAAAGTTATTATGTCGAATTCTGACTACATACCCTCATAAATATTTTCAAATTTTACCATCTATAAATTACACAATAAAAGCATCGATGGATTTCACTCACAAATTAATTTATAAAAGCTACTTGACTTTAACATTCTCTGAATAAGTGGATTTTCGACAATTAATTCAATACATGAGGCCTAATTTTATATCATGCATGTGCTTGTCAAATAGACAACTACCAGTCATGGGAGTCAAATGTTTTTTTTTTTTACTTGTCAGATTAGCTGGATATATTTATTATAATCTGTTAGTTAAAAAGATGGTCTTTAATAAAAAAAATTAAAAAAAAATTAGTATTACAAAATATTTATGGTCAATAATTTTTTTTTTAATCACAAAAATAAATCAAACAAGTGTAATTCATGACAGATGAAACTCTGAAAAGAAAAAAAAAACATTAGTTATTTCATACACACATGTCTTAAAATATTAATTAAATAAAATAACTTTAAAATCATCTTGTGTCTATGCTCTAACTTTTGTAAAATATTTCTAAAGATATTTTTTATTATAAAAAAATAAAAACAAAAGAACATCTATACCTATCCATCATTTAAAATACCATTATATTGTGTAATCAATATTACATTTAAATATCAGCATTTACAATTATACCAAATAATGCATATAACATTTTAAATAATAAAAATAAATATATGTATGCTGAACATAAATGTAATATTTAATGTCCATTCAAATAACTCTATATCAACTATAATATGTATTCCTTTGTCTGATTGTTCATAATCGGATTCTTCTGTATCACAAAGTAGGGGTAATGTATGTAAGCTACAAATATTCTAATATAGGACATGTATGTTTTCCTAATTTTTAACATTCTTCCTCCTGTGATTCTTAACTAGCATGCATTGGGCAAACCAACCTGGATTATGCATGGTCTTTGAAAGTCAATTCTCTTGAAAATAACAGTTTATCTTCAATAGGTGTCTTATTCATCATTTCCAAAATAGAGGATTGTGAAATACCATCTAAAAATAAAAAAATAATCTAAGTGTCTCCAATAGGATGCCTCCACAGCCTTAATCCATCAAATTGTTTCCACTTACCATGTGAACGTGTCTTTGTATGGTTTTCCAGGTCAGCACATTTGAAAGATAATGTCAGACATGATCCCATTGGTATTCTTCACTTTCAATCTTGGATTCTTCACTTTCAATCTTGGATTCTTCACTTTCAGTCTGGGAATCTTCACTTTCAGTCTTGGAATTCTTCACTTTCAGTCTTGGAATTCTTCGCTTTCAGTCTTTAGATTAAGTCATCTCCCTAATGGCAGAAAAAGTGTGAATAAAAATATTAATACAAGTGTGTGAATTAGTTTGGCACCCCTCTCCCACCCCCCATTTCTTAAACGATTTCTGTCATTAGCTTACTAAGCATGTGTAGCATCTTGTGTTATGTTCTATCAATCAAGTGTGAAGATGAGTCATATTGAGCAGACCGAACCTCTAATGTGTGACTTTGAATCTGACTTTGAACCATAGTCATGCTAGAGGATCCCTTTCTGAGTATCCAAATTTTAAGTAATGTGTACATACATTTATACTTACCAGCTGATGTTGTTTTTAAAAGCCAGGTGGCAAAGTCGTTACAGGACCCAATGACCAGAGCATCACCTATAGTAATAAATTAAAACATTTTAATCAGCCCAAACATCCTCTCGACTACAGCCTTAGTCCTCTTGTGCGCCCTATTATAGTGCTCCTGAGCCTCATCAGTAGGGATACGTAACGGCGTAATGAGCCAAGGCCAGCTCATGTAACCAGAATCACCTATGTACAGAACAAAAAGAAAATATTTTTTACAAATTTAAATTATATTAAAACAATTTATTTGTGTACACGAAAATCCAATAACAAATGTTTTAATTTAAAAATAATAATCTAGTTAAATCTTATTCTCTATCTGACCATTTCAGATATGCTACATATGCGTATTTCGCATAAACAAGACCTTTGCTAAAATAAAAAAATAAATGGTTAAATTGTATTCTCTATCTGACCATTTCAGCTAAGACATGCTACATATGCGTATTTCGCATAAACAAGACCTTTGCTAAAATAAAAAAATAAATGGTTAAATCTTATTCTCTATCTGACCATTTCAGCTAAGATATGCTACATATGCGTATTTCGCATAAACAAGACCTTTGCTAAAATAAAAAAATAAATGGTTAAATTGTATTCTCTATCTGACCATTTCAGCTAAGACATGCTACATATGCGTATTTCGCATTAACAAGACCTTTGCTAAAATAAAAAAATAAATGGTTAAATTGCATTCTCTATCTGACCATTTCAGCTAAGACATGCTACATATGTGTATTTCGCATAAACAAGACCTTTGCTAAAATAAAAAAATAAATGGTTAAATTGCATTCTCTATCTGACCATTTCAGCTAAGACATGCTTCATATGCGTATTTTGCATAAACAAGACCTTTGCTAAAATAAAAAAAATAAATGGTTAAATTGCATTCTCTATCTGACCATTTCAGCTAAGACATGCTACATATGAGTATTTCGCATAAACAAGACCTTTGTTAAAATAAAAAAATAAATGGTTAAATTGCATTCTCTATCTGACCATTTCAGCTAAGACATGCTCCATATGCGTATTTCACATAAGCAAGACCTTTGCTAAAATAAAAAAATAAATGGTTAAATTGCATTCTCTATCTGACCATTTCAGCTAAGACATGCTACATATGCATATTTCGCATAAACAAGACCTTTGCTAAAATAAAAAAATAAATGGTTAAATTGCATTCTCTATCGGCCCATTTAAGCTAGAACATGCTACATATCTGTTTGGAGCTAAAACTAGACATATTCGGAAAGAGACAATGACATGGTTAAATTGCATTCTCTATCTGGCCATTTAAGCTAGAACATGCTACATATCTGTTTGGAGCTAAAACTAGACATTTGCGGAAAGAGACAATGACATGGTTAAATTGTATTCTCTATCTGACCATTTCAGCTAAGACATGCTACATATCTGTTTGGAGCTAAAACTAGACATTTGCGGAAAGAGACAATGACATGGTTAAATTGCAATCTCTATCTGCCCATTTAAGGTAAGACATGCTACATATCTGTTTGGAGCTAAAACTAGACATTTGCGGAAAGATAAAGAAATGGTTAAATTGCATGCTATAGCTGCACATTACACTAACAGTTTAAGACTACAGTGGCAATTGTCTAACTAATTAACCATGTTGTGCACAAATACTCACCAACGAGATACCCAGGGGGAAAATTGTCTTTCCTCAAACTGCCGCCACAGGGAGGACAGAGAGAGGATGCGGGCATCATGACAAGCCCCGCCGAAATTCGCACACACCTGCATAATCCGCATCCGTGCGTCACAAACATACTGCACGTCGAGGCTATGGAAATGTTTGCGATTTCAGAAGGGCAAGTCATCAGCTGGAGCACAATTCAGCGATTGCAAAGAATTCCCTCTTCAGGCGCCTCCAATCACCATCATTCTGAGGGAATCCTATGTAATGCTTACTGATACGTACCATGGCGTCCAGAAAGTGATCAAACACCACCAAGAATGTACCTTGAGACAGGCCATGCATGTACATCTCTCCTGATTGAAAACTCCTGGAGGCCAGGACGTATAGACAACTTAGCATCTTAGTGATGCCAGGGACAGCAGTCCTTATTCATATACATGGCTCCAGATGAGGTCTAAGAACCCATCATATGAATGCACATGTATGAGTGAATGGTGTAAAAGTAAAGTATGTGCATCCATGAATGATCATGTGTTAAGCCTATGTAGATATTCTGTTGCTGCAAACATATGAGTTGAATAAATGAAATGCTCTAGTAAAGGTAAATGAGAGGTGTTTCCAATTGTCTACTGTTTGTGAATCCTGAAATGATCCCTTTCTGAGTATCCAAATTTTAAGTAATGTGTACATACATTTATACTTACCAGCTGATGTTGTTTTTAAAAGCCAGGTGGCAAAGTCGTTACAGGACCCAATGACCAGAGCATCACCTATAGTAATAAATTAAAACATTTTAATCAGCCCAAACATCCTCTCGACTACAGCCTTAGTCCTCTTGTGCGCCCTATTATAGTGCTCCTGAGCCTCATCAGTAGGGATACGTAACGGCGTAATGAGCCAAGGCCAGCTCATGTAACCAGAATCACCTATGTACAGAACAAAAAGAAAATATTTTTTACAAATTTAAATTATATTAAAACAATTTATTTGTGTACACGAAAATCCAATAACAAATGTTTTAATTTAAAAATAATAATCTAGTTAAATCTTATTCTCTATCTGACCATTTCAGATATGCTACATATGCGTATTTCGCATAAACAAGACCTTTGCTAAAATAAAAAAATAAATGGTTAAATTGCATTCTCTATCTGACCATTTCAGCTAAGACATGCTTCATATGCGTATTTTACATAAGCAAGACCTTTGCTAAAATAAAAAAATAAATGGTTAAATTGCATTCTCTATCTGACCATTTCAGCTAAGACATGCTCCATATGCGTATTTCACATAAGCAAGACCTTTGCTAAAATAAAAAAATAAATGGTTAAATTGCATTCTCTATCTGACCATTTAAGCTAGAACATGCTACATATCTGTTTGGAGCTAAAACTAGACATTTGCGGAAAGAGACAATGACATGGTTAAATTGCATTCTCTATATGACCATTTCAGCTAAGATATGCTACATATGCGTATTTCGTAAAAACATGACCTTTGCTAAAATAAAAAATAAATGGTTAAATTGCATTCTCTATCTGCCCATTTAAGCTAGAACATGCTACATATCTGTTTGGAGCTAAAATAGACATTTGCGGAAAGAGACAATGACATGGTTAAATTGTATTCTCTATCTGACCATTTCAGCTAAGACATGCTACATATCTGTTTGGAGCTAAAACTAGACATTTGCGGAAAGAGACAATGACATGGTTAAATTGCATTCTCTATCTGACCATTTCAGCTAAGACATGCTACATATCTGTTTGGAGCTAAAACTAGACATTTGCGGAAAGAGACAATGACATGGTTAAATTGCATTCTCTATCTGCCCATTTAAGGTAAGACATGCTACATATCTGTTTTGAGCTAAAACTAGACATTTGCGGAAAGATAAAGAAATGGTTAAATTGCATCCTATAGCTGCACATTACACTAACAGTTTAAGACTACAGTGGCAATTGTCTAACTAATTAACCATGTTGTGCACAAATACTCACCAACGAGATACCCAGGGGGAAATTGTCTTTCCTCAAACTGCCGCCACAGGGAGGACAGAGAGAGGATGCAGGCATCATGACAAGCCCCGCCGAAATTCGCACACACCTGCATAATCCGCATCCGTGCGTCACAAACATACTGCACGTCGAGGCTATGGAAATGTTTGCGATTTCAGAAGGGCAAGTCATTAGCTGGAGCACAATTCAGCGATTGCAAAGAATTCCCTCTTCAGGCGCCTCCAATCACCATCATTCTGAGGGAATCCTATGTAATGCTTACTGATACGTACCATGGCGTCCAGAAAGTGATCAAACACCAACAAGAATGTACCTTGAGACAGGCCATGCATGTACATCTCTCCTGATTGAAAACTCCTGGAGGCCAGGACGTATAGACAACTTAGCATCTTAGTGATGCCAGGGACAGCAGTCCTTATTCATATACATGGCTCCAGATGAGGTCTAAGAACATCGTAAAGGCCAATGAGCTGTTCGCGATTGAGCCTATACTTGTCATAAACCTCAAAGTCACTCATGTTTTCCAAGGTGGGTCTTACCCTGTAGACACAAGGACCTCTAACCAGACGAGCCCTTTGTCTCACTCGGAGCCGCCGAGGCTGCCTGATTCTATCAACCGCTACTTGGGCAACAGCACCACCAGCAGCGTCTATCAGATCGTCATCCATATTTGCCAAGCTTAGCAGCACGAAGCCAAACAGCAGAGCAAACACAACGCAAGAAGTAACAAGTTATGCAAAAACACAGAAGCGAATTGATACAATGTCGATCACAAGGGATGCTTTGGCCATGTTGTTTGGGGGATTTATAGTGCAATTAGTCCAATGGTAGTGACTTTGTAATGATTGCTGATTGTATTCACTTGTTTGTATGTGAGCGGCGCGAATGCTTTCAAAGTGGGCGGTTTTTTAGGTGTTTGCTGAAATTTTGTTTTCCACCAATGAATATCAATGTGAAAGTGTAAAATGTAACACATACAGTGCATCTTCGTAATGTTTGTTCATATGCGTAATAAATACTTATTAAACGCAATGTTATATTAAAAAACACACGTCCACGCTAACATGAATGAAAGTGCATACTTGTGTATAATGTGCATAGAATGTGATTGATCAATGTTGCTGCAATATTGTTTGTAAACGATAAAGTAACAACTGACATCTGTAGTATTGTATATATAAGTGATTAGTGAGATGTCAATATTGTACGCATCCCTTTAAAATCGCAATAATAATGAAGATCTTCCAGCTGCCATCTATAGTATTGTATATATAAGTGATTGGCGAGATGTCAATATTGTATGCGTCCCATTAAAATCGCACTAATAATTCTGAACTTCCGGCTGTCATCTGTAGTATTGTATATATAAGTGATTAGTGAGATGTCAATATTGCACGCATCCCTTTTAAATCGCAATAATAATGAAGATCTTCCGGCTGTCATCTGTAGTATTGTATATATAAGTGATTGGCGAGATGTCAATATTGTACGCGTCCCTTTAAAATCGCACTAATAATTCTGAACTTCTGGCTGTCATCTGTAGTATTGTATATATAAGTGATTGGCGAGATGTCAATATTGTACGCGTCCCATTAAAATCGCACAAATAATTAGGAACTTCCGGCTGTCATCTGTAGTATTGTATATATAAGTGATTGGCGAGATGTCGATATTGTACGTGTCCCATTAAAATCGCCATAATAATGATGTTCCAAACTGTTGTTTACGTATATGTAGTATTGTAGTATTGAGTGCTAAAGTTCTGAAAGGGGCGGTACAGTCCTAAAGTTGTAATGTGTATGGTTGAATCTTCTAATGACGTTATCATATTATCAACCTGCCTGTGTAGTTATGAAATCCTCATTGTGTTGTTGTATTTGACTACATTGTTATTGTGTGCTGATTAAAATATAAATGTGTGCTTTGTGGTTGCGTGATGCGTGTTATGTACAAATAAATATATATTGTGATTGTGTCCCACATATGCTGACTTCTATAAAGCAGTGTAGCATTGTTGTTCCTTCCCAAAAAGTGACATCTGTAATCTGTTCCAATGATGTTCTTATTGTACGTAATTCCTAATGGTATATTGTGATCGAATCATGATGTTAAAGGTACAGTAAAATCCCTATTTTCTGTTTCCTGATTCATAGAGATAATGTAATGTGTTTTTGACCCATCATATGAATGCACATGTATGAGTGAATGGTGTAAAAGTAAAGTATGTGCATCCATGAATGATCATGTGTTAAGCCTATGTAGATATTCTGTTGCTGCAAACATATGAGTTGAATAAATGAAATGCTCTAATAAAGGTAAATGAGAGGTGTTTCCAATTGTCTACTGTTTGTGAATCCTGAAATTTTCCAATTATTTTTCAGTCCGTTTAAATCTGATGTAATTGTTGAAAATGTTTGTTACTAGTGATGTTGATTTGTAGTTGATGTAATGTAAAAGTATAAAACAATTTAATGTTGTTGTGAATTTGCCATAAGTAAAATCCATAAGTCCATAGGGAAATAGCCATTTCTTGATCTATTTGTCATAGCGGGGCAAACGCAGAAAAACATGAGTTATTTTCCAAATTCTAGCACTGGTATTTAGAGTTTTCTTGTCTACTCTTTTTGTGTGCTTTAGGAAAATCTGTCTGTCTCGTGCACGAGCACGTCTTCCCCATAGAAGTCAATGGAGGCTAAAAATTTGTGTGTAAATAAAATCCAAGACTGATTTTGAGCGTAAAGTGAGTGATGTCATGGTCTTGTGTGAAAAAGTAGCTAAATCGTATTTATTTCGTAATCAAATTCTTCTTTGTGTATGTAATGTGGTGTATATTGTTTGTATGCATCGATGAGTGTATGTTTGTGATAATATTATTAGTTAGATGTAGCTATATGAGTGTCTTTTCACATCTGTCAATGTAAGTCAATGGCAAAATGGATTTCTTTAGTTTTTTTTTCTAACACCCGAGATCTCGCAACTTTGATCCTTTCTATTTTGACGAGAAAATATGAAAAATGAAAAATAAATATAGTGTAGTGTTTGTATGAGTGTAAGTGTACTTTGTGTAATATTTGTTTTGTGATTCGTGGATGTTTATTTTGTCATTAGATGTTAACTCCTGGGTCTGGGTTGTCGGTAATGATTTCAGCGTTAGAAAATTTTTGAGTGTCGGTGAGTAAATTCTAAATACCAGCGGGTGGTAAAAAGCAGCGTTAGAAGCCCTTTACGCTGGTTTTGACGGCTAACGCAAAACTCTAAATCTAGGCGATGGTAATCAAACTTTGTTAATGAGGAACAATTCCTCCTCAGACGGAGGAATTGGCCATATGGGATTCCCCTCTTCAGATGTTCTGGATGGTTGCTACTGGCATGCAATATGTTGTTAGTAGCATTTCTCTTTCTAAAATTCTCTGTCACAATAACATTACCCTCTTTTTTAAGGGTTAAGTCCAGAAAAGTTAACTCTTTTTGCTTTGATATTTTTATCATTATTATTTAGAATTGCCAAAAATTATTCAAACTCAGATTTAGTACCATCCCATAGGACAAGTACATCGTCCACATATCTGATCCACAGTGACACCCTTTCATCAAAGGTGCCACTGAGGGTCTCGAATATATCAAATATTTCCCAAGCCCCCAAATGGAGACACGCATACGTGGGGGCGCAAACCGCCCCCATCGCTGTTCCCCTTATCTTACGGTAAATTTTCCCATCAAAGGAGAATACATTGTTTTGTAAGATAAATTCTAATAGGGAAATGACAGTCTGTATGATCCTTATATGAGGGACCCCTTGTTTCCAAAATTTTTCTTATTGTTAACAAACCCACTTCATGTGGGATTGAAGAATATAAACTTTCCACATCAAGTGATGCTAACAACGTAGTTTCTTTTACCGAGATCCCATAAATTTTCCTTAAAAGATCAGTTGTGTCCTTTACATAGGACGGTAACGTCAACAGAAAAGGGCGAAGATAATGATCCACATAATTGCCAATATTCTCAGAAATGCTTCCAATCCCCGAGACGATAGGGGACATTTCATGTTTTTATGTAGCTTTGGAAGCACATAGAATACAGGCATTATAGGATGTTCCGGATATAAAAATTGAAATTCCTTCTGTGTAATTACTCCCATACATTTAGTTTCATTCAAAAGTTTGAATAGAGACACTTCAATCTGGCCTAAGGGATTTGAGTCAAGTCTTTCATATTGATTTTTGTCAGATAATTGACGTTTTATTTCATTAACATATAAACTCTCATCCATTATAACCAGGTTTCCGCCTTTATCCGTGAGCTTTAAAATCAAGCCACTAGCTGTACTTAACTCTTTTAGAGCTTTTCTTTCCCTTGTAAAACCTAAATCATTGAAGTACATTGTGGTTGTTCCTTAAGGAATTACATGTGAATGGCTATGGTGTAGTACTCCAATAAGTGAAATCTGTATATACATATAAGTTTGTTTTGGATAAAGGGCAATAAAATATGTTTGTATTAATCTGGTTGATTGACCATCCCCTTTAAGAAAATAAAAAATAGCACATTTTGGCTGGCCAATTGGATACCACCAGGTGCTTTATAAGGAGGAGGTCCTATGATTGAAAGGTATACCCTGATGAGCCCCTGAAACACGTTACTGTGGGGGTGAAACATGCGTTGGCACTTGTGTGTGTTTTATCATGGAGAAGAGTCGACTATACTTCATGATATTCTACGTGTGAACTACTCTCATTTTTTACTACCTGTTATCATTTGTCTGTAACAGTGTGAGCAACTCTGCATTAAGTCAACAAAGCTGATACACTGCTGTGCTCCAAATGGTACATCTGTGGTAAGATTGCACAGTTTGTGATTTGCAGGTCTAGAGGTGTTACCCTGCTGATTGGATGCACCTGTGGAGAGACCAGATGCACTGAGCTCAGCGTGGTGAATGCTGTATGCATGACATAGGATGAATGGTACATCTATGGTAAGACCTATGCTATACCCTATGCATGCACGAAAATACAATCTTTGATGTGAATTATTGCTTTTATAGCACGTTATTGGTACATCTTGGTAAGAAAGCATACAAAGTACTAAGTGTGAGGCATCGCTCACTACCTGTGTGAATATAAAGTGGAGTGGAACTAATAGCTTGCTATATAAAGTTTGGTACATCTGTGGTAAGATCACCTGTATACTTTGTATATGCTCACTATGCAGTTTGCTGCCTAAGGTACATCTCTTGGTAAGAACGGGTATATAATATCCATTACGAAGATTTCTGCATTTGCAAACAAAATATCCAGTGTAAGGAGTTGATTATTATCTGTGTGAACACATGGTGTAGCAGAATGGCCTGCTTGGTACATCTATGGTAAGATCAGATATGTATCCCACATATGCCTAAAAGTTGCAATCATCTGCTTAAAAGTATATCTTTTGATTCAAACGGATACATTGTATTCAGTATGAAGATTGCTTTGTCTTGCTAGCAGCACGGCCTGTCCAATCAGGTGATTTTTTGGAGGCTGACCCCTCCCATTTCTACATTCATCATAGGGAGGAGGTGAATGAACTTTTGTAAGCATTGCATGAACTTTATATTTGTTTGCTTGCTCATGTATATGTATGTTTATCTGTCTTGTTCCAAACTGTATACATTTACTCTGTGATCACAGGTTATTATAAATTGGATTTATAAGAGGATTATTTCATCTGTATTGTATCCTGTCGTTTGTTTAAGCAAGGCTATGTATGCCTGCAATGCTAGATACAATTAATTTGATGTTTTATTACCTGTACTTTGTTATATGTGACTGATATAGAATATATATATATATATATATATATATATATATATATATATATATATATATATATATATATATATATATATATAAATATGTGTATCTCACATATTTATACAGCTCTGTGGTGTTACTTTACCTCTGCATGTATAAGTGATATATTAGAGCTCTACCTGTTTTGGATTTTATAGCTATCCGATACAGGAAATGGTACTAATTGTGTGATTTAATGATTCAGGCTTGTATTATATTGATATGAGATGTAGTTCTGGTTTTAATCTGTATATAGTGGTGTGGTTGCATGTTTCTGCTCTATTTTTGAGATGGCAGGGCATGTTTGGGCAAACTTTTTTTGTAAATGCTATATGAGTTAAATAAATTGTTGTATTCACCTCTTATGTGTGCCATTTTTATTCCCTTTCTTTTTTAGAGGATTATTGTATTCTCTAATATTTTTCTCTCTCCTTTTTAGTAAGATATAATTTGTTAAGAGGGAGGCACCGTGAGGTTTATAAGTGTTATATACATATATATATATATATATATATATATATATATATATATATTTATTTATATAAGTTTAAGTTCATAAATTTAGAAATTAAAAATTTCTTACCCCAATTACATTTTGACAGTCGTATATGAACATATATCATCTATCTGATAGTACAATAATAATTTATATACATAATAGTTGATTACTACCAGTATAGGTTAATTAGTAAACAAATAGGTATATAGAATAAATGAACAATAAGGCCATTCCTAGAGGCCAGTTCATAAAACTTTGAAGATATATGAAGTCTTATGAGATTTATGACTTACAGTCCCATGAACTAGAGAATAGGCTTATTGTGAGAGGCTATGGCCAGTCTATATTGGAAAATTGCAGAAATGAGGTCAAAAATATGAATTGTAGGCCAAATAGACAAGATTATAGAACTAAGGATAATTTTAAAGATTGTATAGTTTTCACTACATAATATACAAACAATATACTAATATAGTTAAAATACTTAAAGAGACAGTAAACACCAGAATTTTTGTTGTTTAAAAAGGTAGATAATCCCTCTATTACCCATTCCCCAATTTTGCATAACCAACACAGTTATAATAATATACTTTTTACCTCTGTGATTACCTTGTATCTATGCCTCTGCAAACTGCCCCCTTATTTCAGTTCTTTTGACAGACATGCATTTTTAGCCAATCAGTGCTTGCTCTTAGGAGCTTCACGTGCCGGAGCTCAATGTTATCTATATGAAACACATGAACTAACGCCCTCTAGTGGTGAAAAACTGTCAAAATGCTTTCCGATTAGAGGCAGTCTTCAAGGTCTAAGAAATTAGCACATGAACCTCCTAGATTTAGCTTTCAGCTAAGAATACCAAGAGAACAAAGCAAAATTGGTAATAAAAGTAAATTGGAAAGTTGTTTAAAATTACATGCCCTATTTAACACATGAAAGATTTTTTTTTACTTTACTGTCCCTTTAAGAAACATCTCCATTTATTATCAGGTGATACAACATTGAAACTGTTTATTGAAAAGTGCAGATTTGTGTCTAGAAAACCAATGACACTATCCAGATCCCTGTCACCTAGTTTGGTTGAATCAAAAAGCAATCCAAGGTCTTCTAATTGGCTAAATAAAAAAGGTAACTTCAAGTGTGGTAGCAGAAACTGCAATACTTGTTCCAATATTAGGATGGGTGATCACTTTGTATCCAATTTTGATAACACATCATTTCCAATTGACTTTTATGCAAATTGCAAATCTACATATGTGGTCTATTTGCTCACATGCAATCTATGTAGAATTCAGTATGTTGGTAAAACCTCACGTGAAGCCAGAACAAGATTTGACGAACATGTCAGGGATGTGAAAAATTATTTTAAGGATTCAGCAGTAGCAAATCATTTTATAGATATGTGCATGATTGAAAAATTTGTTTCAGTTCAGATCGATTCAGAGTTTTTTTAATTTAGTTTCGGATCGATTCGAATTCGGAAAACTTCGAAATAATTTGTTTCGGATTCGTTTAGGATTCATTCGGATTCGAAAAAATTCGGCTGGATTCGGTTCAATTCGGTCCGGTTCGGAAATTCGGAATTTCGGTATGTGTTTTTTTTTAGACTAGTATTATGTACTGTATATTAGGTGTAACCCATAGCAGAGTGATATAAAATAATATACTGTACAATACTAGTGTAATCCATGGCCATCTGAATTTACCGAATAAATCCGAACTAATTCGGATTTATTCGGTAAATTCGGCAGTATTTTAATTCAGAAATTTGGTTCGATCCGAATCTGCGAATTTGCCGAATTTTCTGAATTTCCGAATCGATCCGAAACAAATTGCACATATCTATCATTTTAATGGCTTTCACTTTACACACATAGCTGACATGTCTATACAGATTATAGATAAAGCAATAATACCAGCAAGAGGTGGCAACAAACAAAAAAATCTTAGATAATAAAGAACTATATAGGATACTTAAACTAAATACACGCATCCCTATAGGTATGAACAAAGAACGTGATATAAGCTATTTCATTGATGTTTGAATTTTATACATCATAGTGAATGATGATAGCCTTATTCTATTATTCATTTATTCTATACACCTATTTGTTTACTAAATAACCTATACTGGTAGTAATCAACTATTATGTATATAAATTATTATTGTACTATCAGATAGATGATATATGTTCATATACGACTGTCAAAATGTAATTGGGATAAGAAATTTTTAATTTCTAAATTTATGAACTTAAACATATATATATATATATATATATATATATATATATATATATATATATATATATATATATATATCTTAGGGTAATAATGTTATGTATTTGAATTAGGCATGTCACGGATTCTCCTTATGTCTATTAGTGACCCATTTGAAGAAAATTATATTCACATTCAATTGTTGTTTTTAAATGAATTGTTTTGTAGGAAAGGGTTAATAATTCCCTATATAAGGGATACCTATTTCCTTCTATGTCAGCCTATGATTAAGTTCCACTAGGGGGCGTGAAAGGCATCAGGCAATCTGTCCCTCATGTTAGTCTGTGTGTCTGCACTGTATTGGAAGGTAATCGGTTTTTGTATTGTCAGCTTTTTTCCTGTCATCACATGGAAATGCTCAATAAACCCACAATTTGCTTTTTGACCTACACCCAGTAGTGTTTGCATCTTTCTCTGCTCATATTGTTTTATATCGGGCTGATCACCCACTGCTACAGCACTCCGTTTTTCCTTGCTTCTGATTGGATGCTCTTTACTGGTTCCGGTTCCAGTTTGGTGTAGCCGCACGCCGTGGTTCCAATCTAGACCTAAAGTAGCTGCTTCTTACTGTGACATCAGGCTATGGGGGATATTTATCAAAGCCTCAACTATGTTGCATTCGCTGGCACCAATACGCTCGCCTTATATCGCCTAACTTATGTCAAAGGACCTTGGTTATAGCCACTGACCCCCCTCGCTGCTCAAGACATCTAAGGGAGCAAAACATTTGTTTAATTAGTGAAGATAACTAACCCCTGAAAGGAGAGAGTCAGTCTACAATGTTCAGCTCTTTGAAGCACAAGTTTATGCACACAAAAAACTAAACAGGTTTTCATGGAAGTAAACCGCTTTGCATGCAAAAGTTAATTACCCCATGCTGAGTTGATTACACAGAACCCTAGACTCCTCATCTGAGGTAAAGATATCTGAGAAAAATCTACTTTGAAACATATGTATGGTTGAAAGCATAACATTGAAACTTTAAAACTTAATTTCTTGTGTTGGATTTTCAAATGTTTAATTTGTACCTCATTATGGTAATAATATATATATGAACCTAGAAGATTGTCTGTTTGTATAATAATACATATGAAGTGAATTGAAGAATAGCTGCATTAGTAGATTTAAAATGTGTTCCAAGATCTCAGAATAATTACACAGCTTCCGTTATTTTCAGATATCTAAATAGACAGAAGAGTACCAATGCAGACTCATGCAATAAGTTGCCCCATAAATTATACCTAAATTTTGTTTTCATGCATTAAAAATGACACTATCAAAAGATGTACAAATATGTGGGCTATATTTATATTGAGAAGGAATGAGACTCCAATAAGCATATTTTAATATAGAATTGGTAATATACTCGTGTTTGGTCTCAAATTGTACATTTTCAATGGTACTTGATGGTCCCATATATATTGAACAGATAACTTATTAATGCTGGAAATTATAGGTGTGTTTAATGAACATATTGAGGTATATATCAATTAAGCTGTTGCAGTGTTGGAAATGAAAATGTCTTTAATTCTTGTTAACATTTATTTGTGAATGTATAATTCAATATATAATCTTAAAACATATACCTGTAACTTTCTTTTTTTTAAAAAATATTTATTTATAGACCAACGGCGTATCTCTTACATGAGGCATATAAAACATAATCCTTTTTCACCACGCAGGGTGCTTAATACAACATGAGCACAATCTATTAATTTTACATAAGCTTCATTGTAACGTTTCTAAACATAAATACACTATACAATGTGTTAAACCCAACTCTACCCAGCTGGTTCTCCATGTCTACTGTTCTAATCTTGTACAAATTTCACTCGGGTTTCAAAAACTATTCATAAATTTATATTTTAATCTCTAAACCCAGGCACAAAATTCCTTTGGAGACACCAAGTCATTTCACCAAAAAGGGTACTCGATACAATATACACGGTACACTCTTATTTTACATAAGCTTCTTTAACACATTTCCAGGTATACGCATATTGTACATCCTTTTTTATCCTATCTCTATCCAGATGGCTCTCCATGGCTTATCCACTACCCTTATTCAAATTTCACTGTTTTTTTTTTTTAAACGCTATTGTAAATTTTTACATCTTTAATCTCTGAGCCCATACACACACACGCACACAACAACAGAAAAAAAAAGCCAACCCCCTGTTCTCCACATTCCTCTCAATTTCAGGGACCAATCATCTGTTTGGGACTTACTTATGCCCATTCAGCAGGTAGTCTACCCGTCTGGATCCAAGTCTCAAAAAACCTAGTTTTTTTAAAAGTAGTTATAAATTGCTGTTGTAAAGACATGGGGAAAGTTTTCATTATACCAAACCATTTTTGGAAATACTTCTCAGGTTTCCCTTCTACATAAAGATCACATGAATATTGTTCCAGAATAATTATATTAGCTATCATAGCTTTATAGGCTTGAAAAGAATGAGAATTACCAGTCTTCCAATTTAACAGAATTAAATTACGACCAGCTAAGATCAATGTATTGATTGTCTTATATTGTTTATTTCTTGAATAGTTACATAAAAAAATATATCTTGCGGGCTAATAGTATACTGGTCATCTAAACTTAGGGATAGCCAAAAGTTTACCTTGCTCCAAAATTGTTTTATCTTTGGGCAGCTTCAGAAACAATGTATAAGGTCTGCATTTGAATTACTACATTTCACACAAAAATTATTATCAGCTTGGTACCATTTGAGTTGTGCTGGAGTTACATATACCATATGTAAGAGCTTGCAGTGCGATTCCTTCCACGCAATCATAGTAGTTGCTTTTTGTGCTAATCTAAAGCTATCCTCAATCTCTTTGCTAGAGATGGCCGTGAAACTTGAATCCCATATCTTAGATAATTCCTCTATACGGTTCTGTCCCGCCTTATATAATATCAGATTATATAAAAAGGAGATGGAGAAATTGCCTTATTTATATATGTTGACTGCTGAGTTAATATCCCCTAGTTTCCAATCTGATTTATTATTCTCCCATAATTCCCAATACAAGTGCCTCAATTGTAGGTAAGCGAAAAAGCTATGTTTATGAATCGCATATTCTCTTTGTAAGTCCACAAAGGATTTAACCGTATCTAGGGTCTCATCCCTGATTTGTATAACATCCTTCAGACCTTTGTCAGCCCAGTCCCTAAAAGCTTTCGAGAAAATACTACTAGGAAAATTTGGGTTTCCGCTTATTGGTAAGTATTTGTAGGATTTCCAATAAATATTTAGTTCATCACATAATTTATGCCAGGCCAAGATGGGGTTCACAAATGTCCTCATCCGCACTATCCGTTTAGGCAATTCTGCCTTGGCTAGATGCATCAGCGCTTTCAGGGAAAATGGTTTTACCATTTCCAACTCTAGAAGCAAATTTGTTGAATACTCTGATTCTGTAATCCAATCTAATATATATTTACTTAATATAGCTAAATTATAGTATCTAAGATTTGGAAGTACCAAACCTCCTACATGCCTATGTAGACTGAGATTATGTACAGATATACGTTTACGTTTTTGCTTTCATACAAATCCTGCTGAAATACCATTAAACAACCTAATATCTCTAGCCTTTATCATAATTGGAAGATTTTGTAATAAGTATAATAACTGAGGAAAAAAGATGGTCTTAATCATAGAGACCCGAGCTGACAGTGAGATTGGAAGCGACATCCACTTATCTATATCACTTTTATATTTACAGAAATAGGCTGTGTAGTTTAAGTTATACCAGGCAGCAGGGTCTCGGTGTATTTTGATCCCTAAATAGTTTATTGCTTCAACTGCCTTAAAAGGATAATTGATGCTAGTGGACTTATTTGGCGCAATCCATAAAATTTCAGATTTTTCAGGATTAATTTTGTAACCTGCAAAGGACCCAAATTGAGTAGCCAGGGTTAAGAAATGTTGTATTGAATGGTCTGACTCAAAAATAATAGTAGATCATCCGCATATAATGTGAGGACTGTTTTAACAGCGCCTACCTTAATACTAGAAAGTTCTTGTCGCAGTTTAATCGGAAATGGCTCTAAGGCTGAATTAAACAATAAGGGAGAAAGGGGGCAACCCTGACGGGTACCTTTTTCTAAGATGATATCTTGCGGAAATTCAGCATTGATTAATAGGTTAGAAATTGGGTTTAGATAAATTGCATGAATTATATTTGCAAAATTCCCCTTAAACCCAAAATGCATTAAAGATGTGAATAAGTGATCCCAGTTAATAAGGTCGAAAACCTTTTCAGCATCAATCGCCAAAAGCGCCATATTTGTTCTATTCTGAATATCTTTACCCTTACTTCCAGTCCAGAAAAACTCCAATACTGTTAAGACCCTACTTATAATTTTAGATACATTTCTACCTGGCATAAACCCAACTTGATCTGGGTGGATTAACTTCCCAATATACATTTTTAACCTCTTAGCTAAAATAGACATAAGGATCTTGTAATCGCTATTTAATAAAGAGATTGGTCTGTAAGCAGACATATTTTCTGGGTCTTTATTTTTTTATATATCAGCGTTATTGTTGATACAGAGAAATACTTCAATGGGGTTTTATTTTCGATAAAATATGCATTAAAGAGGTTAACTAACGTCTCTGATATATGGACTTGTAAAATTTTATATAATTCTATTGGAAGTTGATCTGGCACTGGCGCTTTATAAGATTTAGAAGATTTAATTTGCTCTCTCACTTCTTCTGAAATCGGAAGATTTAATACTTCTAAGGGTCTGATGATCTAAACCTCTCTGCTCTGGCGAGATGATCTAATACATCTCGCCAGTAATGGGAGGTCCCTCAAAGACTTTTAAAAAGGCAGTTTTTTTCTTGAGAGTTGTTTATTTCACAATGCAGAGTTCTGGATGTGAAGGAGAGACACCTATGTGGCAAAATAATGCTAAATAAAGCCCACAAAGATTTGGCGAGATTTCTCTCCATGCTGGTGAGTTTTTGATCATCAGGCCCTAAGTCTTGTTGAGACAGCTTTGGAATTTTGAGATTATTCCAAAATTTCTGTTTATTCTGCATATTAATTTCCTCACATTTATAGATCTTTTTATAAAATGTATAAAAGGCCTGTTTTATTTCTCCATGATTGGTAACCATCCTCTCTTCACTTCTAATTTTATATATTCTTTTACTACTTTGTCTATTTTTAATCAGAGTTGCAAGATATCTAGCAGACCTACCATAATTACCACAATATTTTGCTCTTGTTTTTAAATCTTCTTGTATGGTCTTGTGTTTAAAAAAGAGGTCCCTTTCATTCTTTTTTTGGAGTATTTATCCCAGGCTAGTTTGACTGGGTTATTTATATATGTTTCATATGCGTTTCTGGCCTGGTTTGTTAATTGGATTTCTCTAGCCTTACCTTTCTTTTTCCATTTACATAAGTACGCTCTTATCTCTCCCCTGATAAATGCCTTAAAGGCTTCCCAAAAGATCTCAGGTTTAACCATATATGTATTATTATTATACTTATACTCATTCCATTTTTCGGTCAACCAGTTCACAAAGTGGAAATTATTAATTAAATAAGATGGAAAGGTTAGCCTAGAAAAATTTGGGCCAAAATCTGGACCCACCTTCATCTGAAATGAAACAACCGCATGATCTGAGATCACAATATCCTTTATATCTGCAAGTAGTGATGTCGCAAACATAAAAATTTGGGTTCGCGAACGACGAACACGAACTTCCGCAAATGTTCGCGAACCGGGCAAACCGCCATAGACTTCAATAGGCATGCGAATTTTAAAACCCACAGGGACTCTTTCTGGCCACAATAGTGATGGAAAAGTTGTTTCAAGGGGACTAACACCTGGACAGTGGCATGCCGGAGGGGGATCCATGGCAAAACTCCCATGGAAAATTACATAGTTGATGCAGAGTCTGGTTTTAATCCATAAAGGACATAAATCACCTAACATGCCTAAATTGTTTGGAATAACGTGCTTTAAAACATCAGGTATGATGTTGTATCGATCATGTAGTGTAAGGGTTACGCCCGCTTCACAGTGCGCAGTGTAGGTGATAAACCTGCCCTGACCATGCTTTGCAGACCAGGTATCAGTGGTCAGATAGACCCTTGCCCCAACACTGTGTGCCAGACATGCCATTATAGCAGACTTATATGGCTTTGGCATTGCTTTTTGGCAATTAGAAGGCTGCTAAATGCCACTGCACACCACACGTGTTTTATGCGCAGCAGTGAAGGGGTTAATTAGGGAGCATGTAGGCAGCTTGTAGAGTTAATTTTAGCTTAAGTGTAGTGTAGTAGACAACCCAAAGTATTGATCTAGGCCTATTTTGGTATATTTCATGCCACCTTTTCACCGCCAAATGCGATCAAATAAAAAAAAAATCGTTCACTTTTTCACAAACTTTAGGTTTCTCACAGAAATTATTTACAAACAACTTATGCAATTATGGCATAAATAGTTGTAAATGCTTCTCTGGGATCCCCTTTGTTCAGAAATAGCAGACTTATATGGCTTTGGCGTTGCTTTTTGGTAATTAGAAGGCTGCTAAATGCCACTGCGCACCACACGTGTTTTATGCCCAGCAGTGAATGGGTTAATTAGGGAGCATGTAGGGAGCTTGTAGAGTTACTTTTAGCTTAAGTGTAGTGTAGTAGACAACCCAAAGTATTGATCTAGGCCCATTTTGGTATATTTCATGCCACCATTTCACCGCCAAATGCGATCAAATAAAAATAAAATTGTTCACTTTTCACAAACTTTAGGTTTCTCACAGAAATTACTTACAAACAACTTATGCAATTATGGCATAAACGGTTGAAAATGCTTCTCTGGGATCCCCTTTGTTCAGAAATAGCAGACTTATTTGGCTTTGGCGTTGCTTTTTGGTAATTAGAAGGCTGCTAAATGCCACTGTGCACCACACATGTTTTATGCCCAGCAGTGAAGGGGTTAATTAGGGAGCATGTAGGCAGCTTGTAGAGTTAATTTTAGCTTAAGTGTAGTGTAGTAGACAACCCAAAGTATTGATCTAGGCCCATTTTGGTATATTTCATGCCACCATTTCACCGCCAAATGCGATCAAATAAAAAAAAAATTGTTCACTTTTTCACAAACTTTAGGTTTCTCACAGAAATTATTTACAAACAACTTATGCAATTATGGCATAAATGGTTGTAAATTCTTTTCTGGGATCCCCTTTGTTCAGAAATAGCAGACTTATATGGCTTTGGCGTTGCTCTTTGGTAATTAGAAGGCTGCTAAATGCCACTGCGCACCACACGTGTTTTATGCCCAGCAGTGAAGGGGTTAATTAGGGAGCATGTAGGCAGCTTGTAGAGTTAATTTTAGCTTAAGTGTAGTGTAGTAGACAACCCAAAGTATTGATCTAGGCCCATTTTGGTATATTTAATGCCACCATTTCACCGCCAAATACGATCAAATAAAAAAAAATTGTTCACTTTTTCACAAACTTTAGGTTTCTCACAGAAATTATTTACAAACAACTTATGCAATTATGGCATAAATGGTTGTAAATGCTTCTCTGGGATCCCCTTTGTTCAGAAATAGCAGACTTATATGGCTTTGGCGTTGCTTTTTGGTAATTAGAAGGCTGATAAATGCCACTGCACACCACACGTGTTTTATGCCCAGCAGTGAAGGGGTTAATTAGGGAGCATGTAGGGAGCTTGTAGAGTTCATTTTAGCTTAAGTGTAGTGTAGTAGACAACCCAAAGTATTGATCTAGGCCCATTTTGGTATATTTCATGCCACCATTTCACCGCCAAATGCGATCAAATTTAAAGGGACAGTCTACACCAGAATTTTTATTGTTTTAAAAGATACATAATCCCTTTATTACCCATTCCCCAGTTTTGCATAACCAACACAGTTATAATAATATACTTTAAACCTCTGTGATTATCTTGTATCTAAGCCTCTGCAAACTGCCCCTTTTTTCAGTTCTTTTGACAGACTTGCAGTCTAGCAAATCAGTGCCTGCACCCAGAAAACTTCACGTGCACGAGCACAGTGTTATCTATATGAAATACGTGAACTAACACCCTCTAGTGGTGAAAAACTGTTAAAATGCAATCTGAAAAGAGGTGGGCTTCAAGGTCTAAGAAATTAGCATATGAACCTCCTAGGTTAAGCTTTCAGCTAAGAATACCAAGAGAACAAACCAAAATTGGTGATAAAAGTAAATTTGAAAATTGTTTAAAATGACATGCTCTATCTGAAACATGAAAGTTTAGAATATATTGGGATTCTCACAGCGCCTCCTCTATATCCTACTAGCTCCCCAGAAAGGGAAGACACCTAGTTTGTCTTCAGATTCTAAAAGACGTTTTGTTTAAGATCTAGGGAGCGCCTCACAGTGGGCAGGGATATTAGATGACACTTTGCAGGTGTAGGTGATATATAACAAATGTATTTATTATAACAAGGTTAAAAATAGCATCATGTTAAAGTTACTCAACACATACGGTATATCTAATCTCATAGATTCACATACATAAAAAAAATCACAAAACATACACAAAAATACTCATGGATCTATGATTACAGTACAAAGTGTGATAAAAAACATATACTCCTAAATGGTAAAAGAAACTATCTCAAATGGTAAAAGGTCTAATAGATGAACTTCTCCAAATTGACTGATAGGGATAGCAGTCCAAGATGGCGATCTAAAATGTCAGTCTAGCAAAATCAATAAAAAAATTATAAAAACAATGTATCGTGTCTCCAGGTGTAGTAAAAATATTCCAAAATGTGTGTTGACGCTCCAAGTTCCTTGTGGGTGATCCAACCTTTAATAAGTGTATCCTATGGGTAATAGATGTGAAGGTGTCCAAGAAGGGGATAAAATATTGTGTGCTTTAAAAATGCAACAACAATATAACAAAAATGAGTGTCCTTATGTTGGTAAAAAACAAAATGTGAAGAAAAAATATAAAATATAAAATGTAAAAGGTGAGTCGTGAAACAATGCAAAGAATTCCCAGTGTACCTGTGGAATACAAAAAAACAAATAGTGCAATAACGCTATAATATTCCTATGCTAGATGAAATGAGGCTTACCATCAATAGCCAACGCGTTTCGGCCCTTCCTTGGGCCTTTCTCAAGACTGTATTATCATGAAAGTTTATTTTGGCCTAGACTGTCCCTTTAAAAAAAACTTAAATTTTTTCGCAATTTTAGGTTTCTCACTGAAATTATTTACAAACAGCTTGTGCAATTATGGCACAAATGGTTGTAAATGCTTCTCTGGGATCCCCTTTGTTCAGAAATATCAGACATATATGACTTTGGCGTTGCTTTCTGGTAATTAGAAGGCCGCTAAATGCTGCTGCACATCATACGTGTATTATGGCTAGCAGTGAAGGGGTTAATTAGGTAGTTTGTAGGGAGCTTGCAGGGTTAATTTTAGCTTTAGTGTAGAGATCAGCCTCCCACCTGACACATAAGACCCGCTGATCCCTCCCAAACAGCTCCCTTCCCACCCCACAATTGTCCCCGTCATCTTAAGTACTGGCAGAAAGTCTGCCAGTACAAAAATAAAAGGTTTTTATAATTTTTATATTTTTTATAGCATATTTACATATGCTGTGGTGTAGCATCCCCCCTTAGCCCCCAACCTACCTGATCCCTCCCAAAACAGCTCTCTAACCCTCCCCATCTACCTTATTGGCGACCATCTTGGGTACTGGCAGCTGTCTGCTATTATTTCACAGTCAAAAAAGTGTTGTTTTTTTTAAATGTACACTACGGTTACACCAGATGTGAGTGGTGGCACTGGGCAAGTGGGCACAGTATACGCTGTGAGCCTGACACACACGCTGGCATGATGGCAACTGCAATTTAATTACACAGGGAAAAAAAAAAAAGAGTGATGTTCTAGCCCTAAAAAGGGCTTTTTGGGGTGCTGTCCTTACAGCAGAGATCAGATGAGTCCTTAAGGACTGTAGTGGACACTGAATACACTAGCCTAGCTATCGATTTCCCTATTAAATCAGCAGCAGCTACAATGTCCCTCCTCTCACTAAGAATGAAGCTTCCAAATTAATCTAAAATGGATGCTGTCCAGGAGGTGGGAGGGTCTGGGAGGGAGGTTCTGCTGCTGATTGGCTGGAATGTGTCTTCTGACTGTGAGGTACAGGGTCAAAGTTTACTTAATGATGAGGCATAGGCAAACGCGAACATGCTATGTTCGCCAGGAACTATTCGCCGGCGAACTATTCGCGACATCACTATCTGCAAGTACAGCTAGATTTAGTACATATTCCAAGACCAAAAAAAGGTCTATACGCGAGAATGTATTAAATGATTTAGATTCGCACGTATATGCTTTTACATCTGGGAATTGTCTACACCATATATATACTAAATTTAAATCTGTCATAAAATTTTAAAGAGTTCTGTTCCTACCTTGTTCACATTTATTTAGACATTTATGTCTATCCAACCGTGGCCTAGGAGCTATATTGAGATCTCCACCCAGAATAATTTTCTGGTTGCTATAATACAACAGCTTTGCTTTTAAATCATCCCAGAATCCTTTATCAGGTTTATTAGGGCCATATACATTACACAGGACCAGTTTTACCCCATTAATTAATACTTCTAAAATAATATACAGGGAGTGCAGAATTATTAGGCAAGTTGTATTTTTGAGGATTAATTTTATTATTGAACAACAACCATGTTCTCAATGAACCCAAAAAAACTCATTAATATCAAAGCTGAATATTTTTGGAAGTAGTTTTTAGTTTGTTTTTAGTTTTAGCTATTTTAGGGGGATATCTGTGTGTGCAGGTGACTATTACTGTGCATAATTATTAGGCAACTTAACAAAAAACAAATATATACCCATTTCAATTATTTATTTTTACCAGTGAAACCAATATAACATCTCAACATTCACAAATATACATTTCTGACATTCAAAAACAAAACAAAAACAAATCAGTGACCAATATAGCCACCTTTCTTTGCAAGGACACTCAAAAGCCTGCCATCCATGGATTCTGTCAGTGTTTTGATCTGTTCACCATCAACATTGCGTGCAGCAGCAACCACAGCCTCCCAGACACTGTTCAGAGAGGTGTACTGTTTTCCCTCCTTGTAAATCTCACATTTGATGATGGACCACAGGTTCTCAATGGGGTTCAGATCAGGTGAACAAGGAGGCCATGTCATTAGATTTTCTTCTTTTATACCCTTTCTTGCCAGCCACGCTGTGGAGTACTTGGACGCGTGTGATGGAGCATTGTCCTGCATGAAAATCATGTTTTTCTTGAGGGATGCAGACTTCTTCCTGTACCACTGCTTGAAGAAGGTGTCTTCCAGAAACTGGCAGTAGGACTGGGAGTTGAGCTTGACTCCATCCTCAACCCGAAAAGGCCCCACAAGCTCATCTTTGATGATACCAGCCCAAACCAGTACTCCACCTCCACCTTGCTGGCGTCTGAGTCGGACTGGAGCTCTCTGCCCTTTACCAATCCAGCCACGGGCCCATCCATCTGGCCCATCAAGACTCACTCTCATTTCATCAGTCCATAAAACCTTAGAAAAATCAGTCTTGAGATATTTCTTGGCCCAGTCTTGACGTTTCAGCTTGTGTGTCTTGTTCAGTGGTGGTCGTCTTTCAGCCTTTCTTACCTTGGCCATGTCTTTGAGTATTGCACACCTTGTGCTTTTGGGCACTCCAGTGATGTTGCAGCTCTGAAATATGGCCAAACTGGTGGCAAGTGGCATCTTGGCAGCTGCACGCTTGACTTTTCTCAGTTCATGGGCAGTTATTTTGCGCCTTGGTTTTTCCACACGCTTCTTGCGACCCTGTTGACTATTTTGAATGAAACGCTTGATTGTTCGATGATCACGCTTCAGAAGCTTTGCAATTTTAAGAGTGCTGCATCCCTCTGCAAGATATCTCACTATTTTTGACTTTTCTGAGCCTGTCAAGTCCTTCTTTTGACCCATTTTGCCAAAGGAAAGGAAGTTGCCTAATAATTATGCACACCTGATATAGGGTGTTGATGTCATTAGACCACACCCCTTCTCATTACAGAGATGCACATCACCTAATATGCTTAATTGGTAGTAGACTTTCGAGCCTATACAGCTTGGAGTAAGGACAGGATATCACACTGCAAGCTCTTGTTGAATAAAATCGCTACATCCCTTTTCCGTCCACAATATGGAGAGTATACTATATTTCCTACCCATTTGGATTTTAGCTTTAAGGATTCCTCGAGTTTCAGGTGTGTCTCTTGCAAAAAGACAATTTGTGGGTTAAAGGAATTTAGATGCTTTATTATAGACTTTCCTTTAATAGGGGAAGTTATCCCACCCACATTCCAGGACAAAAAGTTAAGTTTATTCATGTTTCATCAAAATGTATCATCAAAAGGAAGGGAGCGAAGCAGGGGGTAAGCAGGGAGGGAGAAAAAAAAATCCTTTCATCACATATGCAACTTTCATACAAACCAGATGCCATTTCCATTTTTTATCAGTAGAACGCCCACAGTCCCTTCTACTTCTCTATCTATTCCTAGAATGTTATGTTTAATTCTTTACACAGGGTTTGTGCAGTCTCAACTTCAATGATTGTTTGTGTGGTGCCGTTAAATGTCTTTAATTCTTAGTTATTTGCTGCCCTCTGGTGGTTTATCTGAGAATTGCAACCAAATGGGATTGTAGTATCAAATAACTATATGCATTCCCAGTAAGCCAATGAAATGTTCAGCTTCGAAGGGCCTATCAGAGACAAGCATCCATTTAGTTTGTATACAAAATATTCATCAATGATTAAAATAATAAAATGTGGGATTTATCACGTGATATAATCTATTGCACTGGAGTAAAAAAACACATGCGGCAAAATTTTAAGTCTCTGATTTATCTTGCTGCCTTGGTTTACAGAATGCAAAATTGAGCCTTATTTTACCTCCAGGATTGCAAATACCTTTCTTATTTATGACGGTGAACTGGATTAATCTGAAAAAGCTGAAACTTACATATACGGTTGCTCTATATTTTGAATGTTTTAAAACAAGGTATTCTAAATCTATAGTTTAATTGTAGCTGTAAATTAGAAGTAGATTTATTCTTATATTTAATATTAATTAGACCAAGGTTAGTAAGTATACTGGTATTAAATATTAATGTTTAGAAATAATTTTTGTATTTTAATATCATAAGTTAATTACAGTTATTGCTGTATATATATATTTTAGAATTTTTCTTATTGTGGCTGAATAAGAGGTTATACCAGGCCAAATATAATGGCATATAGATTGGCTGTTGCATTAATAATATATACAATTGCTGGTGTTTTAATTTAAGTTATATAGAACCATTAGTGGGCTAAATAGTTTAATTATACTTTCCTGAAAATTATTTCAGATTATTGAGATTTTGTAAGATTTGTGCAAAGTATCTTGTTATATTGTTTAACTAAGCTGGATAATTATAGTCTGTTCTGGTATTCTCATTTGTTGTATTTTAATAAGCGAGTTATTGTGAGTAAGGTTAATTTTTAGAGATATATTTTTATAATCTGTTTTGTATAGAAAATTAAAACAGAATAAGATTGTATAATTGATTCATAATCTAGTTTTTACATAAATATAATTCAAGGTGTCTATAAAAATAACTAATCAAGAATTAAGGATTAAATATTAATTATTACTGTTCATTATTATAGGATATACTAACATTTATATTGGTTGGCAATTGGTAATATAAGTACACCAACATTTTTAATGTATATTACTGCTGATATAATAATAGATTATATTGTATTCTAGTATACACTAACATACGTTAATGATTTATTTTGCTCCCTTTTCATAAAATGTAGCCCATAAAAATGTTGAAATGCACACTGCATCTCTCAAGGCTATCCTTGCCATATATCTGTTACTAATTGAAAACAACTACAAATTAATACAGTTGATACTAACAAAATGCCTGTGGCTAGCCTTGTCTTGAAAAACTATTCCAGTAAACAAGATGTTAATTTGTTTTACACCTGATTGCTATGCTATTCTATTGCAAAGACATACGGCTAGATTACGAGTTTTGCGTTATGAGGGGTGCGGTACTAACTTGCACGTTATTGTCACCGCTCACTTACCTACAGCACTTGTATTACAGGTTTTTATATACCCGGTGTTAAAAGGCAAGAAATGAGCGTAGAACAAAATTGTGCTCCATACCGCACTCCAATACCAGCGCTACTTAAGTCAGCGGTGAGCTGGTTTTACGTGCTCATGCACGATTTCCCCATAGACAACAATGGGGAGAGCCGGCTTAAAAAAAGTTTAATACCTGCAATACAGCAGCGTAAAGCTCAGTAACGCAGCCCCATTGATTCCTATGGGGAAACTAACGCCTAGATTTAGAGTTCTGCATTAGCCGTCGAAACCAGCGTTCGAGGCTCCTAACGCTGGTTTTGGGCTACCGCTAGTATTTAGAGTCGTGTAGGTAAGGGTCTAATGCTCACTTTCCAGCCATGACTTTTCCATACCGCAGATCCCCCTACGCGTATCCTATCTTTTCAATGGGATCTTTCTAACGCCGGTATTTAGAGTCTTGGCTGAATTGAGCGTTAGAAATCTAACGACCAAACTCCAGCCGCAGAAAAAAGCCAGGAGTTAAGAGCTTTCTGGGCTAATGTCGGTTCATAAAGCTCTTAACTACTGTGCTCTACAGTACACTAACACCCATAAACTACCTATGTACCCCTAAACCGAGGTCCCCCCACATCACCGCCACTCTATTAAATTTTTTAACCCCTAATCTGCTGACCACACACCACCGCCACCTACGTTATACTTATGTACCCCTAATCTGCTGCCCCTAACACCGCCGACCCCTATATATATATATATTTATTAATCCCTAATCTGCCACCCCCAACGTCGCCACCACCTACCTACACTTATTAACCCCTAATCTGCCAACCGGACCTCACCGCTACTCTAATAAATGTATTAACCCCTAATCCGCCTCACTCCCGCCTCAATAACCCTATAATAAATAGTATTAACCCCTAATCTGCCCTCCCTAACATCACCGACACCTAATTTCAAGTATTAACCCCTAATCTGCCGACCGAACCTCACCGCTACTCTAATAAATGTATTAACCCCTAAAGCTAAGTCTAACCCTAACACTAACTATAACTATAATTTTTATCTAACGAAATAAATTAACTCTTATTAAATAAATTATTCCTATTTAAAGCTAAATACTTACCTGTAAAATAAACTCTAATATAGCTACAATATAAATTATAATTGCATTGTAGCTATTTTAGGATTAATATTTATTTTACAAGCAACCTTGTAATTATTTTAACCAGGTACAATAGCTATTAAATAGTTAATAACTATTTAATAGCTACCTAGTTAAAATAATTACAAAATTACAAAAACACTACACTAGCAATAAATTAATTAAATAAAATACCTACAATTATCTACAATTAAACCTAACACTACACTATCAATAAATTAATTACATACAAATACCTACAATTATATACAATTAAATAAACTAACTAAAGTACAAAAAATAAAAAAGAACTAAGTTACAAAAAATAAAAAAATAATTTACAAACATTAGAAAAATATTACAACAATTTTAAGCTAATTACACCTACTCTAAGCCCCCTAATAAAACAACGAAGCCAAAAAAATGCCTTACCCTATTCTAAAATAAAAATAGAAAAGCTCTTTTACCTTACCAGCTCTTAAAAGGGCCTTTTGCGGGGCATGCCCCAAAGAAAACAGCTCTTTTGCCTGTAAAAAAAAACATACAAGACCCCCCCCAACATTAAAACCCACCACCCACATACCCCTAATCTAACCCAAACCCCCCTTAAATAAACCTAACACTAAGCCTCTGAAGATCTCCCTACCTTGTCTTCACCACGCCGGGTATCACCGATCGGTCCAGAGGAGGCTCCGAAGTCTCCATCCATGCCCAAGCGGGGGCTGAAGACATCCATCATCGGGCTGAAGTCTTGATCCAAGCGCGGGCTGAAGAGATCCATCATCGGGCTATAGAGGTCCATCATCGGGCTGAAGTCTTCTATCAAGCGGTATCTTCAATCTTCTTTCTTCCAGATCCATCTTCATCCCGCCGACGCCGAACATCCATCCTGGCCGACGAACTCCCGACGAATGACGGTTCCTTTAAGGGACGTCATCCAAGATGGCATCCCTCGAATTCCAATTGGCTGATAGGATTCTAGGTAGGATCAGCCAATAGAATGCGAGCTCAATCTGATTGGCTGATTCCATCAGCCAATCACAATTTTCCATCAGCCAATCGGAATTCGAGGGATGCCATCTTGGATGACGTCATTTAAAGAAACCGTCATTCGTCGGGAAGTTGTCGGACAGGATGGATGTTCCACGTCAGCGGGATGAAGATGGATCTGGAAGAAATAAGATTGAAGATGCCGCTTGATAGACGACTTCAGCCCGATGATGGACCTCTTCAGCCCGATGATGGATCTCTTCAGCCCGCGCTTGGATCAAGACTTCAGCCCAATGATGGACCTCTTCAGCCCGATGATGGATCTCTTCAGCCCGCGCTTGGATCAAGACTTCAGCCCGATTAGGGATGTCTTCAGCCCCCGCTTGGGCTTGGATGAAGACTTCGGAGGATCCTCTGGACCGATTGGTGATACCCGGCGTGGTGAAGACAAGGTAGGGAGAACTTCAGGGGCTTAGGTTTATTTAAGGGGGGATTGGGTTAGATTAGGGGTATGTGGGTGGTGGGTTGTAATGTTTGGGGGGGGGGGGTATTGTATGTTTTTTTTTACAGGCAAAAGAGCTGTTTTCTTTGGGGCATGCACCTGATAGAATTCTATCAGCCAATCAGAATCTAAGGGACGCTATCTTGGATGACGTCACTTAAAGTAACCTTCATTCGTCGGGAGTCATTGTAATAAGAGGATGCTCCGTGCCAGATGTCTTGACGATGGACAAGCTCTGCGCCGGATGGATGAAGATAGAAGATGTCATCTGGATGAAGACTTCTGCCCGTCTGGAGGACCACTTCTACCGGCTTGGATGAAGACTTCTCCCGGCTTTGTTGAGGACTTCTTGTCGCTTCGTTGAGGAATTCTCCCGGCTTCGTTGAGGATGGATGTCGGCTCTTCAAAACAGTAAGTGGATCTTCAGGGGGTTAGTGTTAGGTTTTTTTTTAAGGGTTTTTTAAGTTTTTTTAGTTAGGGTTTTATTTGGGGAGTTGGTTGTGTGAGTGGTGGGTTTTACTGTTGGGGGGGTTGTTTGTAATTTTTTTTACAGGTAAAAGAGCCGATTTCTTTGGGGCCATGCCCCACAAAAGGCCCTTTTGAGGGCTATTGGTAGTTTAGTTTAGGCTAGGGTTTTTTTTATCTTGGGGGATTTTTTATTTTGATAGGGCTATTAGATTAGGTGAATTTAGTTTAAATATCTTGTAATTTGATTTTTATTTTATGTAATTTAGTGGGTTTTTTTGTAGTTTAGGTATTTGTATTTAATTTAGTTAATTGTATTTAATTTAGGTAATTTATTTCATTGTAGTTTAAGATTAGGTGTTAGTGTAACTCAGGTTAGGTTTTATTTTACAGGTAAATTTGTATTTATTTTTAGCTAGGTAGTTAGTAAATAGTTAATAACTATTTAGTAACTATTCTACCTAGTTTAAATAAATACAAACTTGCCTGTAAAATAAAAATAAACCCTAAGATAGCTACAATGTAACTATTCGTTATATTTTAGCTAGCTTAGGGTTTATTTTATAGGTAAGTATTTATTTTTAAATAGGAATTATTTAGTTAATGATAGGATTTTTTAGTTAGATCTCTTTTAATTATATTTAAGTTAGGGTATGTTAGGGTTAGACTTAGGTTTAGGGGTTAATACATTTAATATAGTGGTGGCGACATTGGGGGCAGCAGATTAGGGGTTAATAAATGTAGGTAGGTGGCGGTGATGTTAGGGGCAGCAGATTAGGGGTTAATAATATTTAACTAGTGTTTGCGATGGGGGAGTATGGCGGTTTAGGGGTTAATATGTTTATTGTAGTGGCAGCGATGTCCGGAGCGGCAGATTAGGGGTTAATAATTTTATTTTAGTGTTTGTGATGCGGGAGGGCCTCAGTTTAGGGGTTAATAGGTAGTTTATGGGTGTTAGTGTACTTTTTAGTACTTTAGTTATGAGTTTTATGCTACGGCTTTGTAGTGTAAAATTCATAACTACTGACTTTAGAATGCATTACGAATCTTGCGGGATAGGCTGTACCGCTCACTTTTTGGCCTAAAAAAAAAGCTTGTAATACTGGTGCAATGGAAGTCCCATTAAAAAAAGACTTTATGAAAATTGCGTAAGTTAATTTGCGGTACGGCCAAAAATGTTTGCGGGACAGCTGTACCTACAAGACTCGTAATTGCAGCGGTAGTGAAAAAGCAGCGTTATGAGCCTTAACACTGCTTTTTTAATCATAACGCAAAACTCGTGCAGACAGAGCCACTCTGTGGCTCTCTCTGCACCGGAAGTGATGGTACCGATCGACCATCATTGGTGGGTGGGAGTATTGGCGGGTGGGCAGCCCAGCACTACCCGGCATATGGTTCCTCTATGTGCAATGTGCATGCTGGGTGTTGGGAGCGTGCGAGGGGGGCCTATGTGGGGTGCACGCATGCAGCAAACCACTGCCATCAATGAAAGTGAATGGTTAGGAGGGAGAGGGAGGGGGGGAAAGTAAGGATCAGAGGATATGGGAGGGGGAGAGGGAGGGGGGTTTTGAGGGGGGGCTGCTACACTACAGAAAAATTTAATTTATTGAAAAAAAATAAAAAAAAACTTTTTTTTGGAGCAAAATGGGTACTGGCAGACAGCTGTCAGTACCCAAGATGGCAGCACATAGGTAGTGGGGGGAGGGTTAAAGAGCTGTTTGGGGGAGATCAGATAGGTTGGGGTCTTAGGGGGGTCCATCAGAGAGCCACATAATTATTATTTAAAAAAAAAAGAGCCTTTTATTTTAGTATTGGCAGACTTCCTGCCAGTACTCAAGATGGCAGGGACAGTTGTGGGGTGGTGGAGGGAAGAGCGCTGTTTGGGAGGGATCACGAGGTGGGATGTGTCAGGCGAGAGGCTGATCTCTACACTAAAGCTAAAATTAACCCTGCAAGCTCCCTACAAGCTACCTAATTAACCCCTTCACTGCTGGGCATAATACAAGTGTGGTGTGCAGCAGCATTAGCAGCCTTCTAATTGCCAAAAAGCAACGCCAAAGCCATATATGTCTGCTATTTCTGAACAAAGGGGATCCCAGAGAAGCATTTACAAGCATTTGTGCCATATTTGCATAAGCTGTTTGTAAATAATTTCTGTTAGAAACCTAAAGTTTGTGAAACAGTTTGTGAAAAAGTGAACAATTTTTTTTATTTTATTGAATTTGGCGGTGAAATGGTGGCATGAAATATACCAAAATGGGCCAAGATCAATATTTTGGGTTGTCTACTACACTACACTAAAGCTAAAATTAACCCTACATGCTCCCTACAAGCTCCCTAATTAACCCCTTCACTGCTGGGCATAATAACAGTGTGGTGCGCAGCTGCATTTAGCGGCCTTCTAATTACCATAAAGCATTTACAACCATTTGTGCCATAACTACACAAGCAGTTTGTAAATAATTTCAGTGAGAAACCTAAAATTCTGAAAAATTTAAAGAATTTTTTTTTATTTGATTGCATTTGGTGGTGAAATGGTGGCATGAAATATACGAAAATGGGCCTAGATCAATACTTATGGGTGTCTAGTACACTACACTTAAGCTAAAATTAACCCTACATGCTCCCTACAAGCTCCCTAATTAACCCCTTCACTGCTGGGCATAATAAACGTGTGGTGCGCAGCTGCATTTAGCAGCCTTCTAATTACCATAAAGCAATACCAAAGCCATATATGTCTGCTATTTCTGAATAAAGGGGATCACAGAGAAGAATTTACAGCCATTTATGCCATAATTGCACAAGTTATTTGTAAATAATTTCAGTGAGAAACCTAAAGTTTGTGAAAAAGTGAACGTTTTTTTTTATTTGATCGCATTTGGCAGTGAAATGGTGGCATGAAGTATACCAAAATGGGCCTAGATCAATACTTTGTGATGTCTACTAAAAAAAAATATATACATGTCAAGGGATATTCAGGGATTCCTGACAGATATCAGTGTTCCAATGTAACTTTTGCTAATTTTGAAAAAAAAAATGGTTTTGCAATAGCAAAGAGCTACATGTATTTATTGCCCTATAATTTACAGAAAAGCAAAGAACATGTAAACATTGGGTATTTCTACACTCAGGACAAAATTTAGAAACTATTTAGCATAGGACTTTTTTTGGTGGTTGTAGATGTGGAACAGATTTTCAGGGTCAAAGTTAGAAAAAGTGTGTAATCCATTTTTTCCTCATATTTTATAAAAAATGTTTTGTAAATTATAAGATATGATGAAAATAATGGTATCTTTAGAAAGTCCATTTAGTGGCGCGAAATACGGTATATAATATGTGTGGGTACAGTACATGAGTAACAGGGAAAATCAGCATAACACAAACACCACAAAAATGCAAAAATAGCCTTGGTCCCAGACGGTCAACAAATGGAAAAGTGCTCTGGTCACGAAGGGTTAAATATGTGTGCATTTCTACATTTGGTTATACTAATTGTAATGGCAAGCTGGAAGTTGATAATGGGTCAGTGTAAATAAAGTGCAATTAGAAGGGGTTTTTTTCGGTTCTTATTGACTTTTATCAGAAAATAAAAATGACTCTGCTACAGTTTGTGTGCACTTAAACAATATCAATCATTTTAATATGATTTACCTCCAATTTAAACTTTAGTCTAGACTATCAAATAAACAAACCTACATGAGATTGACCCATTTAAATAAATTTAGTTACTAAATAATACCTTAATATATTGCAATGCACTTTTTAACATATGCCACTGGTGTTCACAGGTCAGTTATGGAGCTATGGATTCAGTCTTTGATGATAAGCAGCAGTTTCCTTTTTTCTATAGAACGGTTCCTAATGAACGTAACCAATATGGTGCCATTCTAAAAATTCTACAGCACTTTGGCTGGACTTGGGTGGGGATTTTAGCTTCAGACGATGACAACAGCCTAAAGGGAAGCCAAGAACTGAAGGAACTTCTCCTCAACAGCGGTTACTGTGTAGCTTACTTAAAGCTGTTCAGTAAATTAATGTCTATAGGAGAGGATGATCCACAAGATATTTCAGATCTGATATCAATATCTACAGCAAATGTAATTATATTCTACACATATACTAAGTACATCATCAGATTTGCACAAAATCTGGGTGATGTGGAAATACCAGCAGTAGTTTGGATCATCACATGTACGTTAACATTTTCCCTTGATTTATACACTTTTGAAACTATGGAGATGTTTAATGGGTCTCTGGTACTTTCTCTCGGAACAGGAAATATCCCAGGTTTGAGAGATTTTATTTATAGTGCAAATCCGCAGAAGTATCCGGATGATCACAGATTTTTATTTGCATGGTCTATACAGTTTTTTTGTGACCCAGTTGATTTAGCTAATGACACAAATGTTACTGACTACAGGAAATCAGGATTTGGGTTTCCACCATGTACAGGGAATGAAACGCTGAGGGATGTTTATCTCTATAAGTATGATGTCTACAACTTCAGGATAACGTACAGCATTTATACAGCTGTCTATGTATTAGCTCATGCATTACACGCAATGCTCTCTGACATTAAGGATATCGGTCATCAGAAGATGGAATACAGACAGTGGCAGGTACAGTAAACATTAAGGTTAAACTATAAAAGGTTATCAGGGTCTGTGATATTAAAATCAGACCAATAAACACATTTTAAAGTTGCACAGCTGTATACTAATTGTAAAGTATATTGACAAGTCTGTGCAGCTTTATTTAAAATGCAAGCAGAAAACAAAACACATTTAAGGATTAACATATACAGAAAAAAAGGAAAAGCGCTAAAAAAGCTATTAGACTCAACAATGGATGAATAATTTTATCTATATAGTATATCAGATACAATATAATACATTTATTACATTTAATAAAAATACATAAAAAATAAAAACTCAAATGAGACCACCGGTGGATTTCTATAAATATATTGACATAAGGGTTACAGAATGAGGAAATTGTTAAGGATGGATATTATAAACCAGGCATATAAAATTAAATTTTCCGAGGCGGAGCCTGACTGAGCTCAAAGATGGCAGCTTATTCTCTGGGCTCCTAGCTGCAAAAAGGCAAAAATCAGGTTTTAAGATTGATAACAGGGAGAATTTATCGAATAAAAGAGAGCAAATGTTGCTGGATTGGACCTTGCACATATTATTTTGATGTGGAGATTTCAAACTAGACTGATGGGATTTCTGGCGGCCTCGTGGAGGTAATCCTCAGTACCCCCCCCCCCGGGCGACCGGGTACTAGGAGAACAAAGTAAATTCTCCTTTTCTACAACTTTTATGTAAGCTACTGTTGTGAGCAGGATGGCGATCTCTTACTCAGAGCTGCTGACCCTCTTTGCAGAATATGAGCACAAGATCAACAGCAGAATGGACAACTTTTTACTGCGCATTAGACCAAGACCTGAGGGGATTACCGGTCTGAAAGATGGTGCCCCATGTGGGACGCAGCAGTGCTTTGACATGCTTGGGCCAACTAAGAAGAATGATCGCTACTCTAGTTCTGCGGACCGGCCACTAGCTGTTTGTACACCCTCCATGCCTAACTTCACCGCAATCCCCCGGGACAGATCTGTGAATGGGCAGCATGCCATGGGATTGGTCCTGCAGGACGGGGAGCAGATTGCGCTGCCTAAAGCTCTCATACTCACTACTGGAACCCAGGAGGGTGGAAGCAGAGCTGCGGTCTCGCTTAGAGATTTTGGCTCTGTATGTATCACTAGTGCCCTGTCTGTGGAGGATGCTACACCAGACCAGATCGCTAGTGAAGAGAAGGTAATGGTGGCACTCCGGGAGAAACTCTCGCTGAGAGAACATGTTGGACAGTTGTCCCCCTACACGTATGCTCACGATTTACACTTTTACCGGGGGCGCCTAGTCCCAGCCTATTGTGGCCTATGGTGCTGGAGGGCCCAGAGATCGGGAGTGGGATGAAGCCGTCCGAATATTTGCATCTACCCATAGGAGGATGCTGTCTGTAATAGGGTTGGCAGGGGCCTGTGTGGTTTACTCGGAGGGACACATGAACCATCCCCAGACTAATGACACTGGACTAGGTTGAAAGACTCTAGAGATTAATATAGGTTGGAGTCAGTATTTAGAACTGTGGCCTAGATTTGGAGTTCGGCGGTAAAAGGGCTGTTAACGCTCCGCAGGCTTTTTTCTGGCCGCACCATAAAATTAACTCTGGTATCGAGAGTTCAAACAAATGCTGCGTTAGGCTCCAAAAAAGGAGCGTAGAGCATTTTTACCGCAAAAGCAACTCTCGATACCAGAGTTGCTTACGGACGCGGCCGGCCTCAAAAATGTGCTCGTGCACGATTCCCCCATAGGAAACAATGGGGCTGTTTGAGCTGAAAAAAAACCTAACACCTGCAAAAAAGCAGCGTTCAGCTCCTAACGCAGCCCCATTGTTTCCTATGGGGAAACACTTCCTACGTCTGCACCTAACACTCTAACATGTACCCCGAGTCTAAACACCCCTAACCTTACACTTATTAACCCCTAATCTGCCGAGCGGACCTGAGCGCTACTATAATAAAGTTATTAACCCCTAATCCGCCTCACTAACCCTATCATAAATAGTATTAACCCCTAATCTGCCCTCCCTAACATCGCCGACACCTAACTTCAATTATTAACCCCTACTCTTCCGATCGGAGCTCACCGCTATTCTAATAAATGGATTAACCCCTAAAGCTAAGTCTAACCCTAACACTAACACCCCCCTAAGTTAAATATAATATTTATCTAACGAAATAAATTAACTCTTATTAAATAACTTATTCCTATTTAAAGCTAAATACTTACCTGTAAAATAAATCCTAATATAGCTACAATATAAATTATAATTATATTATAGCTATTTTAGGATTAATATTTATTTTACAGGCAACTTTGTAATTATTTTAACCAGGTACAATAGCTATTAAATAGTTAAGAACTATTTAATAGTTACCTAGTTAAAATAATAACAAATTTACCTGTAAAATAAATCCTAACCTAAGTTATAATTAAACCTAACACTACCCTATCAATAAAATAATTAAATAAACTACCTACAATTACCTACAATTAACCTAACACTACACTATCAATAAATTAATTAAACACAATTCCTACAAATAAATACAATTAAATAAACTAGCTAAAGTACAAAAAATAAAAAAGAACTAAGTTACAGAAAATAAAAAAATATTTACAAACATAAGAAAAATATTACAACAATTTTAAACTAATTACACCTACTCTAAGCCCCCTAATAAAATAACAAAGCCCCCCAAAATAAAAAATTCCCTACCCTATTCTAAATTAAAAAAGTTACAAGCTCTTTTACCTTACCAGCCCTGAACAGGGCCCTTTGCGGGGCATGCCCCAAGAATTTCAGCTCTTTTGCCTGTAAAAAAAAACATACAATACCCCCCCCCCAACATTACAACCCACCACCCACATACCCCTAATCTAACCCAAACCCCCCTTAAATAAACCTAACACTAAGCCCCTGAAGATCTTCCTACCTTGTCTTCACCATCCAGGTATCACCGATCCGTCCTGGCTCCAAGATCTTCATCCAACCCAAGCGGGGGTTGGCGATCCATAATCCGGTCCAGAAGAGGCTCCAAAGTCTTCCTCCTATCCGGCAAGAAGAGGACATCCGGACCGGCAAACATCTTCTCCAAGCGACATCTTCGATCTTCTTCCATCCGGAGCGAAGCGGCAGGATCCTGAAGACCTCCAGCGCGGAACATCCATCCGGACCGACGACTGAACGACGAATGACTGTTCCTTTAAGGGACGTCATCCAAGATGGCGTCCCTCGAATTCCGATTGGCTGATAGGATTCTATCAGCCAATCGGAATTAAGGTAGGAATTTTCTGATTGGCTGATGGAATCAGCCAATCAGAATCAAGTTCAATCCGATTGGCTGATCCAATCAGCCAATCAGATTGAGCTCGCATTCTACTGGCTGTTCCGATCAGCCAATAGAATGCGAGCTCAATCTGATTGGCTGATTGGATCGGCCAATCGGATTGAACTAGATTCTGATTGGCTGATTCCATCAGCCAATCAGAAAATTCCTACCTTAATTCCGATTGGCTGATAGAATCCTATCAGCCAATCGGAATTCGAGGGACGCCATCTTGGATGACGTCCCTTAAAGGAACAGTCATTCGTCGTTCAGTCGTCGGTCCGGATGGATGTTCCGCGCTGGAGGTCTTCAGGATCCTGCCGCTTCGCTCCGGATGGAAGAAGATCGAAGATGCCGCTTGGAGAAGATGTTTGCCGGTCCGGATGTCCTCTTCTTGCCGGATAGGAGGAAGACTTTGGAGCCTCTTCTGGACCGGATTATGGATCGCCAACCCCCGCTTGGGTTGGATGAAGATCTTGGAGCCAGGACGGATCGGTGATACCTGGATGGTGAAGACAAGGTAGGAAGATCTTCAGGGGCTTAGTGTTAGGTTTATTTAAGGGGGGTTTGGGTTAGATTAGGGGTATGTGGGTGGTGGGTTGTAATGTTGGGGGGGGGGTATTGTATGTTTTTTTTTACAGGCAAAAGAGCTGAAATTCTTGGGGCATGCCCCGCAAAGGGCCCTGTTCAGGGCTGGTAAGGTAAAAGAGCTTGTAACTTTTTTAATTTAGAATAGGGTAGGGAATTTTTTATTTTGGGGGGCTTTGTTATTTTATTAGGGGGCTTAGAGTAGGTGTAATTAGTTTAAAATTGTTGTAATATTTTTCTTATGTTTGTAAATATTTTTTTATTTTCTGTAACTTAGTTCTTTTTTATTTTTTGTACTTTAGCTAGTTTATTTAATTGTATTTATTTGTAGGAATTGTGTTTAATTAATTTATTGATAGTGTAGTGTTAGGTTAATTGTAGGTAATTGTAGGTAGTTTATTTAATTATTTTATTGATAGGGTAGTGTTAGGTTTAATTATAACTTAGGTTAGGATTTATTTTACAGGTAAATTTGTTATTATTTTAACTAGGTAACTATTAAATAGTTCTTAACTATTTAATAGCTATTTTACCTGGTTAAAATAATAACAAAGTTGCCTGTAAAATAAATATTAATCCTAAAATAGCTATAATATAATTATAATTTATATTGTAGCTATATTATGATTTATTTTACAGGTAAGTATTTAGCTTTAAATAGGAATAATTTATTTAATAAGAGTTAATTTATTTCGTTAGATGTAAATTATATTTAAGTTAGGGGGGTGTTAGTGTTAGGGTTAGACTTAGCTTTAGGGATTAATCCATTTATTATAGTAGCGATGAGCTCCGGTCGTCAGATTAGGGGTTAATAATTGAAGTTAGGTGTCGGCGATGTTAGGGAGGGCAGATTAGGGGTTAATACTATTTATGATAGGGTTAGTGAGGCGGATTAGGGGTTAATACATTTATTATAGTAGCGCTCAGGTCCGCTCGGCAGATTAGGGGTTAATAAGTGTAGGCAGGTGTCGGCGACGTTGAGGGGGCAGATTAGGGGTTAATAAATATAATATAGGGGTCGGCGATGTTAGGGCAGCAGATTAGGGGTACATAGGGATAACGTAGGTGGCGGCGATTTGCGGTCGGAAGATTAGGGGTTAATTATTTTAAGTAGCTGGCGGCGACGTTGTGGGGGGCAAGTTAGGGGTTAATAAATGTAATACAGGGGTCGGCGGGGTTAGGGGCAGCAGATTAGGGGTACATAAGTATAACGTAGGTGGCGGTCGGCAGATTAGGGGTTAAAAATTTTAATCGAGTGGCGGCGGTGTGGGGGGACCTCGGTTTAGGGGTACATAGGTAGTTTATGGGTGTTAGTGTACTTTAGGGTACAGTAGTTAAGAGCTTTATAAACCGGCGTTAGCCAGAAAGCTCTTAACTCCTGCTATTTTCAGGCGGCTGGAATCTTGTCGTTAGAGCTCTAACGCTCACTTCAGAAACGACTCTAAATACCAGCGTTAGAAAGATCCCATTGAAAATATAGGCTACGCAAATGGCGTAGGGGGATCTGCGGTATGGAAAAGTCGCGGCTGAAAAGTGAGCGTTAGACCCTTTAATCACTGACTCCAAATACCAGCGGGCGGCCAAAACCAGCGTTAGGAGCCTCTAAGGCTGGTTTTGACGGCTACCGCCGAACTCCAAATCTAGGCCGTGTTTTCTAGGTCAATAGACGACTCTGCTTCCTATGTAAATTTTATATTGGGACTTTTGTTATGTTCTATAACAGTTTCCTGTGCCCCCTATCTCGATTTAGGTCTAACTGTTTGAAGCCCTCAAGCTTATTTGTTCCTAAATGTATTATTATAGCTGGTTTTAGAAAAAGAAGAAAGGATAAAAAAAAAAAAGGAGGAAAAAAATAAAAAGGAAAAAAATTCTCCCTAAGGCTGTTTAGCCCTTTACTGCTTAATACCCAATGTTTCTAGTTCCTCTATAAACATAATGCTACGGGAGGGGCAGTTGCTCTGTTATTTACTTATTTAACTTATCTGTTGTTTGCTATTATAATCTATAGATCAGAACTGTGTCTAAGGTTAATATAAAAATGTTTTCTATTCTAAGTAAGCTAACATACTAGGCTTCTACTGAGATTCAGTCACTACCTCTTTCATATGCTATTGTCAGAGGTTCATAGTCTAGCATTATAGAACTAGTCTGGACAGGTCCAACAGAGGATTACTCTGCCTAAAATTCCCCTGATGCCCCTTATACAGATTGTACTGCGTTGAGCCGGTAATCAAGTTAAATGTAACGCATAAGATAACTATATGCTGGACTTAATGCCCCTAGAGTCTGTCTTATGTGACATTCTAGCCCTCCTGACTACACATAATACAAAATGAGAATGCCCCCTCAGCATTAATGTAGTCCCCTCCAGAAAATATGTATTCCCATGTTTTGTGAGAGAGCGCATTTATAGTATAAGTAATCTAAGCTGTACTATTTCTACAATGTGGGGAGTGTTCTTATCGGGTCTGGGTCTGCCCCCCCCCCACAAATACACGTGTGGTAAGGGATAAATAGTTTATCCTCCATGCTCCATTTTAGCAAAGTTACGCAGTCTCTGCTCTGTCCGTAGAGCCTATGCCTTAGCTTGTACTAATAGATATGTAAAGATGGCTCTCCGGATCTTAATAATGATCGTTCCACTATGACTATTCCTGTGTGTTTTAATATCTACAGTTTGTCTATACCTAAATTAATATGACTATTATCCTATATATATATTCACTATGGTTTGAGAATTGATGATATGATGATTATGGTTCAAGTGTGACTACTTCATGTGTTCTCTGTGTACTACCTCTATAGCTTCTCAGTCTCTTTGAATTGTATCCACCACAGCAATAGTACTGTGAACAGTCCAAGCTTCACCTATTCTAGTACTCAGACTAACTTATGAAACCCACATAGGACCAATTTATGTTGCTATATTGTTTATAGTTCACACATGTCACTGTGTTTACCGTGTAATGTCTAATCCTCTTTTAGATAATCAGGCGGGATCAGTTTGAGCCAGTAGTCTTTTCGACTCTCCATAAGATTTTACTGTGCCCATTAGATGTTTTACACTTTATAGTTTAAGAATTTCTATCCTGTATATATTGGGCGATTACACCTATGCAACATTTGGTTTCTATTTTATACGACTCATAATGAGAATTTTTGAGTCTGAGCACTCTGTCTTCTGAGGAGTACCAGTTATCAGATCCCATGAGTGGATCTATTTTACATTGTTGACGTTTGAATGTTCTGTTAGTTAACAAAACAAATGAGGCATCACCAAGGTCAATACCATGTTCCCATTACTGTTCTGTGTATACATGTTTGAAATAAGGAATTATTGTCATGTACTATTATCTGAGATATTGTCCTTTATACAGTGATTGTATTTCTGACTTCTTTATTGCCTCAATAAAAATATTATAAAAAAAAATAAAAAAAATAAAAAAAATAAAAAATTTCCAAATGATAAAATACAATGTTGCAATTGGGAAGAGAGCAAACCGCTTGATTCTATGGGCTCCCATGCTTTACGGGCGTGCTTCACTTCTATTGGCTAAGGTGTTAGAGCGCTCTGTGAACTTTTAACTGGATTTTTATATTGCAAGAAGAAGCTGACAACAAACAAGCTTTTAAATTTCACGCCGAAAAATCTTAGCTCCGATTGGCTCCCATATCCCATGTGACCGCAAATGCGGAAGTGATTGACATCGTAGAGCTACAACAGCACACAAACAGATGAACTGGGTATTCTTAGCACGACTCGTGCAGCCACATACCAAAGGAAGCTCCTAAGTGGTGAAGTATACCTTGGCTCCCAGGGCTGTTTTGTTCTTTCTTCAATTGAAGGTACTGTGTCCATATACACATAACATTGTCATTTTACGAATTGAAGGTCTTTCCGTTATCACCGCAATCCTCCTCTTTAAAGGGACACTTTGAAGTTATAACTAACTGGTAATGCCACAACCCCTATTTGAAAATTACCTAAGACTTTCTTTGTCTGCCTACCTACACAGATCCTTATCCTAAACGGACTCTGTATTTTACCAATTGCAACATTGTATTTTATTGTTTGGAACATTGAATTTTATATGCTTGGTTTATAATATCCATCCTTAACAATTTCCTCATTCTATAACCCTTATGTCAGAGCTTTCCAAACTTTTCATCTTGGTGACACACTTTTTAGCCCTACATCATTTCGTGACATGGTAATTCAGTTGTACTAGCAAACAGGAGGTTAAACTAACTTGTTTTAAGAGATACAGACACATACATAAATTATATAATAACTAAATGTATTTACAAGTAACAGTATGTATGTGCAAGAATTAAAAAAAAGTTTAATAACACCAATAGCTACTTACTATTTTAATGTGATGTATGAGGTTGAAACAAAGGAACACAGTTTCTGAATATTTGGTAGAATATTAGATAAAGACACTCGAATTTCATCAGCAAGCATTTTTAAGCTTCCACTTCTTATCCATATATTAAGAGCAGAAGCAGCAATGCACTACTGGGAGCTAGCTGCAAACCCCCCCCTCCCCACTGACTTCAGCTCAGCGTATAAGCTGCCGCCCTCGGTGAGTCTGATTGACTACTGCCCGCGCTGCAAACACACTGCTGTCCCACTCACGGACTACACATGCAGTCACGAGCCAATTAAGGAGACTACACGTGCAGTCAGGAGCCAATGTGCCGCCAAAGCCACCAATTGGAATAGTTTCAGTTCCCACTGAGCTGCGGCAATAGGATAAGATGATCTGTGACCCCCTAGGTATCAATCATGTGTCAACCATGTGATATGCGTAGCAAGCAGGCGGAAAATCAGAACCACCCCCCCAAAAAAAAAAAATAATAATTAAATTTAAAAAAATTTGTGCTGAAGCAGGGACACACCTACACACTGCTGCCGACACACAGTTTGGAAAGCACTGCCTTATGTCAATATATTTATAGAAATCCATTGGTGGTCTAATTTGAGTTTTTATTTTTTATGTATTTTTATTAAATGTATTATATTGTATCTGATATACTATATAGATAAAATTATTCATCCATTGTTGAGTGTGATAGCTTTTTTAGCGCTTTTCCTTTTTTCTGTATATTTTTAACCTAGGTTGTTTTTAGCAGTAACACCCTTTTTAGGAATTGCTTATCCCCACCTGTTAGTTTACACTACCCTTTCCATATTGATTAGTACATTTAAGGTTTAACATCAAACTACAACTCTGTATAAATTCCACTGGTCAATCATTTTTCAGCTCAAAAATTCTGTGTATATTGTGCAGGTGTGATACTATCGACATTCCAAGACAGTTTTTAGACAGACACAATATAAAATTAAACATTTAGGGCTAGATAACAAGTGGAGCACTAAATTACTGTGCGCCCGCAAATGGGCACATTTTCCCATTTGCGGGCACACAATAATTAATCAGCTATTACAAGTGTCTGATTATTGCTATCGCAAGTTCGGTAGCAATCAGCGCTTATAAAATTAACCAAAAATCTCTGGTTAATCTGATAAATCTGCCCCAAATGGCTCCAAAATACAGTCTAGTGTATTTTATTAAAAAATAAACGCCTAGATTACAAGTTTTGCACTATAGAGGGTGCGAAATGAATGCAACAAAAGTTGCACTACTTCACCCTCCATAGCGTTGCCATTACAAGTTTTTGAAAAGCCTCCTTGTGGGTGCGATATGGTGGCATTAAGCTCCATACCGCAGAAAAGCCAAAGGCTGCTTTGACGTGCTTGTGCACGCTTTCCCCCATAGACATCAATGAGGAGAGTGAGTTAGAAAAAAAACTAACACCTGAAGAGCAGAATGGCGATCTCCATAATGCAACCCCATTGTTGTCACCCTAACATAAACCCCAAGTCTAAACACCCCTAATCGGCTGCCCCCGACATTGCCGACACCTACATAAATTTATAAACCCCTTATCTGCTGCTCCCAACATCGCCGCCACTGATAAAAGTTATTAACCCCTATTCCACCTCTCCCCGGCATTGCCGCCAATATAATAAGGTCATTAACCCCTATTCTGCCACCCCCAACATCACTGCACTATAATAAATTTATTAACCCCTATTCCGCTGCTCACCGACATCACCGCCACTAATAAAAGTTATTAACCCCTATTCTGCCACTCCCTGACAATGCCACCACTATAATAAATTTATTAACCTCAAATTTTCTGACCTCCCACATCACCGCCAATAAAAAAAAACTATTAACCCCTAAACTGCCAGCCCCTCACATTGCAAAACACTAAATTAAACTAGTAACCCTTAAACCTAACAACCCCCTAACGTTATATTAAAATTACAATATCCCTATCTTAAAATAAATAAAAACTTACCGGTGAAATTAAAGAAAAATTGCATTGAAGATCCAGTGTTAGCGGTTAACCGTATGAAGAGGACGCTCCAAACCAGATGTCTTCTAGGATGGATCCGCTCCGTGCCGCCGGGATGAAGATAGAAGACGCCGCCGGGATGAAGATAGAAGACGCCATCTGGATGAAGAATTCTTGTTGCCTGTATGAAGACTTCTCACCACCTGGATGAGGATGGATGTCCGGCCTTCAGAAACTGTGAGTGGATATGCATGGTTTAGTGTTAGTTTTTTTTTAAATCATTTTGGGTGGGGGGTTTTTTTAGATTAGGGTTTGGGGTTTAGATAAAAGAGCTGAATGCCCTTTTCAGGCAATGTAAAAGAGCAGAATGTCCTTTTAAGGGCAATTCCCATACAAATGTCATTTTCAGGGCAATGGGTAGCTTAGGTTTTTGTTAGAGTTAGGTTTTTTATTTTGGGGGGTTGGTTGGGTGGTGGGTTTTACTGTTGGGGTCTTCGTATTTTTTCCAGATAAAAGAGCTGATTTCTTTAGGGCAAAAATACTAAATTATGAAAAATAACAAACACTAAATTACGAAAAATAACAAACAAAATTATCAAAAATAAAAACAATTACACCTAATCTAATAGCCCTGTAAAAATAAAAAAAATCCCCCAAAACAAAAAACCCTAGCCTACAATAAACAACCAATAGCCCTTAAAAGGGCCTTTTGTAGGGCATTGCCCTAAAGAAATCAGTTCTTTTACCTTGAAAAAATACAAAGACCCGCCATCAGTAAAACCCACCACTCAACCAACCCCCCAAAATAAAAAAACCTAACTCTAACAAAAACCTAAATTACCCATTGCCCTAAAAAGGGCATTTATAAAGGCATTGCCCTTAAAATGGCATTCAGCTCTTTTACATTGCCCTGAAAAGGGCATTCAGCATTTTTAACTAAAGCCCAAACTCTAATCCAAAAAAAGACCCAAAAAGATTAAAAAAAAAAAAACAACACTAACCCCGAAGATCCACTTACAGTTTCTGAAGTCCCAGCAGCTTCTTCTATCTTCATCCCAACGGCATCTTCTATCTTCATCCGGGTGGCGCAGAGTGGAACCATCCTTGAAGACATCCGGCATGGAGTGTTCTCTTCATACGGTCACCGCCGTACACTGGATCTTTAATGCAAGGGAGCCTTTTCAAAATGGCATCCCTTGCATTGCAATTGGCTGATCCTATTGGCTGATATCAGCCAATAGGATGAGAGCTACTGAAATTCTATTTGCAATTCAAATCAGCCAATAGAATTTTAGTAGCTCTCATCCTATTGGCCAATTTGAACAGCCAATAGGATTTTAGTAGCTATAATCCTATTGGCTGATTTGAATTTTAAGAATCAAATCAGGCAATAGGAATGCAAGGGACGCAATTTTGAAAAAGGCTCCCTTGCATTGAAGATCCAGTGTACGCCAGTTAACCTATAAAGAGGATGCTCCACACCGGATATCTTCAAGGATGGTTCCTCTCCGCCGGGATGAAGATAGAAGATGCCGTCTGGATGAAGAATTTTCGTTGCCTGGATGAAGACTTCTCGCCACCTGGATGAGGATGGATGTCCGGCCTTCAGAAACTGTGAGTGGATATTTGGGGTTTAGTGTTAGTTTTTTTTTTTTTAAATCTTTTTGGGTGGGTTTTTTTTTTAGATTAGGGTTTGGGCTTTAGGTACAAGAGCTGAATGCCCTTTTCAGGCAATATAAAAGAGCAGAATGTCATTTTAAGGGCAATTCCCATACAAATGACCTTTTCAGGGCAATGGGTAGCTTAGGTTTTTGTTAGAGTTAGGTTTTTTATTTTGGTGGGTTGGTTGGGTGGTGGGTTTTACTGTTGGGGTCTTTGTTTTTTTTCCAGGTAAAAGAGCTGATTTCTTTAGGGCAAAACCCTACAAAAGGCCCTTTTAAGGGCTATTGGTAGTTTATTGTAGGCTAGGTTTTTTTTATTTGGGGGGCTTTTTTATTTTTATAGGGCCATTAGATTAATTAATGTAATTGTTTTTTTTCTATAATTTTGTTTGTTATTTTTGGTAATTTAGTGTTTGCTATTTTTTGTAATCTAGTATTTTTTTATTTTTTGTAGTTTTAGACTTAATTTTTTTTATTAGTGTTAGTTTTTTGTGTAGAATAAAGAAAATTTTTTAACGTTAACAAAGAAATCCAAACACCATAGGTATCAAAGGCAAACCTTAGACAGGCAAAGCACATAAATATTGGGCTCATTGAAGACATAAAAAAGCTTCTGGTCTGACTCATATATAAAGCACTGACCCTCATTCAGCATTGTCCCTTGTTATGAACATCCACAGATGCGGAGCGGTGCAAATAAAAACTCCTCCTGTTCACCTTATAATCTCTGCACCGAAGACGGGGACTTGTTGCCACAGCCTATAAAACTAACACACATCCATGTGTAACAGGGATCTGCGGCACTCGTGGTCCTCCTGGAAACTTCCTGGTGTGTGTCTCCTCCAATGCTGGACAGGGAATCTATCACATGGGTAGCGGTTGAGCCAATCCTTGCAGGTACTTGTCGCCCAAAAGACGTTGCTAAGCCTGGTAATCTTGATCATTCAAAATGGTCCGTTTTCACAGTAGAACTGCAAAGAGTGTCAATAAATGGGAATAGAGGGAGAGAGGGCTCCATGTTGTCCTCTAAATGGACATATAAAGTAATAATGTTCATTACCATAAATTGCTAAGTAAAAAAATTGACTTTATTGATTCATTTAAAATTCGACAGGATTAACACAAGGTGGGAAGAAACAGGTATAAGGTGTAATTTAGTTTTTTTAATTGGTAGTTATTTTAATTTTAGTATAATGGTTATGTTAGGTTAATTGTTAGTTTAAACTTAGGTTTTTTTAATTTCACAGGTAAGTTTTTATTTATTTTACGGTAGGGATGTGACGAACCACGGTTACCCAACCCTGCGCCAGTCACTTATTTGGCACAGAAAGGGTTATCAGACCCCTTCTACTGTGACTAACATGTCACAATCTAGCCACACCATACAAGCTTGTGATTTAGTTCAGTGGGTGCAAGGGTTAACAACACTCTCCAGTCTGCACTAGACGTAAAAGAAATGCCCAAAACTCCCCTTTAATGCCACCCACACTAAACTAATTATAACTAGCTGCCACCACTTAAGATTATATGATATGGGAAATCTTAAGGAAACCCCAGATTTACACATTAATTCTCAGAATATCATTTAGCAGAAAATAACCTAAATTATACAGTTCTAATATTCAAATCTTTTCAGTAAGGTGGTTCAATTATTAGACAAAGGCCAAAGCTTAATAAATTAATTATTTATTATGTAAAAAAGTATTATGCACAATGCATTATTAATAAAAAGTTGTTACGGGGGGCGTGTCCGTACAGCGATCCTGAGCGATCGCAATTCTCAAGAGCTCCAACTGATCTCTGGATTTTCCGCCGAAATCAGGAGGCATTTTACAGATAAATGTCAAGAACTGTTTCTTATACAATTGCATACCCTTAATGTGCAATGAATATCAGAGCTGAGCTGTATTTATGAAGTTTTGGCTCGAGATCGGACAGAAGAAGACCTGCAGCGGCGGCTAATAAGCAGGTAGCGCATCCCCCCTCAGCGTGCCGAGGTTCATAGCCCAAATTGAATGCAACAATCAGAGCTAAGGTCTGAGCAGTTAATACATATTGAAAAACCTGCGCTACAAGAGGGACATAACTGAGCCCGGAATTTGTCATCTAACATAGCGACATGGCATATATTGGAAAAATGGAGCAGCAAATTGATTTCATGCCAATGCATGAGAGATTAGAGAGAATTTGTAAGAAGGTTTTTTGAGGGAGAGTGATGTGGGTTGTATTAATTCAAACTTAAGGGATAAATCAAATTTATTATTTATATATCGTAACCCTTAAGTTCCAGAACCATTAACAGTAATATACATCAAAATGTACAATGGGATGCAAAAAAAGAGAGATTTTGCAGCGCAGAGAGAAAGACTGTTGGTTACTGGACTTCGTTAAGTACTAAAACCCACTGTCAGAATAGGCAAAAAGTAAATGTGATCAAAATTCGATACTTTAGAATGCAATTGACAGCTTCATTCACACAAAATAACTTTATTGAAAAAAAATAATTAAAGTAATAGTCCGGCTGGACTAGTACTCACGCACACTCACACACATACGGTTTAAAACTTGCTGGAACTCAGACTATATAATTTAATCTGAATTGCACCTCATAAAATATACATCACTCCTTAACAGGAGATATTGGAGTATTTGTATATATATAAACGATCAACTCCTGTAGGAAAGTGAGTATGTTATTAACAGTGGTAGTAAGGTGTACCTAATAAGTATTTATACAAAAAAGCACAACATTAGTATGAGTGGTATCCAATTCAATTACCGGTTTGTGTGCTGAGAAGTAAAAAAGGTCTATAGTACACTCAATGTATATATATTTAGTCAAGCAGTCAAAAGTAAAGCTGGTGATTTACTGTGTTCCTAAATTATAATCATTGCAAGTATTGCAAAAAATGTTAAACTGATATAAAAAGGCCACAGTCACAGCACAGTCATTAGTTATTTTTAAAGTGCGGTATATACCTTTCAATATAGATTCAAATGCACTATATATATATATATAATGCACATATCTATCATTAAGTGTAATATTTGTGTATGCCTTAGTACAGTCAATTATTGACTTTGCTTTGAAGCAAAGGTAGAGATCGGTTTTTCAATTCAACCTTGCTATAGTACACTCAATGTATATACACTCAAAATTGAGGTTCCATAACCTCGTGCAGGGGCACCTGCACGAGGTTATGGAACCTCAATTTTAATAGCTGACTCAGCCTCAATACTTAAATTGCACCATAGTGAATACGTTTATAGACAGTGGCAGTTAATATTTAAACAAGGCCTCCGCTATAGAAGAGACCTTTTTCAGTCTAAGATTAGCAGACTTTTTGTCGATCTTGGGTAATCTGTGTTCAGAATTATATACAGTACTAGTTAATGTTAAACAGGCCTCCGCTATAGAAGAGACCTTTTCTCAGTTCAGCTCAGCACATTTTTCTAAACATAGGCAACCCGTGGGCATACTTACACTTAGCTAGGTTGTATTATAATTCAGTGACAGCTAAATGATTAAACAGGCCTCCGCTATAGAAGAGACCTTTTTCTAGTTCAGCTCAGCATATTGTTCCATTGGTGAACGCTGGTATATTTATACTCAGTGTGGTTGAACTATAAGCTCTAAAGACAGCTAATGTTTAAACAGGCCTCCGCTATAGAAGAGACCTTTTTCTAGCTAAGCTCAGCATTTGTTTCCATTCGTGGGTTGCCTGCTGATATATCTGTATTCAGCAAGGTTGAATTGAAAAACCGATCTCTACCTTTGCTTCAAAGCAAAGTCAATAATTGACTGTACTAAGGCATACACAAATATTACACTTAATGATAGATATGTGCATTATATATATATATAGTGCATTTGAATCTATATTGAAAGGTATATACCGCACTTTAAAAATAACTAATGACTGTGCTGTGACTGTGGCCTTTTTATATCAGTTTAACATTTTTTGCAATACTTGCAATGATTATAATTTAGGAACACAGTAAATCACCAGCTTTACTTTTGACTGCTTGACTAAATATATATACATTGAGTGTACTATAGACCTTTTTTACTTCTCAGCACACAAACCGGTAATTGAATCGGATACCACTCATACTAATGTTGTGCTTTTTTGTATAAATACTTATTAGGTACACTTTACTACCACTGTTAATAACATACTCACTTTCCTACAGGAGTTGATCGTTTATATATATACAAATACTCCAAGAGTGATGTTTATTTTATGAGGTGCAATTCAGATTAAATTATATAGTCTGAGTTCCAGCAAGTTTTAAACCGTATGTGTGTGAGTGTGCGTGAGTACTAGTCCAGCCGGACTATTACTTTAATTATTTTTTTTCAATAAAGTTATTTTGTGTGAATGAAGCTGTCAATTGCATTCTAAAGTATCAAATTTTGATCACATTTACTTTTTGCCTATTCTGACAATGGGTTTTAGTACTTAACGAAGTCCAGTAACCAACAGTCTTTCTCTCTGCGCTGAAAAATCTCTCTTTTTTTGCATCCCATTGTACAGATTAGAGAGAATGTTTGAGTCACTGATGGAAAAGGCTCCTTATGATTACTTGATGAACAAACTTTGCACTAAGGAACACGCATACCTTCCCCGAGAAAGCCCTACAGATGTTTGCATTCAAAATGGCGCCAACCCTGTGTCGCACTCCAGAATTGAGCCCGAAAACTACATCACTCCAACAACACAGCAAAATAGCATGCAAGTACATGAAAAGGCTAAAAAAAATGGCATCTTTATATGAGCATCTGGGGACCTGGCAAAACAAGAAAACCATGGATAAAGCCCCTACGCAAGGCGATGCCGGTGGCAGCCAGCTGACTAACGGCACAAAATACCTCATGGTCCTGAGAACAACTTTGATCCAGCTCCCGCACATGAACCGGATCCTGACCCAAGCTGAGCTTGAGATGAAGACGGGCATGAGCTCCCGAAAGCCTAGACTCACCAGACTATCACGATATACAAAGGCATATATTTCTACAATACGGGAGCCCAACAGCAGTGGCCTCTACAAGATTCGCGAGGCACCGCAATACGGGACTCACGTGGATCTATGGCAAAAGGGACTGCGGCCGAGTCAGGCTCCTCGGTATACAAGCTATACTTTGGCACAAGCAGGACCTCACGGGGGCCCCCCACGGCTGCGGCTCGCAGACAAAAGAGACCTGGGGACTGACCAATTTCGATCTCAGCTATAACCATGTAGTGATAGATGGGGTAAAAGCAAGTGTTTCTGAAGTTATAGTATTTAGTAATGTTTTATGGTATATCTTAGCTCACTTTTCCAATATGATATAAGCACTGAAACAGTTGTACCTCACATCAAGAACGGTTGGGTTGATAACTTATTACTTGTCTAACTGAAGGTAAGATCAAGGGGTGTATACAGGGTTTTTATGTAGCGGGGACTTGAACTGCCTATAGCACACGTATTCTAATAGTAATATTCCATCATAAATATGGAGGTGCAGAGGACATTGACGCAATCTTGCAGTGACTCTACATAAAACAAGGATCAAGATTATGGGCAGATGGGGGGATGATACATTTTTACTGTCTTCATAAAAAAAGTTACGATCGCACTGTTAAAATTTATTTTTGTATGTATCTTATCTGAATGTTGTATAGTGGCACATAGGCTAGAAATAATGGAGTGTCTTCCTTATATAACCTCCCCCATGTGGCCAGCGGCCGAGGCCCTAGATGGGTGGAATAGTTAATACCCCTGCCTTAAGTGGCATTCCAGACTATATGCTGACCTCCAAGACGGCACTTCTACATATGCATAGGCATCCTGGTTTGAAGAACAGTATAAACAATTCTAAGATACTTGATAATACTCTAACCTCATAGTAACGGATTTTAAGATAGATCCCAAAAGATACCCTGCAACACACTTAATGCCTTTTCTCTTATTAGGGACCCCCAGCCCAATCTATATCAGTTTAAGGGTGACATGTATAAATGATCTAGTTTCAGTTTCAATGTTTCATAAAGCAAGTTCGATTTGGGTTCTTTATGTTTGTTTTGTTTTTAATTTTTCTTCTATTTTTATTTCCCACTCTCTCTCCTCCATCCCCCCCCCCCACTAATTTTCTCCCTACCTATGCCCAAAATAATTTAGTAGCAAATTACATATTGACCCACGTGAGGTCTAGACAATTAAATTTGGGCATTATTAGACATACACTGAAGTGTAGAGAGTAGTATACTGTGCCAAAGAAGCTATTTACAATGTACGATATAGGTTGTTATTAATACAGCATATTGTATTTATGCGATCTGGAAATATAATGTATTCCTCTCAAAGCAAGTATTGCATACTCAATTATAATGTGCATGTTCATTTGATGTTAATAAAGCTCCTTTGAAAACTAAAAAAAAATAAAAAATAAAGTTGTTACAAATAAAATTACACATTAGCAAACAGGTTAAAATAAAAAAGGAGAAAAACAGACTGAATACTTTACTAGTCTCAAGATCTGCCAGGGGCTGGCATGAAGCAATGGTCCTTACCCTGTAGAACAGCTCCCCTTGTAAGAATGACCAATTTCAATGTTAAAACACAAGATCCTTATACCTTTTTTCCATAGATCAGGTTGCCTGCCCACACCCTCCTGGGCGGGCTAAGAAACCCCCCTGTCTTTAAACACATATATGCATTAGACCAATGTCCTTTTATTGACCTCATCAGGATATGGGGAGAAGCACTGTTGTATCTCTGGAGCTGACAGATTGACTCAATGCATACAGAATAACATTTGGAAGAAGGGTTTTAGAAACTATTTATGAGGGGTTCTGGCACATCAAAGAAAACACAAACAAATCCAGTACACAGCTATTTTTAAAAAAACAAACAACTGTTTTAGTTCACAAACTAAACAGAATTAACCCCTTAGCAGCTAAATCCTGATATATTTGTGACAAGGGATATTGTAATTTTAATATAAAAATAGGGAGTGATAGGTTTAGGGGTTAATAGTTTAATTTATTAGTTGCGATGTGTGGGGGCTGACAATTTGGGGGTTAATAGGTTTAGTTTGTGGCTGGGTTTAGGAGTTAATACATTATGAATAGTGTTTGAGATGCCAAAGGGCCTCGGTTTAGGGGTTAATATGTAGTTTATTGGTGTTAGTGTATTTTGTAAAAGTTTAGTTATGAGTTTTGTGAAACATTTTTGTTACACAAAATCCATAACTACTGCTTTCAGATGGCAGTATGGTTTGTGTCGGTATAGGCCGTAACTGCACAACCTGTAATACCTGCGCTATGGAAATAATTGTTTTGAGTGCAGGATTTACATTGTGTGAAATGCTAAAATGCTTGTGGTATAGCTATACCGACACGACTTGTAATGGCTGCATTAATGTTTTTATGCTGAAATTGCCATTTTTCTCAGCGTTAAAACAGTAACGCAAAACTCGTAATCTAGCCGAAAGATAGCAGCATCCTTATTTTTAAATAAAATTACTGCACTAGGCAGTGTTTTGGGGCTAAAGTTGGTGGGAGTGGGTTTTAAAAAAAAAAAAAAAAAAAAAAACGGCACTGAAAAGTGCCTTTACATAGCGGTCTATGGGAACTGTGTGTTACCAGTAAATATATGTGTACTGTATATCTAATTTACATATGTATTTAGGTGTTAGTATGTGTATATACTTGCTGCCTTCGCTGCCATACTTACCCCCTTCACTGTTCTTGGGTTCTGATGCAGTCTCTGATGGCATCAGAACAAGGGGCCCATAGGAGCATTTGGAAGTGCACTCTTGTGAGTGCAATGCTTCCCAGCAATGCAAACGCGAGGTCACATTTGCATTTCTGTGAGCTTATAATACCAGCACGAACTGGTATTACACAGCGGAGCGCTAATATCGATTTCATGAAAGTGATATTAAGCATCTCCACTTGTAAACTGCCCCTTAGTGTAAATATAATCTGATATCAATCCCTCTTCAAAACAACTATGAACAAAAGACAAACACACATATTATTCACACATTCTACACTGCAATTGTTTTTACATTGTCTTAGTGCTTAATGATAAAAGATTCTTATGCTTGGAAATAAATTGAAGTTCAGGCTTCACAGAGGCTAAACTCACTGAATGCTAAAATAAAAAAGAGCAGAACCTAGAAGTTACAGACATGATAGAGATCTAAAATGATCATCCAGAACTGCAAGATTCCTCAATAGACTACAGAGAGGCACATCGTGCTATACTTCACTAAGATATGTTCCCTGTATTTCTGTATGCAAAGGAGACAAAAGCCCAGTTTAATTAGCACTGCATGACATGGGAGTTTTGTTAACCCCTTAATGACCGAGGACTTGCAGGGTACGTCCTCAAAAAAAGGCAGTTAACGCCTGAGGACGTACCCTGCACGTCCTCAGTGTGGAAAGCAGCTGGAAGCGATCCTGCTCGCTTCCAGCTGCTTTCCGGTTATTGCAGTGATGCCTCGATATGGAGGCATCCTGCAATAACCTCACATGGCCATCCGATGCAGAGAGAGACACTCTGTGGCCCTCTCTGCACCGGACATCGATGGCCGGTATCATTGGTGGGTGGGAGCCGAATTGGGAGGCGGGTAGGCGGCCATCGGTGTGCCGTGTGACATCATGGGGGGCGGGATCGGGGGCGGGACCGTCGGGGGCGCGCACTAACGCGCGCGCGTGCACGGAGGGTGGCGGGCGTGCACGGGGCGGGAGCGGGTGGGAACCGCTACACTACGGAAAATGTTTTAATAAAACTGGCCTAATCTTGTTTGTGCAAAAGCACAAAAAGTGATCGTGGAGGGGTGGGGGGGGGGGTTGGTTTTGTGTGTGGGGAAGCTACACTACAGAAACGTTTAACAAATTTAAAAAAAAAACAATTTTTTCTTCTAAACTGGGTACTGGCAGACAGCTGCCAGTACCCAAGATGGCGCCCATTAAGTTAGAGTGGGAGGGGATAGAGCTGTTTGGGGGGGGATCAGTGAGGTTGGGGGCTAAGGGGGGATGGTACACAGCAGCATATGTAAATATGCTTAAAAAAATCATTAAAAAAAAAATAGCTTTTATTTTAGTACTGGCAGACTTTCTGCCAGTACTTAAGATGGCGGGGACAATTGTGGGGTGGGGGAGGGAAGAGAGCTGTTTGGGAGGGATCAGGGGGTCTGATGTTTCAGGTGGGAGGCTGAGCTCTACACTAAATCTAATATTAACCCTGCAAGCTCCCTACAAGCTACCTAATTAACCCCTTCACTGCTAGCCATAATACACGTGTGATGCGCAGCAGCATTTAGCGGCCTTCTAAATACCAAAAAGCAACGCCAAAGCCATATATGTCTGCTATTTCTGAACAAAGGGGATCCCAGAGAAGCATTTACAACCATTTGTGCCATAACTGCACAAGCTGTTTGTAAATGATTTCAGTGAGAAACCTAAAATTGTGAAAAATTTTACGTTTTTTTTTTTATTTGATCGCATTTGGCGGTGAAATGGTGGCATGAAATATACCAAAATTGGCCTAGATCAATACTTGGGGTTGTCTACTACACTACACTAAAGCTAAAATTAACCCTACAAGCTCCCTACATGATCCCTAATTAATCCCTTCACTGCTGGGCATAATACACGTGTGGTGCGCAGTGGCATTTAGTGGCATTCTAATTACCAAAAAGCAACACCAAAGCCATATATGTCTGCTATTTCTGAACAAAGGGGATCCCAGAGAAGAATTTACAACCATTTGTGCCATAATTGCACAAACTGTTTGTAAATAATTTCAGTGAGAAACCTAAAGTTTGTGAAAAAATTTGTGAAAAAGTGAACGATTTTTTTTATTTGATCGCATTTGGGGGTGAAATGGTGGCATGAAATATACCAAAATGGGCCTAGATCAATACTTTGGGTTGTCTACTAAAAAAAAATATATGCATGTCAATGAATATTCAGAGATTCCTAAAAGATATCAGTGTTCTAATGTAACTAGCGCTAATTTTGAAAAAAAAAAAAAGGTTTGGAAATAGCAAAGTGCTACTTGTATTTATGGCCCTATAACTTACAAAAAAAGCAAAGAAGATGTAAAAATTGGGTATTTCTAAACTCAGGACAAAATTTAGAAACTATTTAGCATGGGTGTTTTTTGGTGGTTGTAGATGTGTAACAGATTTTGGGGGTCAAAGTTAGAAAAAGTGTTTTTTTTTTCAATTTTTCCTAATATATTTTATAATTTTTTTTATAGTAAATTATAAGATATGATGAAAATAATGGTATCTTTAAAAAGTCCATTTAATGGCGAGAAAAACAGTATATAATATGTGTGGGTACAGTAAAGGAGTAAGACGAAAATTACAGCTAAACACAAACACCGCAAAAATGTAAAAATAGCCTTGGTCCCAAACGGACAGAAAATGGAAAAGTGCTGCGGTCATTAAGGGGTTAAACTTACACTTTGTGTTTTGTATTTCATATTTATTTGCACTTACAGATTGGGTTCTTTCAGTATTATTACATTTAAGCTTTGTACTTTGCATTTTGTATGTTAATGCATTTAGATTTAGATGCAGCAGTGCATTTACATATTCAGAACATGTTTTAAAAGTTTCTGGCCTAGATTTGGAGTTTTGTCGGTAACGACCCGCGTAGCTAACGCCGGCTTTTTTCTGGCCGCACCATAAAAATAACTCTGGTATTGAGAGTCCACAAAAAGGCTGCGTTAGGCTCCAAAAAAGGAGCGTAGAGCATTTTTAACGCAGCTTCAACTCTCGATACCAGAGTTGCTTACGCAAGCGGCCAGCCTCAAAAACGTGCTCGTGCACGATTCCCCCATAGGAAACAATGGGGCTGTTTGAGCTGAAAAAAAACCTAACACCTGCAAAAAAGCCGCGTTCAGCTCTTAACGCAGCCCCATTGTTTGCTATGGGGAAACACTTCCTGCGTCTGCACCTAACACACTAACATGTACCCCGAGTCTAAACACCCCTAACCTTACACTTATTAACCCCTAATCTGCCGCCCCCACTATCGCTGACCCCTGCATATTATTTTTAACCCCTAATCTGCCGCTCCGTAAACCGCCGCTACTTACATTATCCCTATGTACCCCTAATCTGCTGCCCCTAAGACCGCCGACCCCTATATTATATTTATTAACCCCTAATCTGCCCCCCACAATGTCGCCGCCAGCTACCTACAATAATTAACCCCTAATCTGCCGATCGGAGCTCACCGCTACTATAATAAATGTATTAACCCCTAAAGCTAAGTCTAACCCTAACACTAACACCCCCCTAAGTTAAATATAATTTTTATCTAACGAAATTAATTAACTCTTATTAAATAAATTATTCCTATTTAAAGCTAAATACTTACCTGTAAAATAAATCCTAATATAGCTACAATATAAATTATAATTGCATTGTAGCTATTTTAGGATTAATATTTATTTTACAGTCAACTTTGTAATTATTTTAACCAGGTACAATAGGTATTAAATAGTTAAGAACTATTTAATAGTTACCTAGTTAAAATAAGTACAAAATTACCTGTAAAATAAATCCTAACCTAAGTTACAATTAAACCTAACACTATACTATCATTAAATTAATTAAATAAAATACCTACAATTACCTACAATTAAACCTAACACTACACTATCAATAAATAAATTAAATACAATTCCTACAAATAACTACAATGAAATAAACTAACTAAAGTACAAAAAATAAAAAAGAACTAAGTTACAAAAAATAAAAAAATATTTACAAACATAAGAAAAATATTACAACAATTTTAAACTAATTACACCTACTCTAAGCCCCCTAATAAAATAACAAAGACCCCCAAAATAACAAAATGCCCTACCCTATTCTAAATTACTACATTTCAAAGCTCTTTTACCTTACCAGCCCTGAACAGGGCCCTTTGCGGGGCATGCCCCAAGAAATTCAGCTCTTTTGCCTGTAAAAAAAAACATACAATACCCCCCCCAACATTACAACCCACCACCCACATACCCCTAATCTAACCCAAACCCCCCTTAAATAAACCTAACACTAAGCCCCTGAAGATCTTCCTACCTTGTCTTCACCCTACCAGGTTCACCGATCCGTCCTGAAGAGCTCCTCCGATGTCCAGATCCAAGCCCAAGCGGAGGCTGAAGAGGTCCATGATCCGGCTGAAGTCTTCATCCAAGCGGGAGCTGAAGAGGTCCATGATCCGGATGAAGTCTTCTATCAACGGCATCTTCAATCTTCTTTCTTCCGGATCCATCTTGCAGACCTCCGACGCGGAACATCCTCTTCTCCCGACGCCTACTAGCCGAATGACGTTTCCTTTAAGGGACGTCATCCAAGATGGCGTCCCTCGAATTCCGATTGGCTGATAGGATTCTATCAGCCAATAGGAATTAAGGTAGGAATATTCTGATTGGCTGATGGAATCAGCCAATCAGAATCAAGTTTAATCCGATTGGCTGATTCGATCGGCCAATCAGATTGAGCTTGCATTCTATTGGCTGTTCCGATCAGCCAATAGAATGCGAGCTCAATCTGATTGGCTGATTGGATCAACCAATTGGATTGATCTTGATTCTGATTGGCTGATTCCATCAGCCAATCAGAATATTCCTACCTTAATTCCGATTGGCTGATAGAATCCTATCAGCCAATCGGAATTTGAGGGACGCCATCTTGGATGACGTCCCTTAAAGGAACCGTCATTCAGCTAGTAGGCGTCGGGAGAAGAGGATGTTCCGCGTCGGAGGTCTGCAAGATGGATCCGGAAGAAAGAAGATTGAAGATGCCGTTGATAGAAGACTTCATCCGGATCATGGACCTCTTCAGCTCCCGCTTGGATGAAGACTTCATCCGGATCATGGACCTCTTCAGCTCCCGCTTGGATGAAGACTTCAGCCGGATCATGGACCTCTTCAGCCCCCCGCTTGGGCTTGGATCAGGACATCGGAGGAGCTCTTCAGGACGGATCGGTGAACCTGGTAGGGTGAAGACAAGGTAGGAAGATCTTCAGGGGCTTAGTGTTAGGTTTATTTAAGGGGGGTTTGGGTTAGATTAGGGGTATGTGGGTGGTGGGTTGTAATGTTGGGGGGGGGTATTGTATGTTTTTTTTTACAGGCAATAGAGCTGAATTTCTTGGGGCATGCCCCGCAAAGGGCCCTGTTCAGGGCTGGTAAGGTAAAAGAGCTTTGAAATGTAGTAATTTAGAATAGGGTAGGGCATTTTGTTATTTTGGGGGTCTTTGTTATTTTATTAGGGGGCTTAGAGTAGGTGTAATTAGTTTAAAATTGTTGTAATATTTTTCTTATGTTTGTAAATATTTTTTTTAATTTTTGTAACTTAGTTCTTTTTTATTTTTTGTACTTTAGTTAGTTTATTTCATTGTAGTTATTTGTAGGAATTGTATTTAATTTATTTATTGATAGTGTAGTGTTAGGTTTAATTGTAGGTAATTGTAGGTATTTTATTTAATTAATTTAATGATAGTATAGTGTTAGGTTTAATTGTAACTTAGGTTAGGATTTATTTTACAGGTAATTTTGTTATTATTTTAACTAGGTAACTATTAAATAGTTCTTAACTATTTAATAGCTATTGTACCTGGTTAAAATAATTGCACAGTTGCCTGTAAAATAAATATTAATCCTAAAATAGCTACAATGTAATTATAATTTATATTGTAGATATATTAGGATTTATTTTACAGGTAAGTATTTAGCTTTAAATAGGAATAATTTATTTAATAAGAGTTAATTAATTTTGTTAGATAAAAATTATATTTAACTTAGGGGGGTGTTAGTGTTAGGGTTAGACTGAGCTTTAGGGGTTAATACATTTATTATAGTAGCGGTGAGCTCCGGTCGGCAGATTAGGGGTTAATGTTTGAAGTTAGGTGTTGGCGATGTTAGGGAGGGCAGATTAGGGGTTAATACTATTTATTATAGGGTTAGTGATGCGGATTAGGGGTTAATAACTTTATAATAGTAGCGGTGCGGTCCGCTCGGTAGATTAGGGGTTAATAAGTGTAGGCAGGTGGAGGCGACGTTGTGGGGGGCAGATTAGGGGTTAATAAATATAATACAGGGGTCGGCGGTGTTAGGGGCAGCAGATTAGGGGTACATAAGTATAACGTAGGTGGCGGTCGGCAGATTAGGGGTTAAAAAAATGTAATCGAGTGGCGGCGATGTGGGGGGCCTCAGTTTAGGGGTACATAGGTAGTTTATGGGTGTTAGTGTACTTTAGTGTACAGTAGTTAAGAGTTTTATGAACCGGCGTTAGCCCAGAAAGCTCTTAACTACTGACTTTTTTCCTGCGGCTGGAGTTTTGTCGTTAGATGTCTAACGCTCACTTCAGCCACGACTCTAAATACCGGAGTTAGAAAGATCCCATTGAAAAGATAGAATACGCAATTTACGTAAGGGGATCTGCGGTATGGAAAAGTCGCGGCTGAAAAGTGAGCGTTAGACCCTATTTTGAGTGACTCCAAATACCGGAGTTAGCCTAAAACCAGCGTTAGGAGCCTCTAACGCTGGTTTTCACGGCTAACGCCAAACTCCAAATCTAGGCCTCTGTGTTTAACAAGTTAGGATCATACCATGTATATTTCTGTATATATTTTACAAATTGTATTGCACTGTGTAATTGCTCTACTCTAAAATAAAACACAGCCTAAAAAAGTGGGATGGCAGGGCAGTTCCCTGGGCTGGTTCACTGGGCTTAACAGAGGCCTAGATTTGGAGTTTGGCGTTAGCCGTGAAAACCAGCGTTAGAGGCTCCTAACGCTGGTTTTAGGCTAACTCCGGTATTTGGAGTCACTCAAAATAGGGTCTAACGCTCACTTTTCAGCCGCGACTTTTCCATACCGCAGATCCTCTTACGTAAATTGCATATCCTATCTTTTCAATGGGATCTTTCTAACTCCGGTATTTAGAGTCGCGGCTGAAGTGAGCGTTAGACATCTAATGACAAAACTCCAGCCGCAGGAAAAAAGTCAGTAGTTAAGAGCTTTCTGGGCTAACGCCGGTTCATAAAGCTCTTAACTACTGTACTCTAAAGTACACTAACACCCATAAACTACCTATTTACCCCTAAACTGAGGGCCCCCCACATCGCCGCCACTCAAATAAAAAATTTTAACCCCTAATCTGCCGACCGCCACCTACGTTATACTTATGTACCCCTAATCTGCTGCCCCTAACACCGCCGACCCCTATATTATATTTATTAACCCCTAACCTGCCCCCCACAACGTCGCCGCCAGCTACCTACAATAATTAACCCCTAATCTGCCGACCGCAAAGCGCCGCCACCTACATTATAGCTATGTACCCCTAATCTGCTGCCCCTGACACCGCCGACCCCTATATTATATTTATTAACCCCTAATCTGCCCCCACAACGTCGCCTCCACCTGCCTACACTTATTAACCCCTAATCTGCCGAGCGGACCGCACCGCTACTATTATAAAGTTATTAACCCCTAATCCACCTCACTAACCCTATAATAAATAGTATTAACCCCTAATCTGCCCTCCCTAACATCGCCGACACCTAACTTCAAACATTAACCCCTAATCTGCTGACCGGAGCTCACCGCTACTATAATAAATGTATTAACCCTTAAAGCTAAGTCTAACCCTAACACTAACACCCCCCTAAGTTAAATATAATTTTTATCTAACGAAATTAATTAACTCTTATTAAATAAATTATTCCTTTTTAAAGCTAAATACTTACCTGTAAAATAAATCCTAATATAGCTACAATATAAATTATAATTACATTGTAGCTATTTTAGGATTAATATTTATTTTACAGGCAACTTTGTAATTATTTTAACCAGGTACAATAGCTATTAAATAGTTAAGAACTATTTAATAGTTACCTAGTTAAAATAATAACAAAATTACCTGTAAAATAAATCCTAACCTAAGTTACAATTAAACCTAACACTATACTATCATTAAATTAATTAAATAAAATACCTACAATTACCTACAATTAAACCTAACACTACACTATCAATAAATAAATTAAATACAATTCCTACAAATAACTACAATGAAATAAACTAATAAAAGTACAAAAAATAAAAAAGAACTAAGTTACAAAAAATAAAAAAATATTTACAAACTTAAGAAATATATTACAACAATTTTAAACTAATTACACCTACTCTAAGCCCCCTAATAAAATAACAAAGACCCCCAAAATAACAAAATGCCCTACCCTATTCTAAATTACTACATTTCAAAGCTCTTTTACCTTACCAGCCCTGAACAGGGCCCTTTGCGGGGCATGCCCCAAGAAATTCAGCTCTTTTGCCTGTAAAAAAAAACATACAATACCCCCCCCAACATTACAACCCACCACCCACATACTCCTAATCTAACCCAAACCCCCCCTTAAATAAACCTAACACTAAGCCCCTGAAGATCTTCCTACCTTGTCTTCACCCTACCAGGTTCACCGATCCGTCCTGAAGAGCTCCTCCGATGTCCTGATCCAAGCCCAAGCGGGGGGCTGAAGAGGTCCATGATCCGGCTGAAGTCTTCATCCAAGCGGGAGCTGAAGAGGTCCATGATCCGGCTGAAGTCTTCATCCAAGCGGGAGCTGAAGAGGTCCATGATCCGGATGAAGTCTTCTATCAACGGCATCTTCAATCTTCTTTCTTCCGGATCCATCTTGCAGACCTCCGACGCGGAACATCCTCTTCTCCCGACGCCTACTAGCCGAATGACGTTTCCTTTAAGGGACGTCATCCAAGATGGCGTCCCTCGAATTCCGATTGGCTGATAGGATTCTATCAGCCAATCGGAATTAAGGTAGGAATATTCTGATTGGCTGATGGAATCAGCCAATCAGAATCAAGATCAATCCGATTGGCTGATCCAATCAGCCAATCAGATTGAGCTCACATTCTATTGGCTGATCGGAACAGCCAATAGAATGCAAGCTCAATCTGATTGGCCGATCGAATCAGCCAATCGGATTGAACTTGATTCTGATTGGCTGATTCCATCAGCCAATCAGAATATTCCTACCTTAATTCCGATTGGCTGATAGAATCCTATCAGCCAATCGGAATTCGAGGGACGCCATCTTGGATGACGTCCCTTAAAGGTACCGTCATTCGGCTAGTAGGCGTCGGGAGAAGAGGATGTTCCGCGTCGGAGGTCTGCAAGATGGATCTGGAAGAAAGAAGATTGAAGATGCCGTTGATAGAAGACTTGATCCGGATCATGGACCTCTTCAGCTCCCGCTTGGATGAAGACTTCAGCCAGATCATGGACCTCTTCAGCTCCCGCTTGGATGAAGACTTCAGCCGGTTCATGGACCTCTTCAGCCCCCCGCTTGGGCTTGGATCAGGACATCGGAGGAGCTCTTCAGGACGGATTGGTGAACCTGGTAGGGTGAAGACAAGGTAGGAAGATCTTCAGGGGCTTAGTGTTAGGTTTATTTAAGGGGGGTTTGGGTTAGATTAGGGGTATGTGGGTGGTGGGTTATAATGTTGGGGGGGGGGGTATTGTATGTTTTTTTTTTTACAGGCAAAGGGCCCTGTTCAGGGCTGGTAAGGTAAAAGAGCTTTGACATGTAGTAATTTAGAATAGGGTAGGGCATTTTGTTATTTTGGGGGTCTTTGTTATTTTATTAGGGGGCTTAGAGTAGGTGTAATTAGTTTAAAATTGTTGTAAAAAAATTTTATGTTTGTAAATATTTTTTTATTTTTTGTAACTTAGTTCTTTTTTATTTTTTGTACTTTAGTTAGTTTATTTCATTGTAGTTATTTGTAGGAATTGTATTTAATTTATTTATTGATAGTGTAGTGTTAGGTTTAATTGTAGGTAATTGTAGGTATTTTATTTAATTAATTTAATGATAGTATAGTGTTAGGTTTAATTGTAACTTAGGTTAGGATTTATTTTACAGGTAATTTTGTTATTATTTTAACTAGGTAACTATTAAATAGTTCTTAAATATTTAATAGCTATTGTACCTGGTTAAAATAATTACAAAGTTGCCTGTAAAATAAATATTAATCCTAAAATAGCTACAATGTAATTATAATTTATATTGTAGCTATATTAGGATTTATTTTACAGGTAAGTATTTAGCTTTAAATAGGAATAATTTATTTAATAAGAGTTAATTAATTTCGTTAGATAAAAATTATATTTAACTTAGGGGGTTGTTAGTGTTAGGGTTAGACTTAGCTTTAGGGGTTAATACATTTATTATAGTAGCGGTGAGCTCCGTTCGGCAGATTAGGGGTTAATGTTTGAAGTTAGGTGTCGGCGATGTTATGGAGGGCAGATTAGGGGTTAATACTATTTATTATAGGGTTAGTGAGGCGGATTAGGGGTTAATAACTTTATTATAGTAGCGCTCAGGTCCGCTCGGCAGATTAGGGGTTAATAAGTGTAGTTAGGTGGAGGCGACGTTGTGGGGGGGCAGATTAGGGGTTAATAAATATAATATAGGGGTCGGCGGTGTTAGGGGGCAGCAGATTAGGGGTACATAAGGATAATGTAAGTAGCGGCGGTTTACGGAGTTGCAGATTAGGGGTTAAAAATAATATGCAGGGGTCAGCGATAGCAGGGGCGGGGGGGGGGTGTTTAGACTCGGGGTACATGTTAGGGTGTTAGGTGCAGACGTAGGAAGTGTTTCCCCATAGCAAACAATGGGGCTGCGTTAAGAGCTGAACGCGGCTTTTTTGCAGGTGTTAGGTTTTTTTTCATCTCAAACAGCCCCATTGTTTCCTATGGGGGAATCGTGCACGAGCACGTTTTTGAGGCTGGCCGCTTGCGTAAGCAACTCTGGTATCGAGAGTTGAAGCTGCGTTAAAAATGCTCTACGCTCCATTTTTGGAGCCTAACGCAGCCTTTTTGTGGACTCTCAATACCAGAGTTATTTTTATGGTGCGGCCAGAAAAAAAACAGCGTTAGCTACGCGGGTCGTTACCGACAAAACTCCAAATCTAGGCCAGAGTATGGCCTCTATTTATCAAGCCGTCAACCGCATATACGCTGGAATTCCGTAGCATATTTGTGGTGAGCATGATTCGCCTTAGTTATCAAACCCTACAAACCGGTAAAAGTAGAATTTGGTGACGTAACATACAATCCGCCGGACTCAGTCCAACACAGATCGATGCCTACATCACTACAGATGTTCCGAACGCAAGTTCGGCACTATCTGACTACTTTTGCTAGTTAGCAATTAACTACCAGGTACGCTCGGCACTTTTTTGGCCCAGCGTACCTGGTTTTTAATCCGCCGCCCTGGAGGCTGCGGATACCCAAGGAATCAATGGGAGTTGGAAAGCAGCGAGAGCTCATGTTCGCTGCTGCCCGATATCCAATTGATTCCTATGGGAATGTCTACACCTAACACTCTAACATGTACCCTGATTGTAAACACCCCTAATCTGCCTACACCGCCACCACCTACATTATACTTATTAACCCCTAAACCGCCACTTCTGGACCCCGCCGCAACTAAATAAAGTGTTTAACTCCTAAACCGCCGCTCCCGGAGCCCACCGCCACCTACATTATGCTTATTAACCCCTAATCTGCCCCCCCTACACCGCCGCCACCTACATTAAATGTATTAACCCCTAATCTGCCCCCTACAACGCTGCCACTATATTAAATGTATTAACCCCTAAACCTAAGTCTAACACTAACCCTAAGACCACCTAACTTAAATCTAATTTAAATAAATCTAAATAAAATTATTCCTATTTACCTATGAAATAAACCCTAAACTAGCTACAATATAACTAATAGTTACATTGTAGCTATCTTAGTATTTATTTTTATTTTACAGGCAACTTTGGCCTCGCTTCCATTGAGTCGTTAAAAATGGAGCCGTAAGCTACCGAAGCGGCCGACAGCTAAAAGTAATTTACGGCTCCATTTTAGTACCAGGTTTCCATTGAAATATTTTGCGGATAGCGTGCAGTCGCTCTTTTCGTGTAGCTGTAAGTTAACGTTGTGTTAACGCTTCCATCTGATGTCGGATTTCTTGAAAATCAATTAGTTGCTAAGGTAACCCGACCTTACGCTATAGAATTTACGTTTAACGTCCGTGCTCCTTACCGGTGATCACCTCTCAAGAAAAATAAAGAAACACTTATCCATATTTTTAATAATCAAATACTATTTTCTAATATAATTATATTTACCACTTCATAAATATAAGTAATATTTATTGCTGCCCTAGGCATAGGTCTAGTTTGCATTCTGTAGATATGTTCTTGCATATATTATGATATTTAAATATATACTGATATTTCTATTAGAATATAAGTTCAACTATTTCTATACATGAGACAACAATAAATATTACTTATAACAATTTATTTCTACATTAAAACATTTGCATTATTTGCAAGTTTTATTATTTCAATAGAAAATAGGTCTCAAAAGCACAATTTTCCTCTTTTACACCTAGTTGAGCTGGGTGTAATATTTCTCAATGTATCGACAGCCTCCGACAGTGTATTAACGGTTAGCGCTTTCATTGGAAACCTGGTATAATTTATCGATTAACGACTTCTATTACTTTCTATGGGACGCGAAGATCTTTTCGGCAGCCAAAATCCGGCTGCCGATATTGAGGTATAATGTGCCATTGGAAACAGTCGATAAACGATATTGCTTCCGACAGCATATTTATCGGTTTGCGAGTGCATGCAAACTGAATTACGACTCAATGGAAGCGAGGCCTTTGTATTTATTTTAACTAGGTACAATAGTTATTAAATAGTTATTAACTATTTAATAGCTACCTAGTTAAAATAAATACAAAAGTAAAATAAAACCTAATCTAACTTACAATTACATCTAACACTACACTATCATTAAAATAATTACCCACATTAACTACAATTAACTACAATTAAATAAAATTAAATAAAATTATCTAAAGTACAAAAAAATAAAAAACACTAAATTACAGAAAATAATAAAATAATTACAAGTTTTTTAAACTAATTACACCTAATCTAATCCCCCTAATAAAATAAAAATAAAAATAATAAAAAGCCCTACCCTATACTAAATTACAAATAGCCCTTAAAAGGGCTTTTTGCGGGGCATTGCCCCAAAGTAATCAGCTCTTTTACCTGAAAAAAAAGTACAATACCCCCCAACATTAAAACCCACAACCCACACACCCAACTCTACTCTAAAACCCACCCAATCCCCCTTAATAAAACCTAACCCTAACCCCTTGAAGATCAACCTACCTTGAGACGTCTTCACCCAACCAGGCCGAAGTCCTTCACGAAGCCGGGCAAAGAGGTCCTCCAGACGGGCAGAAGTCTTCATCCAGGCGGCATCTTCTATCTTCATCCATTCGGCGCGGAGCGGCTCCATCTTCAAGACATCCGACGACTAACCGACTGTTCCAATCAGCCAATAGAATGCGAGCTCAATCCTATTGACTGATTGGATCAGCCAATATGATTGAACTTCAATCCTATTGGCTGATTGCATCAGCCAATAGGATTTTTCCTACCTTAATTCTGATTGGCTGATAGAATTCTATCAGCCAATCGTAATTCAAGGGACGCCATCTTAGATGATGTCATTTAAAGAAACCTTCATTCATCGGTTAGTCGTTGCCCAGGAAGGATGCTCCACGTTGGATGTCTTGAAGATGGATGAAGATAGAAGATGCCGCCTGTATGAAGACTTCTGCCCATCTGGAGGACCTCTTCTGGCCGGCTTGGATGTAGACTTCTGCCTGTCTGGAGGACCTCTTCGTCTGGCTTCGTGGAGGACTCCGGCCCGGTTGGGTGAAGACGTCTCAAGGTAGGGTGATCTTCAAGGGGTTAGCGTTAGGTTTTATTAAGGGGGGATTGGGTGGGTTTTAGAGTAGGGTTGGGTGTGTGGGTGGTGGGTTTTAATGTTGGGGGGTATTGTACTTTTTTTTCAGGTAAAAGAGCTGATTACTTTGGGGCAATGCCCAGCAAAAAGCCCTTTTAAGGGCTATTTGTAATTTAGTATAGGGTAGGGCTTTTTATTATTTTGGGGGGCTTTTTATTTTATTATGGGGATTAGATTAGGTGTAATTAGTTTAAAAAACTTGTAATTATTTTATTATTTTCTGTAATTTAGTGTTTTTTATTTTTTGTACTTTAGATAATTTTATTTAATTTTATTTAATTGTAGTTAATTGTAGTTAATGTAGGTAATTAATGTAATGATATTGTAGTGTTAGATGTAATTGTAACTTAGGTTAGGTTTTATTTTACAGGTACTTTTGTATTTATTTTAACTAGGTAGCTATTAAATAGTTAATATTTATGCGAAAATTTTGAAAACCTATTTTCTCTGCAAACTCTTATGCTAGAACTGTGAAACTTGCTGTGTAACCTTATATTGTGACCTAGAGCCACAGTTGTTCATGTTGAAGGAATTGGTCACAAGATGTGGCAAACCTAGTGGTTTAATCAAAAATTTCAAAAATGTGTTTTCTTTGCAACCACTTATGTTAAAGCTGTGAAATTTGCTTTATAGCTATATATTGTGACTTAGCAGCTTGTATGCCACTGCAAAGGAGATGCGCTTGGCCACCTCTGTTGCTGCTTGCAGCTATATTATTATTTGTTATTGCTTGTATAATTATTATTATTTTTCCGCCGTTTTATTGAAATGCTTATAATAACCACAGCATAACTCAAAAACTCATGAAACTTGGCACAATTCTGGAGATCTATGTTGTGCATAATCCTATGCAACATAAATCTCATATGTCATGTTATCTAGGAGCCATATAGCTTTTTGCAACAATTTTTGACAAACGATTGAAAATCATCTTCTCCGAAACCGCTTATGTTCGGGTTGTGAATCTTGCTGTGTGTACAGCTGTACTGACCTAGAATAGTACTGCATATTCGCCTTCGTGAAATAAAACATTTGCAAATTTTCATGAAACTTCTGCAAATGGTAGAGGACTATAGTGAGCATTAGTATGTGCAATTTGAAAGCCATACATTGCACAGCTTGGCAGCCATTTTGTTTCATATGCACTGTTTTAAAAAGCTACAAAAATCTTCTTCTCCGAAACCGCTTATGAGACAGACTTGAAATTTTGTTTATAGAGTTATTTTATGACTAACATTCTGATTTGTTCAAGTGAAGTTGATAGGTCATGTGGTTTGGCAGCCATTTTGAATTATTCAAAAATGCTTAACGATATTTATTAATTAATAATAAAACATAAACCGTTTTACCAAAATGCTTTATTTTTGTCATACTTATTGACATTTATGGTGACAACTATTGTGCGTAATATGGAGAGTATATCATATAATCTGGCAGGGATTTTGTTTTTTGCGAAAATTTTGAAAATCTATTTTCTCTGCAACCGCTTATGTTAGAACTGTGAAAATTTATATATAACCTTATATTATCAACTACAGTTACATCTGTTCTTGTTGAAAGTATTGGTCACATGGTATGGCCGCCATCTTGAATAACGCAAAAAAAATCAAAAAAATAATTTATGTAAGAATTTACCTGATAAATTAATTTATTTCATATTGGCAAGAGTCCATGAGCTAGTGACGTATGAGATATACAAACCTACCAGGGGGGCAAAGTTTCCTAAACCTCAAAATGCCTATAAATACACCCCTCACCACACCCACAATTCAGTTTAATGAATAGCCAAGTAGTGGGGTGATAAAGAAAGGAGTAAAAAGCATCAACAAAGGGATTTGGAAAAAATTGTGCTTTATACAAAAAATCATAAACACCATAACAAAGGGTGGGCCTCATGGACTCTTGCCAATATGAAAGAAATTAGTTTATCAGGTAAATTCTTACATAAATTATGTTTTCTTTCATGTAATTTGCAAGAGTCCATGAGCTAGTGACGTATGGGATATCAATACCCAAGATGTGGAACTCCACGCAAGAGTCACTAGTGAGTGAGGGAAAAAATAAAAAACAGCCATTTTAAACTGAAAAAAATAATCCACAACCCAAATTATAAATTTGTTCTTTAATGACACGAAAAAATTAAAACATCAGCAGAAGAATCAAACTGAAACATCTGCCTGAAGAACTTTTCTACCAAAAACTGCTTCTGAAGAAGCAAATACATAAAAACTAAGTTGCCGCTTGTTGATCAACTGAAGCTTCATTCTTAAAAGCCCACGAAGTGGAGACTGATCTAGTAGAATGAGCTGTAATTCTCTGAGGCGGGGTCTGACCCGACTCCAAATAAGCTTGAAGAATCAAAAGATTTAACCAAGAAGCCAAGGAAATAGCAGAAGCCTTCTGACCTTTCCAAGGACCAGAAAATATAACAAATATAACAAATAGACTAGAAGTATTCCTGAAATCTTTAGTAGCTTCAACATAATATTTCAAAGCTCTCACCACATCCAAAGAATGTAAGGATCTTTCCAAATAATTCTTAGTATTAGGACACAAGGAAGGGAAAACAATTTCTCTACTAATGTTGTTAGAATTCACAACCTTAGGTAAAAATTTAAAACTGACTTATCCTGATGAAAAATCAGAAAAGGAGATTCACAAGAAAGAGCAGATAGCTCATAAACTATTCTAGCAGAAGAGATAGCCAAAAGAAACAACAATTTCCAAGAAAGAAGTTTAATGTCCAAAGAATGCATAGGCTCAAATGGAGGAGCCTGTAACGCCTTCAAAACCATATTAAGACTCCAAGGAGGAGAAATTGATTTAATGACCAGCTTAATATGAACTAAAGCCTGCACAAAACAGTGAATATCAGGAAGTTTAGCAATCTTTCTGTGAAATAAAACAGAAACAGCAGAGATTTGTCCCTTCAAGGAACTTGCAGACAAACCCTTATCCAAACCATCCTGAAGAAACTGTAAAATTCTAGTGATTCTAAAAGAATGCCAAGAGAATTTATGAGAAGAACACCATGAAATGTAGGTCTTCTAAACTCGATAATAAATCTTTCTAGAGACAGATTTACGACCTTGTAACATAGTATTAATCACTGAGTCAGAGAAACCTCTATGACTTAGCACTAAGCGTTCAATTTCCATACCTTCAAATTTAATGATTTGAGATCCTGATGGAAAAACGGACCTTGAGACAGTAGGTCCAGCCTTAACAGAAGTGGCCAAGGTTGGCAACTGGACATCCGAACAAGATCTGCATGCCAAAACCTGTGTGGCCATGCTGGAGCCAACAGCAACACAAACGATTGTTCCATGATGATTTTGGAGATCACTCTTGGAAGAACTAGAGGCGGGAAAATGTAAGCAGGATGATAACACCAAGGAAGTGTCAGCGTATCCACTGCTTCCACTTGAACATTCCTGGACCTGGACAGGTATCTGGGAAGTTTCTTGTTTAGATGAGAGGCCATCAGATCTATCTCTGGAAGACCCCACATCTGAACAATCTGAGAAAACACATCCGGATGGAGGGACCACTCCCCTGGATGTAAAGTCTGACAGCTGAGATAATCCGCCTCCCAATTGTCTACACCTGGCATATGCACCGCAGAGATTAGACAGGAGTTGGATTCCACCCAAGCAAGTATCCGAGATACTTCTTTCATAGCTTGGGGAATATGAGTACCACCCTGATGATTGAAATATGCCACAGTTGTGATATTGTCTGTCTGAAAGCAAATGAATGGTTCTCTCTTCAACAGAGGCCAAAACTGAAGAGCTCTGAGAATTGCACGGAGTTCTAAAATATTGATTGGTAATCTTGCCTCTTGAGATTTTCAAACCCCTTGTCAGAGATCCCCAAACAGCTCCCCAACCTGAAAGACTTGCATCTGTTGTGATCACAGTCCAGGTTGGCCGAACAAAGGAAGCCCCTTGAACTAAACGCTGGTGATTTAACCACCACGTCAGAGCGTGTCGAACATTGGGATTTAAGGATATTAATTGTGATATATTTGTATAATCCCTGCACCATTGATTCAGCATACAAAGCTGGAGAGTTCTCATGTGAAAACGAGCAAAAGGAATCACGTCCGATGCTGCAGTCATGAGGCTTAAAACTTCCATGCAAATAGCCACTGAAGGGAATGACTGAGACTGAAGGTGCCGACAAGCTGCAACCAATTGAGTCATGGACACTGAATCTATCTGGAAACCTAAGAAGGTGACCCTTGTCTGAGGAAACAAGAAACTTTTTGGTAAATTGATCCTCCAACCATGTCTTTGAAGAAACAACACTAGTTGATTTGTGTGAGATTCTGCAGAACATAAAGACTGAGCTAGTACCAAGATATCATCCAAATAAGGAAACACCGCAATACACTGCTCTCTGATTACAGAGAGTAGGGCACCTAGAACCTTTGAAAAAATTCTTGGAGCTGTTGCTAGGCCAAATGGAAGAGCAACAAATTGGTAATGCTTGTCTAGAAAAGAGAATCTCAGAAACTGATAATGTTCTGGATGAATCGGATTATGAAGATATGCATCCTGTAAGTCTATTGTAGACATATAATGTCATTGCTGAACAAAAGACAGAATAGTCCTTATAGTCACCATCTTGAAAGTTGGTACTTTTACATAATGATTCAAAATTTTCAGATCCAGAACTGGTCTGAATAAATTTTTCTTCTTTGGGACAATGATTAGATTTGAATAAAACCCCAGACCTTGTTCCTAAAAAGGAACTGGCATGATTACCCCTGAAGACTCCAGGTCTGAAACACACTTCAGGAAAGCCTAAGCCTTTACTGGATTTGCTGGGATACGTGAGTAAAAAATCTTCTCACAGGAGGTCTTACTCTGAATCCTATTCGATAACCTTGAGAGACAATGCTCTGAATCTGTTGATTTGGGACAGAATTTATCCAAATATCCTTGAAAAACCCTAATCTGCCCCCTACCAGCTGAGCTGGAATGAGGGCCGCACCTTCATGCGGACTTACGGGCTGACTTTGACTTTTTTGAATGTGTTAAATAATAGCAGTCAGTTTCCTTCACACGTGTGTGTTTAAGTGCCTGCCTGCCATGGCACAGTGTCACCCCAGTGCAACTCATATCTGGTGTAACAGTAGTGTAGATTTAAAAAAAAACAACACTTTTTTGACTGTTAAATAATAGCAGTCAGTTTCCTTCACACGTGTGCATTTAAGTGCATGCCTGCCAGGGCTCAGTGTCACCCCAGTGCAACTCATATCTGGTGTAACAGTAGTGTAGATTTTAAAAAAAAAACACTTTTTTGACTGTGTTAAATAATAGCAGTCAGTTTCCTTCACACGTGTGCGTTTCAGTGCCTGCCTGCCAGGGCACAGTGTCATCCCAGTGCAACTCATATCTGGTGTAACAGTAGTGTACATACCTGATGTTTTAAAGCACGTTATTCCAAACAATTTAGGAATGTTAGGTGATTTATGCCCTTTATGGAATAAAACCAGACTCTGCCTCAACTATGTAATTTTCCATGGGAGTTTTGCCATGGATCCCCCTCCTGCATGCCACAGTCTAGGTGTTAGTACCCTTGAAACAACTTTTCCATCACTTTTGTGGCCAGAAAGAGTCCATGTGGGTTTTAAAATTCGCCTGCCTATTGAAGTCTATGGCGGTTCACCCGGTTCGCCCGTTCGCGAACAGTTGTGGAAGTTTGCGCCCGCCGTTTGCGTACGCAAAATTTTAGGTTCGCGACATCACTACTAGGCAGCTATTAAATAGTTAATAACGCAATGTTCGATCCGCCCCCTATTCATCATCATTGAGTAATACTTTGACCCTGTACCTCACAGTCAGCAGGCACATTCCAGCCAATCAGCAGCAGACACTCCCTCCCAGACCCTCCTACCTCCTTGACAGCATCCACAGTGTAGCTGCTGCTGATTTAGTAGGGAAATCTATAGCTAGGCTAGTGTATTCAGTGTCCACTACAGTCCTAAAGGACTCATCTGATCTCTGCTGTAAGGACAGCACCCCAAAAAGCCCTTTTCAGGGCTGCTTTTTTTCCCTGTGTAATCTAATTGCAGTTGCCTGCCTGCCAACGTGTGTGTCAGGCTCACAGCGTATACTGTGCCCACTTGCCCAATGCCACCACTCATAGGTGGTGTAACAGTAGTGTACATTTAAAAAAAAAACACACTTTTTTGACTGTGTTAAATAATAGCAGTCAGTTTCCTTCACACATGTGCGTTTAAGTGCCTGCCTGCCAGGGCACAGTGTCACCCAGTGCAACTCATATCTGGTGTAACAGTAGTGTAGATTTAAAAAAAAAAAACACTTTTTTGACTGTGTTAAATAATAGCAGTCAGTTTCCTTCACACGTGTGCGTTTAAGTGCCTGCCTGCCAGGGCACAGTGTCACCCCAGTGCAACTCATATGTGGTGTAACAGAAGTGTAGATTTAAAAAAAAAAAAACACTTTTTTGACTGTGTTAAAAAATAGCAGTCATGGGGCGGAGCTAGCTTTCGAAGAGTTAAGACATATATCTCATGAGCTCCTGCAGAATTAATTAACATTTACTTTAACAGAGAGCAAAATTCATATTTCCTAGCTGAGTCCTGGATCTGTCCTCATGAAGAGGGTGAGCTTTCTCCCTAAAGCCTAATTAGAAGAAGTTTCGCCCATTTTACTGCGACAACCCTGCTTTGGGCCTTTACCGACGAACTAGACCACGAGGTGGAAGTGGTGCCTGCTTTACAGCCGTAACCTATCTCATAGTCATCCCCTACTAAACCAAATATGGCAGTTTCTTGTGAGCTGGTGCTGGCGTGGTTTGACAGTTTAGCGGAGAAGATGAATCGCAACTTCCAGGATTTAACATCCATAATCCGCGACCAGCATGGGGGAGAAGTGAACGCAGTTTCTACACTGAAGGCTGATGCAGATCTTGCTATGAATGGAGAAACCTTCCCGGTCACCACAGGAGCCCTATCCTCTGAGATGGACTTGGAACATAGGGGGCAAGATTCTATACTGAAACCTAGCCGGCAACTCTCCCCTGCTGTAAAGGAGGATGAGATCATACCCCCGGAGCGGAGAGCGAACATACCACGGATCCACATAGTATCTTCACTAAGTGACTCCCTGCAGAGCGCAATAACGAGTCTCACACTAGAGAGGAACCTCATTCTGCTAGATCCCTCTGACATAGACTTACATGCTTGGAACTATGCTTCTTCCTAATACTCCAGGAGGATTACATCTTCACAAGAGAGGCGGGACAGCCGGCTCCGGATTGACCCTGGCTCCAGTGGAACTCGCTGCAGGCTCTTACAGCACTATACTTCTAATGGGAATAGCTAACACTTGGAGGCGGCCACTCACTACAGCTTGTGACATGCAGGAGGCTCGTAACACCGGCTTGAAGTTTTGTCTGGCAGCAGTCTCCCCAGTCTACAATAGCCGACACACCAGCCCAGAACAACTTTCAGGAACTTTTATGCGCATGGCCCTGGACTTAGCTGGCTGACTCGCTCAATTAATGGCATTCCGACTTCATTTGCACCCCTCCATACACTCTGGGCTGAAGGGATCACGCTCTGGAATCCGGGAGTAGACTAAGTGTTTGTAGAAACTTCTGAGATTCTGCCTAGGTTAAACTAGACTGTAAGGCTGTAACATGTTGTTTTGATATAACCTGTATTTGTATTACCTATCTTAACTTAAATAAGTGTATAGTTCAGTGTGACCTCTCTTTCCTATGCCGTGATATTTCCTGTAGTTTGCAAATGTTTTACCAGGAGTTATATGGCTAGGCACAATTTGTTTATCAGTATGTGTGTGTGTTCTGTTTGTTCATTATTATAGTGTGAGAGCTATCTCCATCTATATCTATCACAGTTTAAATTGCCTTCTATGTCTGTGTAATTGAACTATCTCAACCATACATCTTGCACGTTTGCTTTGTGTTGGAACACAACTCTTTTCTCCCCTGTTGAGTATGCTCTTGCTGTATTTTAAATCTAGCAACTTAAAGCTTCTGATTTATAGCTGGTCTACTAAGAGGTGTTTAGTCTTAAGCTCATATATTTATTTTAGTCGCAGATACTATTATCTCTTGACTCATAAGCCTTGACCATACTAAACTCAGTAATATGTATTGCTCGGCCCCTTCTTGCTTGATAATCTATCCTCTTAAGAAATATACTATACTCAAAAGCCCGCCATCTTATACTCACACATAGTATATGTTTACAGCTTCATTAGACCCCAGCAGAGGTTATGATAATATAAATATCTTATTAGCTATACCATGTGTTATCTTAATTTTTCTTCAGCTAACGCTCTCTATTTTTAATTATATGTAGTAGTTAGGGCTCATTTAACAATGGGAGGTAGGCGCTGCTCATATTATATATACTATATGAGACTGCAAAATGTTCTAGGTAAGATGTATTGCACAAAATACACAGCTGGCATGACGGTTACTGTTTAGGGTTTATAAGCTATAATTATGGATAAATGTATTTTGTATGCCACCACATAAACAGCTGTCACAATTTAACCATCATATTAGACCTCCTAGCCTCATATAGCTTGCGTCTTGAGTCAAGTCTAAAGATATCCAGCTAGCTTATGTTGTCCCAGTACTGTATTCCAGATATCTATATATTTAACTCACAATAGCTTGAAAACCGCATCATCTGGCTACGAGCTGTTGGGGACCCTCCTCCTCCGTGCTGCAAGTTTTACAACCTAGTTATATACCGTTAGATTTTTTTTAATTTATTTTTTGTTATATTGTATGTGGATTCATATCTAATTGTCTATTTTCCACTAGGTGAGAATTGTTGGATACTGAGTAATGGACAATTATAAAGGGCTTATTGCTATGTTCTGTACCCCACTACTTTTACTTGAGACGCTCTGCTTAATGTCGTTTGCCTGATGACATGTAGCCGTACAAATCTCTGTTATTAAGCAAACAGCTCATAATATAATTGTATCTCTATTGTTAAGCAACCTGTCCCCATTTCAGGCTACCTTGGTACAGGCTGCATAATTTGTTTATATATATATATATATATATATATATATATATATATATATATATATATATATATATATACTTAAGCATCAGAGTCTGATAATTGCTATAAAACAAACCCAGGTTTAAGAGAGAAATCAGATAAGATGGTCCCTAGATTGGTAAATTCTACATATTTAAACTCACTTTAGCTCTGACCTAACCTAGCCATATTGGGGTACCACTCTTCCAAAATGCCCTCTATGTTAATCCCCTCATAATGTTTTACATTCCCCTACCTAAGGCTCATGAGGGAACCTCTCAGAAGCTAACCCTCCTCCCGACCCCTGTATGCATGGTTCCCCCTAGTGCACAAGAAGTGCACGCTATAACAAAGGTGGTTTTGAATGTCTCAATCAGAGGCCCCAGCTCCATTAGTTAGTTTACCCCCCGTATACTGCCCTCATACATGTGACCAATAAAGTTAGAGGCTATATAGCTCCCAACTACTCACTTAAGGCCCACCGTATATTTAGAGTGGTCCTACCTGCTAACCCCGGCCTCACTACTCTACAAAGTCTAAAACATCAGTGATCACACTGCTTTATAACTCCTAATGTCCGTGCCCAAAGTCTTCTAACCCTATAATTGGAAGATATGTCCGGAGACACAAAGTTTAGTTACTGGTCCTTTAGAGGATGATATAGTTTTGGCAAAGAACCTGAATTACGTACATGTTTAATTTATGCCATGGGGGTATCTAAACACCTTATATTCATTTTGGAACTAGGTAGGACCCTCTTAGACCTTATGTTGAACCTGTAGGTGGATAGTCACCTTCCGTTATTGTATACCTGACCCAATATTTAAGCTAGATTGTTCTCTCAGTTTATTTCGATATAAGAATTTATCCATGCTATTGCCATATGTATCCCCATAAAGAACAATGCCCCTGCTCCTAACTTGTTACCTTAAATACTAGTATGGTCAATCCAGATAGCTCCGCCCCTCCTCCTCCCACCCCCCTGCTTCTTTTCTAATAAGAGCGGCTCTCGCCCGCTGCATCCCTTTCCCCTTCTTTATACCCTGGTCCAAGAGTGACCAACTAATATAAACAAAAAAAAGAAGTCCCATTTACCTTCATCAAGACCAGTCTATCTCACAGTAATGGAACTTATCTAAAGGTACTACCCTTTTATGTTTATTCCCTTTGGTGAGCCCCAATAATACTTTGCAGATGACTACAACTTTAGACATGGCTCCGTGCACTATTGTGATAGCCCTGGAGCTTACTCAGCTCAACCTCTTCTTATTGATAAAGGGATTCACATCTATGTATTTGTTTGTAATATCTTTGTTCTGTTAATGTATATGTTAATCTCTTCATTATTCTGGTCTCTGAATTGAACCTTCTTTGTAATATTGACTAATGACTTCAATAAAAATTTATTTAAAAAAAAAAAAAAAAAATAGCAGTCATTTTCCTTTACCGTGTACGTTTAAGTGCCTGCCTGCCACGGCACAGTGTCACCCCAGTGCAACTCATATGTGGTGTAACAGTAGTGTAGATTAAAAAAAAAAAACACTTTTTTGACTGTGTTAAATAATAGCAGTCAGTTTCTTTCACACGTGTGCATTTAAGTGCCTGCCTGCCAGGGCACAGTGTCACCCCAGTGCAACTCATATCTAGTGTAACAGTAGTGTAGATTAAAAAAAACAACACTTTTTTGACTGTTAAATAATAGCAGTCAGTTTCCTTCACACGTGTGCGTTTAAGTGCCTGCCTGCCAGGGCACAGTGTCACCCCAGTGCAACTCATATCTGGTGTAACAGTAGTGTACATTTAAAAAAAACAACACTTTTTTGACTGTGTTAAATAATAGCAGTCAGTTTCTTTCACACGTGTGCGTTTCAGTGCCTGCCTGCCAGGGCACAGTGTCACCCCAGGGCAACTCATATCTGGTGTAACAGTAGTGTACATACCTGATGTTTTAAAGCACGTTATTCCAAACAATTTAGGAATGTTAGGTGATTTAAGCAATTTATGGATTAAAACCAGACTCTGCCTCAAATATGTAATTTTCTATGGGAGTTTTGCCATGGATCCCCCTCCTGCATGCCACAGTCCAGGTGTTAGTACCCTTGAAACAACTTTTCCATCACTATTGTGGCCAGAAAGAGTCCATGTGGGTTTTAAAATTCGCCTGCCTATTGAAGTCTATGGCGGTTCACCCGGTTCGCCCGTTCGCGAACAGTTGTGGAAGTTCGCGCCCACCGTTTGCGAACTCAAAATTTTAGGTTTGCAACATCACTACTAGGTAGCTATTAAATAGTTAATAACTATGTAATAGCTATTGTACCTAGTTAAATTAAATACAAAGTTGCCTGTAAAATAAATATAAATCCTAAAATAGCTACAATATAATTATTCGTTATATTGTAGCTATATTAGGGTTTATTTTAAAGGTAAGTATTTAGCTTTAAATAGGAATAATTTAGTTAATAATATTTAATTTATTTTGTTAGATTAAAATTATATTTAACTTAGTGGGGTGTTAGGGTTAGACTTAGCTTTAGGGGTTAATACATTTATTATAGTAGCGGCGAGGTCCAGTCGGCAGATTAGGGGTTAATAATTGTAGGTAGGTGGCGGTGATGTTAGGGAGGGCAGATTATGGGTTAATACTATTTATTATAGTGTTTGTGAGGCGGGAGTGTGACGGTTTAGGGGTTAATACATTTAATAGATTGGCGGCGAGGTCCGGTCGGCAGATTAGGGGTTAATAAGTGTAGGTAAGGTAGCGGTGACGTTGGGGGGGCAGATTAGGGGTTAATAAATATTATGTAGGCGTCTGCGATGTTAGGGGCAGCAGATTAGGGGTACATAGGGATAATGTAGGTGGCGACGGTGTGCGGTCGGCAGATTAGGGGTTAATAATTTTTATTAGAGTGGCAGCGGTGTGGGGGGACCTCAGTTTAGGGGTACATAGGTAGTTTATGGGTGTTAGTGTACTTTAGAGCACAGTAGTTAAGAGCTTTATAAACCTGCGTTAGCCCAGAAAGCTCTTAACTACTGACTTTTTTCTGCGGCTGGAATCTTGTCAGTAGAGGGTCTACTACTCACTTCAGCCAAGACTCTAAATACCGGCGTTAGGAAAATCCCATTGAAAAGATAGGATACGCAATTGACGTAAGGGGATCTTCGGTATGGAAAAGTCGAGGCTTGGAAGTGAGCGTTAGACCCTTTCCTGACTGACTCGAAATACCAGCGGGCGGTAAAAAGCAGCGTTAGGACCCCTTAACGCTGCTTTTGACGGCTAACGCAGAACTCTAAATCTAGGCATAAGTTTGCTTATTGATCTTGTCTAAGTTTTATTAATAGAAAAATCAGAACTAAAAGGATTCAGGTTTTATATATATTATCCTTTGCAAATGATATAATTCATAGTGTTATTAAATTGCACACATTGCCCCTGCAAAGTTGGTAACTGCTATTATATAAATTTTGAGTTACATTATCATAATGATATAGAGGTTCCATAATATTTACTGTCTAAAAATATAAGACACTTTGCGGGTACACTACTGAAATAATAATAATAATAATAATAATAATAATAAAAATAATAATAATAATAATAATAATAATAATAAGGATAATATTCCCAACACCCCTAACTTTATATTAAATTTACAATTTCCATATCTTAAATTCAATTAAAACTTATCTGTCAAATTAAAAAAACTAAGTTTAAACTAACTAATAAATAATTATAATTATTAAATAAAAATTTAACTAACTACCAATTAAATAAACTAAACTACACATTTAAAAAAATCCTAACACTACTCCAAAAATTACAAACTATCTAATTACAAAAACAAAAAAAATACTAAGTTACAAAAAATAATAACACTAAATTACGGAAAATAAAAAACGTAGGCCTAGATTTAGAGTTGGGCGGTAGCCGTCAAAACCAGCGTTAGAGGCTCCCAACGCTGGTTTTGGGCTACCGCTGGTATTTAGAGTCAGTCAGGAAAGGGTCTAACGCTCACTTTCCAGCCACGACTTTTCCATACCGCAGATCCCCTTACGTCAATTGCATATCCTATCTTTTTAATGGGATCTTTCTAACGCCGGTATTTAGAGTCGTGTCTGAAGTGAGCGTTAGAAATCTAACGACAAAACTCCAACCGCAGAAAAAAGTCAGTAGTTAAGAGCTTTCTGGGCTAACTTCCGTTTATAAAGCTCTTAACTACTGTGCTCTAAAGTACACTAACACCCATAAACTACCTATGTACCCCTAAACCGCCACTCGCCGCCACTCTATTAAAATGTTTTAACCCCTAATCTGCCGACCGCACGCCGCTGCCACCTAAATTATCCCTATGAACCCCTAATCTGCTGCCCATAACACCGCAGACCCCTATATTATATTTATTAACCCCTAATCTGCCGCCCCCGCTATCGCTGACCCCTGCATATTATTATTAACCCCTAATCTTCCACTCCGTACACCGCTGCCACCTACATTATAGCTATGTACCCCTAATCTGCTGCGCCTAACACCACCGACCCCTATATTATATTTATTAACCCCTAATCTGCCCCCCTCACCGTCGCCTCCACCTGCCTACACTTATTAACCCCTAATCTGCCGAGCGGACCGCACCGCTACTATAATAAAGTTATTAACCCCTAATCCGCCTCACTCCCGCCTCAATAACCCTATAATAAATAGTATTAACCCCTAATTTGCCCTCCCTAACATTGCTGACACCTAACTTCAAGTATTAACCCCTAATCTGCCGATCGGAGCTCACCGCTACTCTAATAAATTTTTTAACCCCTAAAGATAAGTCTAAACCTAACCCTAACACCCCCCTAAGTTAAATATAATTTAAATCTAACTAAATAAATTAACTCTTATTAAATAAATTATTCCTATTTAAAGCTAAATACTTACCTGTAAAATAAACCCTAATATAGCTACAATATAAATTATAATTATATTGTAGCTATTTTAGGATTAATATTTATTTTACAGGCAACTTTGTATTTATTTTAACCAGGTACAATAGCTATTAAATAGTTAAGAACTATTTAATAGCTAAAATAGTTAAAATAATTACAAAATTACCTGTAAAATAAATCCTAACCTAAGTTACAATTAAACCTAACACTACACTATCAATAAATTAATTAAATACAATACCAACAATTATCTATAATTAAACCTAACACTACACTATAAATAAATTAATTAAATAAAATACCTACAATTATCTACAATTAAACCTAAAACTACACTATCAATAAATTAATTAAATACAATACCTACAAATAAATACAATTAAATAAACTAACTAAAGTACAAAAATTAAAAAAGAACTAAGTTACAAAAAAATAAAAACATTAGAAAAATATTACAACAATTTTAAACTAATTACACCTACTCTAAGCCCCCTAATAAAATAACAAAGCCCCCCAAAATAAAAAAAATGCCCTACCCTATTCTAAAATAAAAAAGTTCAAAGCTCTTTTACCTTACCAGCCCTGAAAAGGGCCCTTTGCGGGGCATGCCCCAAAGAATTCAGCTCTTTTGCCTGTAAAAAAAACACATACAATACCCACCCCAACATTACAACCCACCACCCACATACCCCTAATCTAACCCAAACCCCCCTTAAATAAACCTAACACTAAGCCCCTGAAGATCTCCCTACCTTGTCTTCACCTCACCGGATTCTATCAGCCAATCGGAATTAAGGTAGGAATATTCTGATTGGCTGATGGAATCAGCCAATCAGATTCAAGTTCAATCCGATTGGCTGATTGGATCAGCCAATCAAATTGAGCTCGCATTCTATTGGCTGATCGGAACAGCCAATAGAATGCAAGCTCAATCTGATTGGCAGATTGAATCAGCCAATCGGATTGAACTTGATTCTGATTGGCTGATTCCATCAGCCAATCAGAATTTTCCTACCTTAATTCCGATAGGCTGATAGAATCCTATCAGCCAATCGGAATTCGAGGGACGCCATCGTGGATGACGTCACTTAAAGGAACCGCCATTCGTCGGGAAGTCGTCGGAAGAAGAAGATGGGTCTGCGGTGGAGGTCTTCAAGATGGAGCCGGTCCTCATCGGATGAAGATAGAAGATGCCGCTTGGAAGAAGATGGTTGCCGGTCCGGATCTACTATTCTTCCCGAATAGGATGAAGACTTTGGAGCCTCTTCTGGACTTCTTCAGCCGTCGGAAGATGGATGTCTAGCCCCCGCTTGGGCTTGGATGAAGATTTCGGAGCCTGGAACGATCGGTGATACCTGGCATGGTGAAGACAAGGTAGGAAGATCTTCAGGGGCTTAGTGTTAGGTTTATTTAAGGGGGGTTTGGGTTAGATTAGGGGTATGTGGGTGGTGGGTTGTAATGTTGGGGGGGGTATTGTATGTTTTTTTTTACAGGCAAAAGAGCTGAATTCTTTGGGGCATGCCCCGCAAAGGGCCCTGTTCAGGGCTGGTAAGGTAAAAGAGCTTTGAACTTTTGTAATTTAGAATAGGGTAGGGCATTTTTTTATTTTGGGGGTCTTTGTTATTTTATTAGGGGGCTTAGAGTAGGTGTAATTAGTTTAAAATTGTTGTAATATTTTTCTAATGTTTGTAAATATTTTTTTTATTTTTTGTAACTTAGTTCTTTTTTATGTTTTGTACTTTAGTTAGTTTATTTCATTGTATTTATTTGTAGGTATTGTATTTAATTAATGTATTGATAGTTTAGTGTTAGGTTTAATTGTAGGTAATTGGAGGTATTTAATTTAATTTATTTATTGATAGTGTAGTGTTAGGTTTAATTGTAACTTAGGTTAGGATTTATTTTACAGGTAATTTTGTAAATATTTTAACTATTTTAGCTATTAAATAGTTCTTAACTATTTAATAGCTATTGTACCTGGTTAAAATAAATACAAAGTTGCCTGTAAAATAAATATAAATCCTAAAATAGCTATAATATAATAATAATTTATATTGTAGCTATATTAGAGTTTATTTTACAGGTAAGTATTTAGCTTTAAATAGGAATAATTTATTTAAAAAGAGTTAATTTATTTAGTTAGATTTAAATTATATTTAACTTAGGGGGGTATTACAGTAGCGGCGAGATTCAGTTGGCAGATTAGGGGTTAATAATTGAAGTTAGGTGTTGGCAATGTTAGGGAGGGCAGATTCGGGGTTAATACTATTTATTATAGGGTTATTGAGGCGGATTAGGGGTTAATAACTTTATTATAGTAGCGGTGCGGTCCGCTCGGCAGATTAGGGGTTAATAAGTGTAGTCGTGAAAGGAGAAAAAACCGCAACCGGAACAAGCAGTGTTGAAGCCGGAAGTCCAAAACACAGAGTGGACTCAACCTGACAAACTGGTGTGCCGTAGCCAATTGCGGCGGATCAAAACCGCAAAAAGATACAAAGAGGAAAAATTAGGCAGGCACAGCTTGAAAAAACGCTTTGAATTGAAAACAGAAGGTGCTTTATTAGTATTCCATAAAAAAGTTGTACATGCAGACAGGCAAGGTGGACAAAAAGGTCTAACATGTTTCGCACCACCAGGGGTGCTTACTCATAGACTCATACTCATAGTCTATGAGTAAGCACCCCTGGTTGTGCGAAACATGTTAGACCTTTTTGTCCACCTTGCCTGTCTGCATGTATAACTTTTTTATGGAATACTAATAAAGCACCTTCTGTTTTCAATTCAAAGCGGTTTTTCAAGCTGTGCCTGCCTAATTTTTCCTCTTTGTTAATAAGTGTAGGCAGGTGGAGGCGACGTTGTGGGGGGCAGATTAGGGGTTAATAAATATAATATAGGGGTCGGCGGTGTTAGGGGCAGCAGATTAGGGGTACACAGAGATAATGTAGGTAGCGGCGGGTTATGGAGCAGCAGATTAGGGGTTAAAAAAAATATGCAGGTGTCAGCGATAGCGGGGGAGGCAGATTAGGGGTTAATAAGTGTAAGGTTAGGGGTGTTTAGACTCGGGGTACATATTAGAGTGTTAGGTGCAGACGTAGGAAGTGTTTCCCCATAGACAACAATGGGGCTGCGTTAAGAGCTGAACGCTGCTTTTTTGCAGGTATTAGGGTTTTTTTCAGCTCAAAATGCCCCATTGTTTTCTATGGGGATATCGTGCACGAGCACGTTTTTGAAGCTGGCCGCGTCCGTAAGCACCGCTGGTATCTAGAGTTTCAGTGGCGTTAAATTATGCTCTACGCTCCCTTTTTGGAGCCTAACGCAGTGAAAACCCAGCCATTCTGTGAACTCTAAATACCAGCGGTATTTAAAAAGGGCGGGAGAAAAAAAGCACGCGTAGCTAACGCACCCCTTTGGCCGCCAAACTCTAAATCTAGCCGGTAATTATCCAAAATAAAAAATAATTACAACTAATATAATAGCCCTATCAAAATAAAAAAGCCCACCCAAAATAAAAAATAAAAACCTAGCCTAAAATAAACTACCATTTTGCCCCAAAGATATCAGCTCTTTTACATGTAAAAAAAATATATAGTAAAACCCACCACCCAACCAACCCCCCAAAATAAAAAACCTAATTCTAAAAAAAACCTAAGCTACCCATTGCCAAGAAAAAGGGCATTTGTATGGGCATTTAGGTCTTTTACTGCCCAAACCCTAAACTAAAAAAAAACACCCCAAAAAAACTTAAAAAGCCTAACACTAACCCCCGACGATCCACTTACAGAGAAATCTTCATCCAGGTGGCCTCTTCAATCTTCATCCAGGCTGCATCTTCTATCTTGATTCCAATGGCGCGGAGCGGGTCCATCCTGAAGACATCCTGCGCAAAGCATCCTCTTCATACGGTCGCCGCCGTACACTGAAACTTCAATGCAAGATACACAATTCAAGATGGCGTCCCTTGCATTCCTATTGGCTGAAAATTTTGAATCTGCCAATAGGAATTAGAGCTGCTAAAATCCTATTGGCTATTCAAGTCAGCCAAAAGGATTTAAGCAGCTCTCATTCTATTGGCTAATTTGCTTGGATGAGAACTTCAACACCGGGATAAAGATTGAAGAGGCCGCCTTGTTTGTGCTTGTTTTAAAGGTAAAAGAGCTGATATCTTTGGGGCAATGCCCTATAAAAGGCCCTTTTAAGGGCCATTGGTAGTTTGTTATAGGCTGGGGGGGCTGTTTTGGTGGCCTTTTTTTTGATAGGGCTATTAGATTAGTTGTAATTCTTTTTTATTTTTGAGAATTTCATTTATTTTTTTTTAATTTAGTGGGGTTTTTTGTTGTAATTGTAGGTTTAGCTAGCTTAGGTTTTATTTCACAGGTAAGTTTGTATTTAGGTTTAAATAGCTCTTATTTAGTTAATAATTGTAACTTTAGTTTAGCTCTAGTTTAGTTATGATAAAGTTAGGGGCTGTTAGGGTTAGGGTTACATTAGGGTTAGGTTTGAGGGTAAATATAGTTTAATTTAGATTTTTGCGATGTGGGGTGCTGGAAGTTTAGGGGTTTATAGATTTATTTAGTGGTAGTCATGTGGGAGGCTAGAGGTTTAGGGGTTAATAACTTTATTTAGTTTTAGTGGGGGAATAGGGGTTAATAACTTTAATATAGTGGTGGCGATGTTGGGGTGCAGCGTAATAGGGGTAAAAACTTAGTATAGTGGCAGCAATATTGTGAGCAGCGGACATGCAGGGGAAAGGGACTTCCTGCTGGAGGCGGAGCACACAGGTAGCACAGGTGTTAGCTCCCGCTCCAGGTACACGCTGCCTAGAGAAAAACTACCTGCCAGCGGTTTGCCGAATTATCCTTGGCCGTGGAAACTCTATCCGGCCCGGATTTGGGATCCTAGGATCCTTGCAACAGGAGTCCCCCAAAGCAGCCCGGTTTGTGCTTGTTGGCTGAAGCACAAGTTTTATTTCACCCAGACGGCGGTGCATACAGTACCTGGTCCTACATACACAGACTTAACTCACGGTCAAGACGGGCCGCGTATGTCAATTAATAGGACAATCAAGTACACGGTGGTTTTGCCGTGTATATGGGAAGTCCCTCAACTCTGCGGCCAGATATACAGGGCTCGGCATCAGTTAACCCAGACTTAACCCAGACTTAAACTGGTGTACGTATCCCCCACCTTCGCTGCTGAGACTATTACTTAACTTCGCTGGAGATCCGGTGTGCCTGTGTCTCTGCGGTGGTTGTTTGTCCCCGGTGCCTCGACGAATGGGACACAGAGGGGTGCGCCGCAGATCCTGAGACTGAGCTCTGCTGATGGACTTGGGGAGAAATATTGTGGCAGCACTTGAGCGCGAAGTTTGGTGGAGCCCGTGTGGGCTGTCAGGCTTACAGTGGCGGCGGATGATTTCTCTTCTCTTGGGATCTCCTTGCAGCCCACTTCCGGAGCAGAGCGGTCAGCAGATACAGCACCCCACACACTGCTCCCTGGTGTAGTAGTGTGTGTTTGGGGCAAAAAGGCGGTTACAGCATTCGAGTGTAACCCCCCGCTTGGAAACTACAGCTCTGCCTGGGTAATTACGGATGTCTGGATACTATGCATGCCTAGAACTACAACGTAAGAAGGTGAATATAGCAGCGTTCAGGCGGCTGGATTACACAGAAACTGGGTGAGGACAGATCGTTGCTGGTGAGCTATTAAACTCAGTTTCTTAAGGCTAATGTGCGTCTAGAAATGCACCAGAGAAATACATCGGCATCCTTGCCTGTATGACATGCCCTGATATACTTTTATACAGCTCTCCTTGCCTTCGAGACCATTCCTGTTGGGAATACAGTTTGTGTGTACTGGGTCATTGATCATAATATTTTACAAGCCCTGTCCCAGTTGTGTGCAAAAAACAAGTAATCTGGGCTAGTTGGTGCCCGCACTTAGACTTTCCTGAGTCAATACAATCAGGGTGGTATGTGACTGAGCCTGGAAACAATCATTTACGTAAACATCTTGAGCAGTGTAAAACAGGGCCCTCTACTCTGTATACAAGAACCACAGCATTATGTTAGACACACTATAAAATTTTCTTCTGTCTTGATACATAATCTCTAGTTGCTAAAGTGTTTTTACACACATAGAGATAGCAGTGTCCAAAACTGTTTAAGATAACGTAATTTAAATCTGTTCAGTCTGTGGTTTTTGCTGTAATATATACAGATTGTTGTGATCAGATGTACCGAAAGCAGAGTATAGATATATAAGAAAGAAACACAGTTGAAACATTACAATAAGCTGTATAAGAGAGTTTAACTACAATTCATTTAGGCCTAGATTTGGAGTTTGGCGGTAGCCGTGAAAACCAGCGTTAGAGGCTCATAACGCTGGTTTTAGGCTACCGCCGGTATTTGGAGTCATTCAAAAAAGGGTCTAATGCTCACTTTTCAGCCACGACTTTTCCATACCGCAGATCCCCTTACATCAATTGCGTATCCTATCTTTTCAATGGAATCTTTCTAACTCCGGTATTTAGAGTCGTGTCTGAAGTGAGCGTTAGAATTCTAACGACAAAACTCCAGCCGCAGAAAAAAGTCAGTAGTTAAGAGCTTTATGAACCGGTGTTAGCCCAGAAAGCTCTTAACTACTGTGTTCTAAAGTACACTAACACCCATAAACTACCTATGTACCCCTAAACCGAGCCCCCCCCCCCACATCGCCGCCACTCGATTAAATTTTTTAACCCCTAATCTGCCGACCGCCACCTACGTTATACTTATGTACCCCTAATCTGCTGCCCCTAACACCGCCGACCCCTATATTATATTTATTAACCCCTAACCTGCCCCCAAAAACGTCGCAGCCAGCTACCTACAATAATTAACCCCTAATCTGCCGACTGCAAAGAGCCGCCACCTACGTTATCCTTATGTACCCCTAATCTGCTGCCCCTAACACCGCCGACCCCTATATTATATTTATTAACCCCTAATTTGCCCCCCTCAATGTCGCCTCCATCTGCCTACACTTATTAAACAATAATCTGCCGAGCGGACCGCACCGCTACTATAATAAAGTTATTAACCCCTAATCCGCCTCACTAACCCTATAATAAATAGTATTAACCCCTAATCTGCCCTCCCTAACATCGCCAACACCTAACTTCAATTATTAACCCCTAATCTGCCGACTGGAGCTCACCGTTATTTTAATAAATGTATTAACCCCTAAAGCTAAGTCTAACCCTAACACTAACACCTCCCTAAGTTAAATATAATTTTAATCTAACGAAATAAATTAACTCTTATTAAATAAATTATTCCTATTTAAAGCTAAATACTTACCTGTAAAATAAATCCTAATATAGCTACAATATAAATTATATTTATATTATAGCTTTTTTAGGATTAATATTTATTTTACAGGTAACTTTGTATATATTTTACCCAGGTACAATAGCTATAAAATAGTTAAGAACTATTTAATAGCTAAAATATTTAAAATAATTACAAATTTACCTGTAAAATAAATCCTAACCTAAGTTACAATTAAACCTAACACTACACTATCAATAAATAAATTAAATAAAATACCTATAATTATCTACAATTAAACCTAACACTACACTATCAATAAATAAATTAAATACAATTCCTACAAATAAATACAATGAAATAAACTAACTAAAGTACAAAAAATAAAAAAGAACTAAGTTACAAAAAATAAAAAAAATATTTGCAAACATTAGAAATATATTACAACAATTTTAAACTAATTACACCTACTCTAAGGCCCCTAATAAAATAACAAAGCCCCCAAAATAAAAAAAATGCCCTACCCTATTCTAAATTACTAAAGTTCAAAGCTCTTTTACCTTACCAGCCCTGAACAGGGCCCTTTGCGGGGCATGCCCCAAGAAGTTCAGCTCTTTTGCCTGTAAAAAAAACCATACAATACCCCCCCAACATTACAACCAACCACCCACATACCCCTAATCTAACCCAAACCCCCCATAAATAAACCTAACACTAAGCCCCTGAAGATCTCCCTACCTTGAGTCGTCTTCACCCAGCCGAGCCAAATTCTTCATCCAAGCGGAGCAAGAAGAGGTCCTCCATCCGGTAGAAGTCTTCATCCAAGCGGGGCAGAAGAGGTCTTCCATCCGATGGAAGTGTTCATCCAAGAGGCATCTTCTATCGTCATCCATCCGGAGCGGAGCGGCAGCATCCTGAAGATGGTTCCTTTAAATGACGTCATCCAAGATGGCGTCCCTCGAATTCCCATTGGCTGATAGGATTCTATCAGCCAATCGGAATTAAGGTAGGAATATTCTGATTGGCTGATGGAGTCAGCCAATCAGAATCAAGTTCAATCCGATTGGCTGATCCAATCAGCCAATCAGATTGAGCTTGCATTCTATTGGCTGTTCCGATCAGCCAATAGAATGCGAGCTCAATCTGATTGGCTGATTGGATCAGCCAATCGGATTAAACTTGATTCTGATTGGCTGACTCCATCAGCCAATCAGAATATTCCTACCTATCAGCCAATCGGAATTCGAGGGACGCCATCTTGGATGACGTCATTTAAAGGAACCGTCATTCGACGTTCAGTCGTCGGCCAGGATGGATGTTCCGCGTCGGAGGTCTTCAGGATGCTGCCGCTCCGCTCCGAATGGATGACGATAGAAGATGCCGCTTGGATGAACACTTCAATCGGATGGAAGACCTCTTCTGCCCCACTTGGATGAAGACTTCTACCGGATGGAGGACCTCTTCTTGCTCCACTTGGATGAAGAATTTGGCTCGGCTGGGTGAAGACAACTCAAGTTAGGGAGATCTTCAGGGGCTTAGTGTTAGGTTTATTTAAGGGGGGTTTTGGTTATATTAGGGGTATGTGGGTGGTGGGTTGTAATGTTGGGGGGGGGGTATTGTATGTTTCTTTTTACAGGCAAAAGAGCTGAACTTCTTGGGGCATGCCCCGCAAAGGGCCCTGTTCAGGGCTGGTAAGGTAAAAGAGCTTTGAACTTTAGTAATTTAGAATAGGGTAGGGCATTTTTTTATTTTGGGGGGCTTTGATATTTTATTAGGGGGCTTAGAGTAGGTGTAATTAGTTTAAAATTGTTGTAATATATTTCTAATGTTTGTAAATATTTTTTTATTTTTTGTAACTTAGTTCTTTTTTATTTTTTGTACTTTAGTTAGTTTATTTCATTGTATTTATTTGTAGGAATTGTATTTAATTTATTTATTGATAGTGTAGTGTTAGGTTTAATTGTAGATAATTAAAGGTATTTTATTTAATTTATTTATTGATAGTGTGGTGTTAGGTTTAATTGTAACTTAGGTTAGGATTTATTTTACAGGTAAATTTGTAATTATTTTAACTATTTTAGCTATTAAATAGTTCTTAACTATTTAATAGCTATTGTACCTGGTTAAAATAAATACAAAGTTACCTGTAAAATAAATATAAATCCTAAAATAGCTATAATATAATTATAATTTATATTGTAGCTATATTAGGATTTATTTTACAGGTAAGTATTTAGCTTTAAATAGGAATAATTTATTTAATAAGAGTTAATTAATTTCGTTAGATTAAAATTATATTTAATTTAGGGGGGTGTTAGTGTTAGGGTTAGACTTAGCTTTAGGGGTAAATACATTTATTACAATAGCGGTGAGCTCCAGTCGGCAGATTAGGGGTTAATAATTGAAGTTAGGTGTCGGCGATGTTAGGGAGGGCAGATTAGGGGTTAATACTATTTATTATAGGGTTAGTGAGGCGGATTAGGGGTTAATAACTTTATAATAATAGCGGTGCGGTCCGCTCGGCAGATTAGGGGTTAATAAGTGTAGGCAGGTGGAGGTGACGTTGTGGGGGGCAGATTAGGGGTTAATAAATATAATATAGGGGTCGGCGGTGTTAGGGGCAGCAGATTAGGGGTACATAGGGATAATGTAAGTAGCGGCGGTTTACGGAGCGGCAGCTTAGGGGTTAAAAAAAATATGCAGGGGTCAGCGATAGCGGGGGCGGCAGAATAGGGGTTAATAAGTGTAAGGTTAGGGGTGTTTAGACTCGGGGTACACGCTTTCTCTTCCCTAAATTCTTAAATAATAATGTAAGCTTTCAAAATTGGTTAAAATCTAAGTGGGTCGAATACTCAAAAAATAACAGGAACTACTTTGACAAGATTGAGGTATTTTGGGAAGCCTCTAAGGCTGTCCTGCGTGGAGAAATAAAATCCTATATGATTTCTTTGAAAAAGAAATACACTCAGGCAAAGAGGCAGATGACTAATCAAGTCAAAAATGCATATAGAATGTATATTAGTAATCCCAGTAAACAACACTGGGAGACATATGTAAACGCTAAAACAGTGCGTGATATCCATATAAAACAAAATAGTGTTCAGGAGGACATCAGAGCGAAAGCATTGTATGGCGGTCATAAAGGAAGATCTGCAAAATTTTTGGCTAGGTTGGTTAAACCTGCATTCCAGCAATTAAACAGGGCACTGCACGTTACACGAAACATCCCGACATTGAAAGGGTATTTGTGGAATACTTTCAAGAGGTATTCAAATCTGAGACCCCAAATCCAAGCAAGAAAGCAGAATTTTGGCAGAGGATAAAGGTTCCAAAACTTTCAGAAGAAATGAGGAACTCTCTGAATGTTACTATATCTGAAGAGGAGATAACAGCTGCAATTAAACAGGCCAAACCAAATAAAGCCGCCGGACCCGATTCGTTCCCCATTGAATTTTATAGAATTCTAGAACCACAGGTGGTACCGGTATTAGAAAAGTTATTCAATTATTATTTTTCAGAAAATTCGAGCTGCTCCCAGTACTTCGCCGCCGCGAATATTTCACTAATTCTGAAAAAGGGCAAAGATCCTGAGATACCCAATTCTTATCGGCCCATATCTGTCCTAAATACGGACTATAAGATTTTGGCCGCTATTCTCGCCAACCGGCTGAAACCATGTATTGGGAGTATAATACATGGAGACCAATCGGGTTTTATGCCAGGACGAAATCCTGTTAAAAATATGCGCAAATTACTAATACTAATCGAGTCGTACTGGAACAGACAGGTGTTTCCCAATCAGCATAAGATCATAGATAAAGCAATTTTAACGGTAGATGCAGAGAAGGCATTTGACCGTGTTAATTGGGGTCACTTGTTATTTTCCCTGGAGCAATTTGGCTTGTCTGGAAAATTTAATGATTATATTAGATTAATTTATAGAGCTCCGACATCCGCACTAATTATTAATAATGTCTTATCCCAACAACTGACCTTACACAGAGGTACTAGGCAGGGGTGCCCCCTCTCCCCTCTTCTATTTAACATCAGTTTAGAACCCTTGGCTTTATTACTGCGTCAAGAGCTAGAGGGTATTCCGCTGGCAGGGGAGAAACATGTTCTGCTTCTGTACGCAGATGATCTACTCCTATTTCTATCTAATTTGAATTCAGCGCTGCCAATTTTGCAGAATATTGTCGCGGATTTTGGAGAGATATCAGGGTATAAGATAAATACCACAAAATCAGAGTTACTGTGGCTTCATAAAGATCCCACATACTTAGGTCTGAAATTATCCCATAATCCAGCGGAATGGTACAAGGCAAATTTTACGGATTGCCTGGAACAATGTGGTAAAAAATCGGATGAATGGGTTGGATTGCCCATATCCCTTTCGGCACGAGTGATGCTGATTAAATCAGTTATTTTCCCCAAATTCTTATACATTTTACAAAATATACCGCTATTCCGGCACAAAAAGGATGTTATTAAGTATAATAAAGCATGCTCGCGTTTCTTATGGAAAGGCTCTAAACCCAGAATTGCATGCCACCGACTTATGAATAACAAGCTCGCAGCGGGGCTGGCTCTCCCCAACATCCAGGCTTACAATTTGGCGTGTATTTCTAGGATCGCGATAGACTGGCTATCGGAAAAGGAGCAAATTTCCTCCTTTACCTGGGAATCAGAATTGGTCGCCTCCTTCTACCTGAAGGCTTTACTCCATTGCCCCCTGACCTCGCTACCATCTAATATCTTTTATCTATCCATGTTTAAGAACATCGTAGTTGCATGGCAGAAACTATGCAGCACCCTAGAATGCCCTTTGCATGTCTCAAACTATTTATCTATCTGTGGTAACCCTAACTTTATACCCGGGCTGTCTAACCGGATCTTTAAAGATTAGGCGGCAAAAGGTTTGAAATTTGTGGGGCAGATCCGGGGAAATACGGGTCTGCCAGTAACATTTGCAGAATTGGTGCAGAAATTCAATTTGGGAACACACGAGTTTTACGCCTATTTGCAAATCAGACATTACCTCCAAGAATTACTTTATAGTTTTGGAAATAATTGGTCTTTAGGGGATATCCAGACTAGGTTAACTTTATACGCAGCTGGTGTATTTGCAATATCTTCACTATATTCACTCATAGTCCAAAAGCCTTCTAATATGCAGGTTACTGATATGATAGTAAAATGGTCTCCTTATTTTCCGGATATAGACGAGCAGACGGTTATCGGTAGCTTCAAGATAATACAACAAAGTTGGGTCCCAACTACATGGAGAGAGTCTCAAATCAAAATAGGCCTACAGAGGTATTACACACCAAATCAGTTATCCAAATGGTATAAGACTAGCATTTCTTGCTCTAGGTGTTGCGCAGCGGAAGTGGACTTATTCCACTGTCTGTGGGCTTGTCCTAAAATTATCCAATATTGGATGAAGATAAACTACTGGATGAATACAACCCTACACTTAGACCATCATTTAAAGCCTATTGATATCTTTTTTTTAGTAAATTACCAAGGTATACTTAAAAATTTTAGTCTCATCAATACAGTTATATTAACGGGACGTATTCTTATTCTCAAATTATGGAAGGCACAAGATGCACCCCAAATATCGCACTTTAAAAAAGCTTTACTAAACCAATTCACTGTAGAACAATTTAATATCCCTTATCCCCAAGAAGAACATTTATCCACTTTTTTTCGGAAGTGGGAATCTTTTGTTATATCTCTGCCTTTGGCATGTCAAAGGAAGGTGATAAAACCATTCCGTGACTCTGAGTTTATAATGACAAATATATATGCAGGGCACTTCCCTCGAGAATGGGTAGAGGGTTAGAACGACGCCAGGAGGGTCGATGGGGGCCTGGACGAATGGGTTAGTGGCGGAAGGCGGTCCTTTTCGTGTTTTTTTGTTTTTTGTTTTGTTTTGTTTTTTTATATATATTTGAAGATGTGTTTTTTTTTTCATAGAGATCTGGAGTATGTACTGTAAAAACTGTAAACCATGATATGTACTGTCAGATCTTATTGGTTCAAATGTGAATTTATCCTTTCGTGATTATGTAACTTTTTTTATATTCATTAAAAAAAAAATAATAATTGAAGATATTGTGAGCAGCAGATTAGGGGTTAATATATTTATTTACATGGCGGTGATATCGGGTGTGGCAGATCAGGGGTTAATAACATTATGTAGGTGGCGGCGATGTCGGTGGGGGGCAGATTAGTGGTGTTTAGACGTGGGGTTTATGCTAGGGTGTTAGGTTTAAACGTTAGTTTTCTTTCCCCACAGACATCAATGGGTCTGCGTTACAGAGCTTTTCTTTCCGCGATCGCAGGTTTTTTTCTGACCCGCTCTCCCTATGGGGGAAGCGTGCACAAGCACATCAAACACATCGCTTGTTTTGTGTGCGGTATGGAGAGCAATGCAACCATATTGCATGCAAAAGCCAAATTTAATAAAACTTGTAATGGCTGCGCTATAGGGGTTAAATAACACAACTTTTGTTGCGTTCTTTACTTTCCCTATAGTGCTGAAAACTTGTAATTTAGGTGTTAGTGAGTCTATATCTTGCTTTTTCTGTCTATATCTCACTTTGTCTGTCTATATCTCACTTTGTCTGTATATAGCTCACTTTTTTCTATCTATATCTCCCTTTGTCTATATCTCACTTTGTCTCTTTAATCTATCTTCCTATATATCTATCTGTCTGTCTATCTCACTTTCTCTGTCTATATCTATCTCACTTTTTCTGTCTATACAGTGGGGCAAAAAAGTATTTAGTCAGCCACCAATTGTGCAAGTTCTCCCACTTAAGAAGATGAGAGAGGCCTGTAATTTTCATCATAGGTATACCTCAACTATGAGAGACAAAATGTGGAAACAAATCCAGACAATCAAATTGTCTGATTTGGAAAGAATTTATTTACATATTATGGTGGAAAATAAGTATTTGGTCACCTACAAATAAGAAAGATTTCTGGTTCTCACAGACCTGTATCTTCTTCTTTAAGAGGCTCCTCTGTCTTCCACTCATTACCTGTATTAATGGCACCAGTTTGAACTCGTTATCAGTATAAAATACACCTGTCCACAACCTCAAACAGTCACACTCCAAACTCCACTATGGTGAAAACCAAAGAGCTGTCGAAGGACACCGGAAACAAATTTGTAGACCTGCACCAGGCTGGGCAGACTGAATCTGCAATAGGCAAGCAGCTTGGTGTGAAGAAATCAACTGTGGGAGCAATAATTAGAAAATGGAAGACATACAAGACCACTGATAATCTCCCTCGATCTGGGGCTCCACGCAAGATCTCATCCCATTGGGTCAAAATGATCACAAGAACGGTGAGCAAAAATCCCAGACCCACACGGGGGGACCTAGTGAATGACCTGCAGAGAGCTGGGACCAATGTAACAAAGGCTACCATCAGTAACACACAACGCCGCCAGGGACTCAGATCCTGCAGTGCCAAATGTGTCCCCCTGCTTAATCCAGTAAATGTCCGGGCCCGTCTGAAGTATGCTAGAGAGCATTTGGATGATCCAGAAGTAGTGATGACAGTTTGTTCGCGTTCGCCGCTGCGGGCGAACATATGCAATGTTTGATCTGCCCCCTATGTGTCATCATTGAGGAAACTTTGACCATGTATCTCACAGCCTTCTGACACATTTCAGCCAATCAGCAACAGACACTCCCTCACAGATCCTCCCAGCTCCTTGGCAGCAGCCATTTTAGATTAATTACGATCTTGCTTTCTTAGTGAGAGGAGCATTAGTGTTGCTGCTGCTGACATTATAGGGAAATAGATAGCTAGGCTAGTGTATTTAGTGTCCACTACAGTCCTGAAGGACTCATCTAATCTCTGCTGTAAGGACAGCACCCCAAAAAGCCCTTTTTAGGGCTAAAACTTCAGTCTTTTTTTTTATTATTTGTAATTTTATTTGCATTTGCCTGGCTTTCAGCCTGTGTGTGAGGTTCACAGCATATACTGTGATTAGTGCCACCACTGATATCTGCTTAACATTAGTGTACATTTAAACAACCAAACTTTTAAATCATTTTGTTAGTGTAATCTAATTTAATTTTCTATCAGGCCTGTGTGTCAGGCTTACACAGCATACTGTGGTTAATTGCTGTGCCAGCAGCCACCACTCATCTCTGCTTAACATTATTTTAAATTTAAAAAAAAAACCTTTTATATAATGTTGCTAGTGTAATCTAATTTCATTTTCTATCAGGCCTGTGTGTCAGGCTTACACAGCATACAACGTTGTTTAATTGCTGTGCCAGCAGCCACCACTCATATCTGCTTAACATTATTTTAAATTTAAAAAACAAAACTTTTAAATCATTTTGCTAGTGTAATCTAATTTCATTTTCTATCAGGCCTGTGTCAGGCTTACACAGCAAACAACATTGTTTAATTGCTGTGCCAGCAGCCACCCCTCATATCTGTTTAACATTATTTTAAATTTAAAAAACAAAACTTTTAAATAATTTTGCTAGTGTAATCTAATTTCATTTTATATCAGGCCTGTGTGTCAGGCTTACACAGCATACTGTGGTTAATTGCTGTGCCAGCAGCCACCACTCATATCTGCTTAACATTATTTAAAAAAAAAAAAAAAAAAAACTTTTAAATCATTTTCTAGTGTAATCTAATTTAATTTTTTATCAGGCCTGTGTGTCAGGCTTACACAGCATACAACTTTGTTTAATTGTTGTTATACTTTGTCAGGGTAATCATGCAGGCCATATAGACCTCCCCCGATAGGGGGAGTAAGAGGGATTAAACTGCTAAAATCAGTACTATTTAACACAACCTAGTTACCATGGGTCCCAGACCGCGTGTCTTGTTGTTATACTTTGTCAGGGTAATCATGCAGGCCATATAGACCTCCCCCGATAGGGGGAGTAACAGGGATTAAAGTGCTAACAATAGTACTACTTAACACAACCTAGTTACCATGGGTCCCAGACCGCATGTTTTATTATTATACTTTTTCAGGCTAATTATATATCTATCAAATCTATCTATTTATCTTCTATCGATTCTATCTAACTATCAATCTATGTATATCTATCTATCAAATCTATCTATCTCTTGGCCGGACTGTTTTGAGACAGCCACTTGTGTTTAGGACAAATTTGAAGTAGGAGGACAGACCAATCATCTTCTTCCATCTCCCTGTTCCAAAAATGCAGGCCATATAGACCTCCCCCGATAGGGGGAGTAACAGGTAGTAGTAAACTGCTAAGAATAGTACTACTTAACACACCACGGGTCCCAGACCGCATGTCTTATTGTTATACTCTGTCAGGGAAATTATATATCTTTCAAATCTATCTATTTATCTATCAATTCTATCTAACTAGCAATCGTATCTGTCAAATGTATATTGCATCTATTGATCAATGTAATTTGTATCTATAAAATGTATATTGCATCTTTTGATCTATGTAATTCGTATCTATCAAATGTATATTGCATCTATTGATCTATGTAATTTGTATCTATCAAATGTATATTGCATCTATTGATCTATGTAATGTGTATCGATCATATGTATATTGCATCTATTGAGCTATGTAATCTATGTATCTATCTATCAAATTTATCTGTCTCGTGGTTGTGCAAATGGACTGTTTGCGGTTGTTTACGGTGCGTTACACTTGGAGTTTGGTCTGTCACTGTGAAGCGGGCATAACCCTTACACTACCTGATCGATACAACATCATAACTGATGTTTTAAAGCATGTTATTCCAAACAATTTAGGAATGTTAGGTGATTTAGGCCCTTTATGGGTTAAAGCAGACTCTGCATCAACTATGTAATTTTCCTTGGGAGTTTTGCCATGGATCCCCCTCCAGCATGCCACAGTCCAGGTGTTAGTATTCTTGAAACAACTTTTCCATCACTATTGTGGCCAGAAAGAGTCCTTGTGGGTTTTAAAGTTCGCCTGCCTATTGAAGTCAATGGCGGTTTGCGCAGTTTGCCGGTTCGCGAACAGTAGCGGAGGTTCGAGTCCGCCGTTCGCGAACCAAAATTTTTAAGTTCACGACATCACTATCCAGAAGTGGATTGAGAGAATGTCATATGGTCAGATGAAACCAAAGTAGAACTGTTTGGTAGAAATACAACTCGTTGTGTTTGGAGGAGAGAGAATGCTGAGTTGCAACCAAAGAACACCATACCTACTGTGAAGCATGGGGGTGGCAACATCATGCTTTGGGGCTGTTTCTCTGCAAAGGGAACAGGTTGACTGATCCGTGTACATGAAAGAATAATTGGGGCCATGTATCGTGAGATTTTGAGTGCAAAACTCCTTCCATCAGCAAGGGCATTTAAGATGAAACGTGGCTGGGTCTTTCAGCATGACAATGATCCCAAACACACCGTCCAGGCAACAAAGGAGCGGCTTCGTAAGAAGCATTTTCAAGGTCCTGGAGTGGCCTAGCCAGTCTCCAGATCTCAACCCCATAGAAAACCTTTGGAGGGAGTTGAAAGTCTGTGTTGCCCAGCGACAGCCACAAAGCATCACTGCTCTAGAGGAGATCTGCATGCAGGAATGGGCCAACATACCAGCAACAGTGTGGGACAACCTTGTGAAGACTTACAGAAAATGTTTGACCTCTTTCATTGCCAACAAAGGATATATAACAAGCTATTGATATTGACCAAATACTTATTTTCCACCATAATTTGCAAATAAATTCTTTCCAAATCAGACAATGTGATTGTCTGGATTTGTTTCCACATTTTGTCTCTCATAGTTGAGGTATACCTATGATGAAAATTACAGACCTCTCTCATCTTCTTAAGTGGGAGAACTTGCACAATTGGTGGCTGACTAAATACTTTTTTGCCCCACTGTATCTAACTTACTTTTGTTGTATCGATCTATCTATCTATCTATCTATCTATCTATCTATCTATCTATCTATCTGTCTGTCTGTCTGTCTGTCTGTCTGTCAGTCTGTCGGTCTGTCGGTCTGTTACACTTTCTATGTATCTATCTAGTGTAAGGAAAATAGAGAACAAGTAATATCAATATATACCTCACAGAGAATGCAATATTAATAGGGGTAGTATATCCCCAATATTAGTCTCAAATAAATCGTGAGGGGTGCTCTATGCCAAATATAGCAAGAAAATGGAGAAGGAAAAAATTGTGGCACCTACAGAGTACTCAAATTCCACATCCATCAATTAGTAAAGGGAAAAGGGGAAAGAACCTCACAGGTTGCAATAAAACATAACATTTAATGGTATAAATTAAACATAAAATAGTGTAGGTATGTGTGCAGTAAGACTTAGATTAAAATACCTAAGGTAGTGATTCCCACTAGCCTGAAACATCACAATAAGAGCACAATGAGAACAAGTGAAATATCACAGGTATACATCTATTGAGGTGACCACAGAAGTCATGGGCCCTGATAGCCAGGTGACAAACAACACAAAATATTTAACTAAAGTTAGAGGAGAATCTTCACACAATTACTGCTAGCTAGAGTGTATGTTTGTCAGAGCTGGTATTAACTGGGTGGTCACCAAGGCAAAGAGCCTATATTACAACAAATTTGTTCTCAAATTAACAAAAAGGCTGAAGGGAATAAGGAGGAAAATTGCCTGATGCACATTTTGCCTGATGGCTTTATCAAAGGCTAACCTGAGCCTCTTTACCCTTTCTCTAGAAGTACTGGTGATTAGCCAATTAAAAGGGCGAGATTTTGCATGCCCTAATATTAACCTATCACAAGATAATTGTAGGTCATTGGGTTAGAATGATCATGTGATTTAAGAGATCCTCAGTTATCATGGTAGTAAATAAACAAAAGAAAAAGATTGTCCGATAGTAAGTTTGATATCTTACTATTTCATTTAAATGATTTTCAAAGATTATAGCTACAAATTCATAAGTGGACCATATGTCAATAAAGAGTAAAACGATTTTGTTATCTTACATGTTTCAGATTTAAGCGAATAATGATAGCTAGTAGTCTGGTGTCAGCTCATTTTTTATTAGAGATTATACGTCACATGGTAGAAAAGTGTCATATATGTTGAGGATATAATATTAATATAATACTAAATATGAGTTACATATAAGCATATTGTTGCCAATATGTAACTCATATTGAGTATTATCTCAATAGTATCTCCTCGACATATATCCAAATAAGAAACAGTTCAGATCAGCACACTCATTAATGTCTCCGTAGAAAATGCTTTCAAAAAAGGTTATAGTAGGTAATCAAACCATCAGGGACCCCCCTCAAGGTCCAAGGGGTATAGTACAAAAAGTGAAGAAGTAGAACTTTCAGTGTAAAGAAAACACCTTTATTAGAGCAACATTTCGGGGCTGTCTGCCCCTTTCTAAATCTAACATATATTAAACAGTTAGCACAATTTATACACAAGGTAATCAGTGAGGAACCAATCCACAGGCTGCAAGGAGGCGTGTGCTAAATTGGCATCACACTTGTATCCTAATTGGCTTAACTTAAAGACACAGGCCTACATATTTTAACCCTAGCTAGTCATTGTTAAGAATTAGACCTCAAAAATAAAAATAACTAAAAACAAAAAACAAAGACCTAGATTACGAGTTTTGCATTAGGGTTAAAAAGCAGCGTTGGCAGGTCCGCTGGTATTACGAGTTTTGCAGGTACAGGGGTACCGCTCACTTTTTTGGCCAGACTTAGAAATACTGCAAATCCACTTACATAAATTGCGTATCATCTTTTTTCAATGGGACTTGCATAGCGCCGGTATTACGAGTCTGACAAAAAGTGATTGGTACACGCTCTCCTGTCAAGACTGGTACCACATTTTTAAGTCAGTAGTTAAGAGTTTTACACTACAACGCTGTAGCATAAAATTCTTAACTTTTTTCTATCTCAATTACAATGCTCCCTTGAGCAGTTTATATGGCATGGCACAAGACCTAGAGTCTCTAGGAAGACTCTATACCTCCCCCGAGACAGGGGCGGTCTGGGGTTCCCTGACTTGTCCAAATATAGGCGAGCAATATTACTGCAAAGATTGATCGAGTGGTCACGAAACACACCACAAAAACAATGGGTCAGACTTGACGGCCAAATTTTCAAGCGACACAACATCGGCGCTATGGCGTGGGTCCCTGCGCTGAGTCGCTCCCGGCTCATACTTAAATACCACTTAACTCTCACTACCTTTCAGGAGTGGGACAGACTAATAGCCACTAGCACTCATATATCATCGATCTACTCCCCAATGATTCCGATCATAGAAAACCCCGAGCTCCCATATCATGTTTTGGGCACTCGACTGGGCTCTGATTACAGCCTACGCGACGGTATCTTGCATTTTGCACTTGAAGCGGGGAAACTTCGGTCACAGCACGATATATCGGAACGGCACAGGGAACTTTTCCAATCCTGGCTCAGATATCATCAGCTAGCACATTTCCTGCTGCACCATAGGTGCAGGGGAAGCTTTAACAGGGAACTTACACCGTTTGAGACTCTATGTGTGGATACTACCCCGCCTAGACGGCTGATATCTAAAGTTTATAAACTTTTGCTCCTACCTCCGGATGCCCAACTGCCTGCTTACACATTGGCTTGGCAGAGAGATCTCAACACTACAATAGACGAGGAGGATTGGACTAGAGCGTTCATACTAACAAAAAGATCCTCTGTCTCGGCGGTTGTTCAGGAAATCCACCTTAAATTGTTGACTAGGTGGTACTACACCCCGGCGAGGTTACACAGGCTCTTTCCGTATGCAAGCCCCCTGTGCTGGAGGGGTTGCGGGGGCCACGGCACGCTCCATCACATTTGGTGGGCATGCCCCAAGCTACAGAGCTACTGGTCGGCAGTGCTCGAGACCATGTCACACAAGTTACAGACCCCTGTCCCGCACACACCCGAGACAACGCTACTTCTACACCTCCCCAAGACCAGGGATGGCCCCACTAAGGCCCTAATGCTGATTATGCTTACGGGTGCCAAAAGGCTTATTCCTTGTAGGTGGAAGTCTTCACAGGTCCCTGCCCTTGCCGAGTGGCACTCCTCAGTGGAGGATTTGCTGAATCTGGAAAAATTGCACTACTTGAAAATCAAACAACTAGAAACCTATGAGATGATGTTAGCAATTTGGAACGGCACCGCATTTTAATGTTCATTACTAAATAGGGTAGTGACCACCTTACAAATACTTACCTGCCGCAGACCAGAACATTAAACAATCTCCCTTACCCAATTCCCTTTTGCCACCCCTTCCAAGATTGATTTTATTTTTTTTTCCCCCCTTGGCTGTGTACACTTTCTTTCCTCTCTTACTCTTCTCTCTATTCTTTCTCTTTTCTGAATTCTTCTGAGCACAAAATTTATCTTACAAGTTTATTAATGATTTGTATATTTCAAACTCTCTGTATGATGTAAATCTGTTAAAATTACAAAACTATCAAGCTTTTCCAACTTGTTTGGAACCAAGGACTGATACAGACATTCTTGATCGTTATTTTTTTTTTTGGAACAGGAATACCTACCTTACCTACTAGGTGGAACCTGGTTACGCTTGAAATTTATGTTTCTGAATCGATCTATGACATCAATAGATTGACAGTGACTTTTTATTTTTATATATTTTATCCTTTTCCCGGTTCAGGGAACTGCACTGTGCAATGATGGTCTTTAATCCTGTATCATTAACTAATACTTTTAATAAAGCTTGTTAAAAAAAAAAAAAAAAAAATTCTTAAGTTATGTGCTAAAAAGTACACTAACACCCATAAACTACCTATTAACCCCTAAACTGAGGACCTCCATCATTGCAAATACTATAATAACATTTTTAACCCCTAATCTGCCAAACCAGACATCGTCACCACTATAATAAATATATTAACCCCTAAACCACCGCACTCCCGCCTCACAAACATTAGTTAAATATTATTAACCCCTAATTTGCCGTCCCTAACATCGCCGCCACCTACCTACATTTATTAACCCCTAATCTGTCACCCTCAACATCTTCGTCACTATATTAAAGTTATTAACCCCTAAATCTAAGTCTAACACTAACCCTAACACACCCTAACTTAAATATAATTAAAAGAAATCTAAATAAAATTACTATAATTAACTAAATTATTCCTATTTAAAACTAAATACTTACCTGTAAAATAAACCCTAATCTAGCTACAATATAACTAATAGTTACATTGTATCTAGCTTAGGGTTTATTTTTATTTTACAGGCAAGTTTGTATTTATTTTAACTAGCTACAATAGTTATTAAATAGTTATTAACTATTTAATAAATACCTAGCTAAAATAAAGGCAAATTAACCTGTAAAATAAAACCTAACCTAAGTTACACTAACACCTAACACTACACTATAATTAAATTAATTCCCTAAATTAAATACAATTAAATACAATTAAATACAATTATCTAAAGTACAAAACCCCCCACTAAATTACAGAAAATAATAAACAAATTACAAGATTTATAAACTAATTACACCTTACACCTAAACTAATCCCCCTAACAAAATGAAAAGCCCCCCCAAAATAAAAAAGCCCTACCCTACACTAAATTACAAATAGCCTTTAAAAGGGCCTTTTGCGCCAAAGTAAAAAAAATTGCAAATCCCCCCAACATTAAAACCCACCACCCACACAACCAGCCCTACTCTAAAACCCACCCAATACCCCCTTAAAAAGCCTAACACTAACCCCTTGAAGATCACCTTACCGTTAGACGTCTTCATCCAACCGGGTCGAATTCCTCAACAAAGCTGGGAGAAGTCTTCATCCAACCGGGTGAAGTGGTCCTCCAGACAGCATCTTCTATATTCATCCATCCGGCGCGGAGCAGGTCCATCTTCAAGACATCCAACGTGGAGCATCCTCTCCAACCGACGGCTAACACTGAATGAAGGTACCTTTAAGTGACGTCATCCAAGATGGCGTCCTTTCAATTCCAATTGGCTGATAGAATTATATCAGCCAATTGGAATTAAGGTAGAAAAAATCATATTGGCTGATGCAATCAGCCAATAGAATTGAGCTGGCATTCTATTGGCAGATTGGAACAGCCAATAGAATGCCAGCTCAATCCTATTGGCTGATTGGATCAGCCAATATGATTGAACTTCAATCCTATTGGCTGATTGAATCAGCCAATAGGATTTTTTTCTACCTTAATTCCGATTGGCTGATAGAATTCTTTTAGCCAATTGGAACTGAAGGGACGCCATCTTGGATGACATCACTTAAAGGGACACTGTACCCAAACTTTTTCTTTCATGATTCAGATTGAGCATGAAATTTTAAGCAACTTTCTAATTTACTCCTATTATCAATTTTTCTTCGTTCTCTTGCTTTCATTATTTGAAAAAGAAGTCATCTAAGCTTTTTTTTTTTGGTTTCAGTACTCTGGACAGCACTTTTTTATTGGTGGATGAATTTATCCACCAATCAGCAAGGACAACCCAGGTTGTTCACCAAAAATGGGCCGGCATCTAAACTTACATTCTTGCATTTCAAATAAAGATACCAATAGAATGAAGAAAATTTGATCATAGGAGTAAATTAGAAAGTTGCTTAAAATTTCTTACTCAATCTGAATCACGAAAGAAAAATTTTGGGTACAGTGTCCCTTTAAAGGTACCTTCATTCAGTGTTAGCCGTCGATTGAAGAGGATGCTTCGCATCGGATGTCTTGAAGATGGACCCACTCCGCGCCGGATGGATGAAGATAGAAGATGCCGTCTGGATGAAGACTTCTGCCCATCTGGAGGACCACTTTGCCCGGCTTGGATGAAGACTTCTCCTGGCTTCGCTTAGGACTTTTGCCTGGTAAGGTGATCTTCAAGGGGTTAGTGTTAGGTTTTTTTAAGGGGGTATTGGGTGGGTTTTAGAGTAGGGTTGGTTGTGTGGGTGGTGGGTTTTAATGTTGGGGGGATTTGTAATTTTTTTTACAGGTAAAAGAGCTGATTACTTTGGGGCAATGCCCAACAAAAGGCCCTTTTAAGGGCTATTTGTAATTTAGTGTAGGGTAGGGATTTTTTTTATTTTGGGGGGGCTTTTTTATTTTGTTAGTTGGATTTGATTAGGTGTAATTAGTTTAAAAATCTTGTAATCTGTTTATTATTTTCTGTAATTTAGTGTTTGTTTGTTTTTTGTAATTTAGATAATTGTATTTAATTGTATTTAATTACATTTAATTTAGGGAATTAATTTAATTATAGTGTAGTGTTAGGTGTTAGTGTAACTTAGGTTAGGTTTTATTTTACAGGAAAATTTGTATTTATTTTAGCTAGGTATTTATTAAATAGTTAATAACTATTTAGTAACTATTCTACCTTGTTAAAATAAATACAAACTTGCCTGTAAAATAAAAAAAAACCCTAAGATAGATACAATGTAACTATTAGTTATATTGTAGCTACCTTAGTTTTTTTTACAGGTAAGTATTTAGTTTCAAATAGGAATAATGTAGCTAATGATAGTAATTTTATTTAGATTTATTTAAATTATATTTAAGTTAGGGGGGTTAGGGTTAGGGTTAGACTTAGGTTTAGGGGTTAATACATTTAGAATAGTGGCGGGGCAGCAGATTAGGGGTTAATAAATGTAGGTAGGTTGCTGCGACATTTGGGGGTGGCAGATTAGGGATTAATAAGTATAATGTAGGTGGTGGCGATGTTGGGAGCAGCAGATTAGGGGTTAATAAGTATAATGTAGGTGGCAACGGTGTCCGGAGCGGCAGATTAGGGGTTAATATAATGTAAATTGGGTATGGCAGATTATAGGTTAATAAGTGTAAGATTAGGGGTGTTTAGACTCAGGGTTCATGTTAGGGTCTTAGGTGTAGACATAAATTTTATTTCCCCATAGAAATCAGTGGGGCTGCGTTACGGAGCTAAACACTGCTTTTTTTCAGCCGGCTATCCCCATTGATTCCTATGGGGAAATCATGCACGAGCATGTTACACCAGCTCACCGCTAACATAAGCAGCACTGGTATTGGAGTGAGATGTGGAGCAAAATTTTGCTCAACGCTCACTTCTTGTCTTTTAACGACGGGTTTGTAAAAACTCGTAATACCAGCGCTGTCTGTAAGTGAGCGGTGAGCATAAACTGCTCATTAGCACCACATAGCCTCTAACACAAAACTTGTAATCTAGGCAAAAGAAAAGAATAAGCTTGCACAGGGTACCTAAACTGTGAATTTTAAGAATATTCCTTATATTAGGGGCATTAAATCAAACTCTTTATTGAGACCCCTTGGATACATGGTATCTAGGGTCCAAATCCATTTGGCTTCTTTATAAAGTAGTTCCTTCATCCTGTCTCCCCCTCTTGGCTTTTTCCTGGCATGGTCAATGACCATGAATTTTAATAGAATTCAAGTCCCTTACACAAAATTTTCCAGTAAAAAAACAGGAATCAAAATCTTACAAAAAAGGAATTCCAAGCCCTTAAATCTATATGGGGTGACAGTAACATTACCATCAAGCCGTCTGACAAGAGTGGCACCCTTATCATTTTGGACACAGGTAGATACAGATGTGAGGTTTACAGACAACTAGAGGACCACACAACATATGAGAAACTGGACAGTGACCCCTCCAGGAACATTCTTAAGTTACTTAAGAGGGAAATTGATAGGGGTGTACAGAACAATATCATTAGCCAGGAGTTGGCCCAATTTTTGCTAATTAAAAACCCTGTGACTCCAGTTTTCTATGTAGTGCCAAAAATTTACAAAAGCCTAGTAGACCCCCCTGGCCAACCTAAAGTGGCAGGGATCGGCTCTATATTAAGTCCCATGGCTCAATTCTTGGACAAGGTTCTTTCCCCTTTGGTCACCAGTGGCAAATCATATGTTAAAGACACCATGGCTTTCATCCATAAAATCAAACAGTTCACTAACCTGGATGATGTCTGGTTGTCCACATGGGATGTAACATCTCTGTACACTGTCATCCCCCACGAGATGGGTATTGAGAGTGTGAAAAGTGCTTTATCTCAGAGTGGGCTGTATAACGATATGCAATGTGATTTCCTAGTCAGATTGTTGGAGCTAGTTTTGACCAGTAATTTTTTTATGTTTGACAACCACTTTTTCTTAAAAAAAAGGGCACAGCGATGGGGCCAATGTGGCCCCATCATACGCCTGTCTTGTGATGGATATGAAAGAGGAAAAGTACATATACACACATCCATTATACAGGGAATATTGCTTGGGGTGGGTCCGCTACATTGATGACTTGTTAATCCTGTGGCTGGGCACCCCTGAGATTTTGATTCTTTTAAAAAATTATATTGAAAGTTAGGTTCCCTTCTTAAAATTCAGTACTAAATAAGTAATAGTAACATTGAATTCCTTAACACTATGGTGTATAAAAATCAGGATAGGTTGGAGACACACTATTGTACAGATGCAGCTTCAATCCCCAAGGGTATTTAAAAGTGTTCCCAAGTCGCAGCTAATAAGAGTCAACAGAATAGTCTCAGACCCTGAGAAGCACCAGGAAAGATCAGATGGTGGAGAAATTTGTGAAAAGAGGTTACAGCCCACACACATTGGATAATGTCCAAACCAGTCCCACTACTCGTACCAACACATACACAGGGGATAATTCCACTAGGATCTCCTTTGTTAGTACATTTAATACTATGAGTCTTTAACATCATAAAAAAAAGAATTGTGTTCTGTTAAAGGAAGCTTGTCCTGATATCCAAGAATTCAATCAGTACCCTAGGGTATGATACCACAAAGGCAACACAATGGGGAATATATTGGTACATGCTCACCAGACAGTGACTAGTGGAGGAGGTTACCCAAAAAAAATTTTGGTGTTCCAAAAAATGAGACTTACCCATGCTTAGGATGTGCCCAATTTAATAGCGTGATCAAGGGAGGAGAAATATCCCACCCCTACACTGGTAAGAAGTTTAAAATCATAGTGTATGCTCTGAAATGCCTATGTGGCCTACTTTATTAGGCGAGACTACACAAAAGGTCAAGAACAGCTTCTGCCAACACAAGTCCAATATTAGAAATTAAAACACTGTCCATCTTCCTGTCTCCTCCCATTTCCTGAAAAAGTCCACCAAGCCAATCAATTAAAATTCAAAATGATTGACCATGCCAGGAAAAAGCCAAGAGGGGGAGACAGGATGAAGGAATTGCTATATAAAGAAGCCAAATGGATTTGGGCCCTAGATACCATGTAGCCAAGGGGTCTCAATACAGAGTTTGATTTAATGCCCCTAATAACAAATATACTTAAAATGCACAGTTTAGGTACCCTATGCAAGCTTATTCTTTTTTTTCTATTTTTTTGTTTTAGTTAATTTTATTTTTGAGGTCCAATTCTTAACAATGCCTAGCTAGGGTTCAAATATCTAGGCCTTTGCCTTTAAGTTAAGCCAATTAGGATACAAGTGGGATGTCACTTTAGCACACGCCCCCTTGCGGCCTGTGGATTGGTTCCTCACTGTTTGCCTTGTGTATAAATTGTGTTAACATTGCTCTAAAAAAGGTGTTTTCTTTAGACTGAGAGTGCTACCTTCTTCACTTTTTGTACTATACTCCTCGACATATATGACACTGTCAACACTTTTGCTATAATAGCTATACTTGGTAAACCTCATGATTGTATTATGAAGTTCACGTTTTTGGATCATTGTATAGTTCTCAATATCGAAATTTGAAATAATTGTGTCCACCATATCAGCTATACCACAAGATTGTAATAATAGTGTTATAGAATATTTCCTTGATTCGACATTTGGATTTCGTGCTTTTTTTGTTTCTTTCTTTGTATATTTTGTATCACCATGGTTTCTGTGACATCACGTTACCATATGATTTATATCCAATCGACTTAGACATATCATATATTCTATCATGTATCAATACAATACTCTTATTAATTCATACGCTATTAGTTTATTATAAAAGCATACTCTTTTATGAATTTATAATATGCTAATTATAAAAATATCCCTCCTTTATAAGGGTACATTAAATTATTGATACTGTTGCATACTGTCTCGCCTTTAATGTATTACTCACAATTTATAAATTGTGTATGATAACCCCTACAGTACATTGGGTCCACATATCTGAAGAGGCTTAACTTGACATGAACCTGAGTATCATATAGCAAATAGAGGGACCTTGAGCTATGTTTTAAAGATACATGTGCGATACTGCTAATACGTATGCTACAATAAATAATATTAATAAGAAGAAATAGTATGCTACATGTTAAAACTCTTTATCATATTATGTCATTTACGTCTTGGAATAATCTTGTATTTTTTAAAATTAAAACTTGCAATAATCATGTTTATCACATCTATATTGCAAGATTCTAGTAATAACAAAGGTTTACTTTTTAATAGACAATTGTATCTCATGGATTTCATTGTATATGCAATGTTACCATGGTTTCTGTGACATCACGCCAGCATGTGATCATTACCCGACCAATGGCTATGGTTTTGATTAACCACACTGATAACTACTCGTTGTTTGTTAATATCCTATGGCTTTGCTTTTTCAGTTTTATATATAATAACAATGTATCTTCACTGATGACAATTACCCCTGGTTTGACCGATCGCAGTCTATTATTTGCCGTGATGGATTATGGATACGATTACATATACTAACACTTCATTACTATCTGAATTCTATCTATGATGGTTGATCCTTCACCGGTTTAATAACTTATGTTATTTGTGTATAATTTCAGCCCCTTTACAGTCGTATTTGTGATGATTATGTTACTAAGCGCTGGTAATGTTGAGCATGTATTTCATAGGCTGGTTTGAATTAACCTCATCACAATATGTGCAATGAAGCTTGATGCCCGTGTTTCTGGCGAGCCTGCAGGTCACAAAGACCGCTGCTCCATAACCCTGTCTGCCTGCTCTGAGCAGGCAGACAGACATCACAGGAATTCAACCCAATCCAACCCGAGTACGATTAGGTTGATTAACAGTTCCCTGCTGGCCACACATTGGCCGCGAGTCTGCAGGGGGCGGCGTTGTTCTTGTGAGCTGCTGGTGCAATGCTGAATACGGAGAGTGTATTGCTCTTCGTATTCAGCGAGGTCTGTCAGACCTGATCCGCACTGTCGGATCAGGTCCGCCAGACTTTGTTAAATAGAGGCCAATATCCCTATAGAAAACCAAGCTTGCACTGCATGGCATTGTTTATACAAGGGACATGTAACCCATTTATTTATTTATTTCATTATTCAGAAAGTCTCCAAACAACTTCCCAATTTCCTTCTATTTTACAATTAGTTTAATTCCCTTTGTATCCTTTGTTAAAGGAGCAGCAATGCACTACTGGGAGCAAGCTGAACAAATCAGGTGAGCCAATGACAAGGGCATATACAGTATGTGCAGCCACCAGTCAACAGCTAGCTCCCAGTTACTGCTTCTATACCTACCTAAGTATGCTATTCAACTAAGGATATTAAGAGATTACACAAATTAGATAATAGAAATAAATAGAAAAATTGTTTAGAACGGCATGCTCTATCTGAATCATTAAAGTTTAAGATGTTACTGTCCCTTTAAACTTGCAATGCATCCAAAATAATATTAATAATAAAACACAGATGCAGCTTCAAAAATGTCTTGGTGGCTTTGATCAGCTGCTTTGTTAACTGGTAAAGTAACTGCAGTGAAAAGCCATCAATGCATTAAAAGATGTTCCAAAAGTGTTTTGATGAACAAATAAAAATAATTTAAAAAGGTATGTTTTAGCGCAGATGTATATTAAAAAGTCATGTTTTAGTGCAGATGTATATTTAAGGCATGTTTTAGTGCAGATGTATATTAAAAAGGCATGTTTTGGTGCAGATGTATATTAAAAAGTCATGTTTTGGTGCAGATGTATATTAAAAAGGCATGTTTTGGTGCAGATGTATATTAAAAAGTCATGTTTTGGTGCAGATGTATATTAAAAAGGCATGTTTTGGTGCAGATGTAAATTAAAAAGTCATGTTTTGGTGCAGATGTATATTAAAAAGGCATGTTTTGGTGCAGATGTATATTAAAGGTATGTTTTAGTGCAGATAGAAAGTGCAGGGCAAATAGCCCGGAGCGTAGCTAAGGGTTAAGGCCTGTAGGAGTGAGTGCTGCTGTGTGTGTGTTTTAGTTACAATGTTGCACTATGTTGGGAGGGGTCTACTAACCTTATAAGAAGGATGTACAGGAATTCCACTTCCTCTTTGTTCCTGTGGACTCCCAGAAGAATTTTCAGCTTAGCAGTTTGCAGCATTTTTCCAATGGAAGGCGAATCTGGAGAATGGGAAGAAATGGAGTTAGAGGACGTGGAGTGGGTCGCACCATCCCCATCTATAACTGTCACGGTGGGTCTGGGCCATGGGTCTGGGCTGTGTCTGCCGGTTTCTCCCTTAGGGGGGGGGGGGGGGTAGCCCATTGTTGTTCCATTCTCCTGCACGGGAGAATTTAGAGGGGGATGGTGGCCCCGGTATAGCCTATCCGTCGTGTGAGACAGACTGTAGGCCCTCGGGGGAGATTGGGCCTGGGGGGCAAGTAGGAGCGCCCGGCGGGTCGGTCTTTGAGCTTAGGGGGTCCCAGGGGAGCTCCGGGTTCGGCTCCGGAGGTCCTGGTTCTGTAACCGGGGGTTCCGGTGTCGGCCTTAGACAGGGGCCTGTGGTGGCAGGGCCCAGCGAGGCCTTAGCAAGTGCGGGCACCTCGGGGGTGAGCGTCGTTGGCGCGGGTAGTGGGAGTAGTGCGGCCTCACCTGCGGCAGTGGTCCTCTCTGGGGAATCGGTTGCGGCGGCGGTGGCTCTCCTCCAGTCCTTGGCATCGGTCCTCGCGGGTACGTCGTCGGGTCCGGCGGTACTTCAGGCCCCGGCTTTGGCCTACGGCGTGGTACAGGCCTCCGGTCCGTCGTCCCTCGTGGCTTCTAAAATGGCCGCCGCGTCGACTTCCGGCGGCGTTGCGCGCTCCCGCGTCACTTCCGGTGACGTCATTTCCGCTCGTGGCAGTCGCAATATGGACAGCGAGCAGAGCGGATCGTTCCCCCCGGGCTCCGAAGGTAAGAAGGGAGCACCTCGGGGGGGGACACCCGCTCTTCGGGCAAGAACGATGGGGCCCAGGAGGCCGGGGGGGCGCATGATAGGCCGGATAGAGGGGCAGAGGTGCTGAATCACGGGGCAACTGTGAGCGTGGCACCGGGGCAGCAGGGGCCTCCGGAGGGCGCTCCGGGGGCGTCACAACAGGGTGTGCGCACTAGAGCCGCAGCTGGACACAGTAATAAGGGGGGGTATGCCGACAGGGCACCCGCCTCGCGCTCGCGGCCTACGTTAGGAGGGGGAAAAGCTAAGGCGGCCCCCGCACGCGCCGCGGCCCAAAGTAAAGGAAAGGCCCCCGCGGCTAAGACCGCGAATAAGGGGGCCATCCTGGCACACAGCGCAAGGGGCGAGGCCGCAATAGCGGAGCCCCAGGGGCAAGGCCTGCAGGGTATCATGACGCCCAGCAGGACTTCGCCGGCACGATCTGAGCAAATAGCCACAAGGGGGGCTGTCAAAAGGGGGCATGCTAGCATTAGCGTTGGCACTGGGGAAGGCTTAGAGAGCCCCGGGAGGGGACAGGCGAGACAGGCTAGGGGATCAAAGTCTCAGGGTCGGAGTAGGACCGTGAGATTTCAAGAGGATTCGACTAGCGGGTTGGCCACCAGTACGGATGATGATGTGAGTGTGGCATGCGGTGTGAGTGACAGTGACCGGGAGGGCTATATAGAATTTGAGGAAAGGGGGGATAGGGAAGAGATGGCTGGTCCTTCCCGAGGTACTCCCCTCTTGGCTTCTATTTTGCAGGTACCCAGGACTTCCTCATCCAGCAGGGATATGGCGACTCAGAGTTCCGGAGCTCTCGTGCCTAGAGGAGTCAGCAGTGCTTCTGGACAAGGCCAAGCCGCATCGGGCGCTTCCTCTGGTGAGATGCAACTTGGTTTACCTAGGGGGCGGTGTAATTCTTCCAGCTCTAGTGGGTCAGGGTCAGGATCTGAGATAGATGGGTCCCTGGGTTTGCACACGATGTTGGCGGCGGTGCGGGCCATGGTTGCAACGCAGACATGTTCGCTGCGGGAACTGCAATCGCTCCTTGGCCTCCTTAATTTTGCGGGGAGAGTGATCCCGTGGGGGAAGGTGTTTAGCAAGCGACTAGAGCGGTGTTTGGGCGGAGGTAGGGCTCCGGCATCGCGTATTCGCATCACGAGGGACCTTGTGGCGGATTTGCAGGTCTGGGAGAGGTTTCTCCAGGACTTTAACGGCGTCTGCATGTGGCGAAGGGAGCCGATATCTAACCAAGCGCTACATCTGTTCACGGACGCTGCAGGAGCATCCGGGTATGGGGCTTACTTTGAAGGCGCTTGGAGTGCGGAGCCCTGGCCGACCGAATGGGCGACCAGAGGGCTTACACGCAATCTTTGTCTTCTGGAATTGTTTCCTATCTTGGTTGCGGTGGAATTGTGGGGTCACCTGTTTAGTAACAGGGCTGTGATTTTCTGGACGGATAATCTCAGCGTGGTGTTTGCAGTTAACAGGCTTTCTGCTTCATCGCCTGTGGTCGTACATTATTTGCGACACCTGGTGTTGAGATGTTTGCAACTGAACATTGACTTTAGGGCACGGCATGTGCCAGGGGTGCAGAATATAGTTGCGGATGCACTGTCGCGCTTCCAGTGGGGGGCATTTAGGGCAGATGGCGAAGGACTACAGCAACTGATCCCGGTGTTGCGGGCTTCGTTGGCACCCAGCACATGGTCGGCATACGTGAGGTACTGGAGTGAATGGGTAGGTTTTTGCGACCTCCGTGAGTTCCCCTCTTGCAAGGGTGAACAAGGGTTTTTGTTGCGCTGGCTGGCGGAGCTGAGAGGTAAGCGAGCAACGAAGGGGGCGGTGGTAGCAAGACTATCGGCTGTGGCTTTTTTCTGCAGGCTATACGCCTTTAAAGACGAGTCGCAATCCTTTCTCGTTAAACAGCTGTTGAGGGGCTGGGGCCGTCTGGAAGTTCCACGACGAGACACAAGGGAGCCCATTACGGCAGAACGGCTAGTAAAATTATTGGACGTGCTGCCAGAGATATGTTCCTCACCTTTTGAGGCCCGCCTCTTTGGGGCGGCATTTGGCTTAGCGTTTCACGGCGCATTAAGGGTGGGTGAGTTGGTACCGCGAGCCAGAACGGCGGCCACAGGGGGGGTCATGCACAGCCATGTTCGGCTGGTGGAGGACTCCGTGCTATTGTTCATTCCCAGGTCCAAAACGGACCAGGAGGGCCGGGGAGCCTGGCTTTCACTGCCGGGGCAGCAGGGTGTTGCCTGTTGCCCGGTGCGGCTAGTGTCATCTTACCTGGGAGTACGGCCAGGAGGCTCCTCCAGGTTTTTGATACATGCTAATGGAGACCCACTGACCAGATACCAGTTTGGCAAGGTATTGGAGAAGGCAGCGCAAAAGGCTGGCCTAGACGGGTCTCGGATCGCCCCACACTCCTTCAGGGTGGGGGCAGCGACGACAGCAGCAGAGCTGGGTTGGTCCTCGGATCGGATCCGCTCATTGGGGCGGTGGAGGTCGCAGCAGTATAAATCTTACGTTAGGCCGCTGTATGTTTGAGATCGGGGAGCAAGGGTCATGCATGCAAGAGTTGGGGGGCTTGCGGGGGTGATACCAGAAGGTTATGGGCCAAGGTTGTGGACCTGGTCTACTGCAAGCGGGCTAACTTAAAAAGGCATGTTTTGGTGCAGATGTATATTAAAAAGGCATGCTTTAGTGCAGATGTATATTAAAAAGTCATGTTTTGGTGCAGATGTATATTAAAAATTCATGTTTTGGTTCAGATGTATGTTAAAAAGTCATGTTTTGGTGCAGATGTATATTAAAAAGTCATGTTTTGGTGCAGATGTATATTAAAAAGGCATGTTTTGGTGCAGATGTAAATTAAAAAGGCATGTTTTGGTGCAGATGTATATTAAAAAGGCATTTTTTGGTGCAGATGTATATTAAAAAGTCATGTTTTGGTGCAGATGTATATTAAAAAGGCATGTTTTAGTGCAGATGTATATTAAAAAGTCATGTTTTTGTACAGATGTATATTAAAAAGGTATGTTTTAGTGCAGATGTATATTAAAAAGTCATGTTTTGTTGCAGATGTATATTAAAAAGGCATGTTTTGGTGCAGATGTATATTAAAAAGGCATTTTTTGGTGCAGATGTATATTAAAAAGTCATGTTTTGGTGCAGATGTATATTAAAAAGTCATGTTTTAGTGCAGATGTATATTAAAAAGTCATGTTTTGGTGCAGATGTATATTAAAATGTCATGTTTTAGTGCAGATGTATATTAAAAAGTCATGTTTTGATGCAGATGTATATTAAAAACTCATGTTTTGGTGCATTAAAAAACATAATTTATGTAAGAACTTACCTGATAAATTCATTTCTTTCATATTAGCAAGAGTCCATGAGCTAGTGACGTATGGGATATACATTCCTACCAGGAGGGGCAAAGTTTCCCAAACCTCAAAATGCCTATAAATACACCCCTCACCACACCCACAAATCAGTTTAACGAATAGTCAAGAAATGGGGTGATAAGAAAAAAGTGTGAAAGCATATAAAATAAGGAATTGGAATAATTGTGCTTTATACAAAAAAATCATAACCACCACAAAAAAGGGTGGGCCTCATGGACTCTTGCTAATATGAAATTAATGAATTTATCAGGTAAGTTCTTACATAAATTATGTTTTCTTTCATGTAATTAGCAAGAGTCCATGAGCTAGTGACGTATGGGATAATGACTACCCAAGATGTTGATCTTTCCACGCAAGAGTCACTAGAGAGGGAGGGATAAAATAAAGACAGACAATTCCTGCTGAAAATAATCCACACCCAAAATAAAGTTTAATGAAAAACATAAGCAGAAGATTCAAACTGAAACCGCTGCCTGAAGTACTTTTCTACCAAAAACTGCTTCAGAAGAAGAAAACACATCAAAATGATAGAATTTAGTAAAAGTATGCAAAGAGGACCAAGTTGCTGCTTTGCAAATCTGATCAACCGAAGCTTCATTCCTAAACGTCCAGGAAGTAGAAACTGACCTAGTAGAATGAGCTGTAATCCTTTGAGGCGGAGTTTTACCCAACTCAACATAGGCATGATGAATTAAAGATTTCAACCAAGATGCCAAAGAAATGGCAGAAGCTTTCTGGCCTTTCCTAGAACCGGAAAAGATAACAAATAGACTAGAAGTCTTTCGAAAAGACTTAGTAGCTTCAACATAATATTTCAAAGCTCTAACAACATCCAAAGAATGCAACGATTTCTCCTTAGAATTCTTAGGATTAGGACATAATGAAGGAACCACAATTTCTCTACTAATGTTGTTGGAATTCACAACCTTAGGTAAAAATTCAAAAGAAGTTTGCAACACCGCCTTATCCTGATGAAAAATCAGAAAAGGAGACTCACAAGAAAGAGCAGATAATTCAGAGACTCTTCTGGCAGAAGAGATCGCCAAAAGGAACAAAACTTTCCAAGAAAGAAATTTAATGTCCAATGAATGCATGGGTTCAAAAGGAGGAGCTTGAAGAGCCCCCAGAACCAAATTCAAACTCCAAGGAGGAGAAATTGACTTAATGACAGGTTTTATACGAACCAAAGCTTGTTCAAAACAATGAATATCAGGAAGATTAGCAATCTTTCTGTGAAAAAGAACAGAAAGAGCAGAGATTTGTCCTTTCAAGGAACTTGCGGACAAACCTTTATCGAAACCATCCTGAAGAAACTGTAAAATTCTCGGAATTCTAAAAGAATGCCAAGAAAAATGATGAGAAAGACAACAAGAAATATAAGTCTTCCAGACTCTATAATATATCTCTCTAGATACAGATTTACGAGCCTGTAACATAGTATTAATCACAGAGTCAGAGAAACCTCTTTGACCAAGAATCAAGCGTTCAATCTCCATACCTTTAAATTTAAGGATTTGAGATCCTGATGGAAAAAAGGACCTTGCGACAGAAGATCTGGTCTTAACGGAAGAGTCCACGGTTGGCAAGAGGCCATCCGGACAAAATCCGCATACCAAAACCTGTGAGGCCATGCCGGAGCTACCAGCAGAACAAACGAGCATTCCTTCAGAATCTTGGAGATTACTCTTGGAAGAAGAACTAGAGGCGGAAAGATATAGGCAGGATGATACTTCTAAGGAAGTGATAATGCATCCACTGCCTCCGCCTGAGGATCCCGGGATCTGGACAGATACCTGGGAAGTTTCTTGTTTAGATGAGACGCCATCAGATCTATTTCTGGAAGTTCCCACATTTGAGCAATCTGAAGAAATACCTCTGGGTGAAGAGACCATTCGCCCGGATGCAACGTTTGGCGACTGAGATAATCCGCTTCCCAATTGTCTATACCTGGGATATGAACCGCAGAGATTAGACAGGAGCTGGATTCCGCCCAAACCAGAATTCGAGATACTTCTTTCATAGCCAGAGGACTGTGAGTCCCTCCTTGATGATTGATGTATGCCACAGTTGTGACATTGTCTGTCTGAAAACAAATGAACGATTCTCTCTTCAGAAGAGGCCAAGACTGAAGAGCTCTGAAAATTGCACGGAGTTCCAAAATATTGATCGGTAATCTCACCTCCTGAGATTCCCAAACTCCTTGTGCCGTCAGAGATCCCCACACAGCTCCCCAACCTGTAAGACTTGCATCTTTTGAAATTACAGTCCAGGTCGGAAGAACAAAAGAAGCCCCCTGAATTAAACGATGGTGATCTGTCCACCACGTCAGAGAGTGTCGTATAATCGGTTTTAAAGATATTAATTGAGATATCTTTGTGTAATCCCTGCACCATTGATTCAGCATACAGAGCTGAAGAGGTCGCATGTGAAAACGAGCAAAGGGGATCGCGTCCGATGCAGCAGTCATAAGACCTAGAATTTCCATGCATAAGGCTACCGAAGGGAATGATTGTGACTGAAGGTTTCGACAAGCTGAAATCAATTTTAGACGTCTCTTGTCTGTCAAAGACAGAGTCATGGGGCTCCATGTACTAAGCAGTCAATTCATCCGTCATTGTAGACGCGGATAAACTCGCCGTTACTCGCCGCGGGCGAAATGGTGTCCGCTGTCGCTATGTACTAATATTCCCCCAATAAATAGACAAGTCTAGCCCGCCGCAAGCAGTTGCGGATTGTTGATAAATTTGACGCCTCGCTCGCCGCGACTAAGCTGATGTACTTAACTTTCAGTTGAATTGTCTGGCCAATTATTAACACGTGACATGCAAGGTGTCACGAACATCATAGTAGTCGCGGGAATAGAATTTTGCTCCTATAAAAGTTCAACTTATCTAAACAACTTTATTATTGTTCAAAATTTTTTGAAGAGTGATAACAGAGCGTTATTTTTGTAATATTTATTTACAATTTGGATATGGCTTCATCTGGATCTGATAATATATAAATATTAATATAAAAATAATTATAAAGATTGACAACTATACAATACAAATTTAAATAGATTACTCTTTAATTACAGTCGACAAATTGGGCGCAATTTATGTACATGGAAATGAGAGACAAATTAGACGCCAGTTATGCTGTAAGTACAATGCTGATATTACTGCCTTTTATATATGTCTAGACTGGCGTCTAGATTGACTTTCCTATTGTTTTGTACCTTGCCCGCCACCTAAAAGGTGGCGAGGCAAAAATAACGAGGTGGGAGCGGAAATTGTAGCGAGCGGACAAATAGATTTTTTAGTACATTCGTTTTTGGCGAGTTGGTGGTCAAATGTGTCTAATTACAGTGAAAAATGGAGCGGTAGCGAGGTTTGGCGGATAAGTACGCTCGCAATTTTAAAGATGCGAGTTTTAACATAATTGACGGCTTTGTACATATCAGTTTGCGAATTTTGACGCGAGATTTGTTGCGGGTAGCTCGCTGACTGCTTAGTAAATGGAGCCCATGGACACTGAATCTATCTGGAAACCCAGAAAGGTTACCCTTGTCTGAGGAATCAATGAACTTTTTAGTGAATTGATCCTCCAACCATGATCTTGAAGAAACAACACAAGTCGATTCGTATGAGATTCTGCTAAATGTAAAGACTGAGCAAGTACCAAGATATCGTCCAAATAAGGAAATACCACAATACCCTGTTCTCTGATTACAGACAGAAGGGCACTGAGAACCTTTGTAAAAATTCTTGGGGCTGTAGCTAGGCCAAACGGCAGAGCCACAAACTGGTAATGCTTGTCCAGGAAAGAGAATCTCAGGAACTGATAGTGATCTGGATGAATCGGAATATGTAGATATGCATCCTGTAAATCTATCGTGGACATATAATGCCCTTGCTGAACAAAAGGCAAGATAGTCCTTACAGTTACCATTTTGAATGTTGGTATCCTTACATAGCGATTCAATATTTTTAGATCCAGAACTGGTCTGAAGGAATTCTCCTTCTTTGGTACAATGAAGAGATTCGAATAAAACCCCAGCCCCTGTTCCAGAACTGGAACTGGCATAATTACTCCAGCCAACTCTAGATCTGAAACACATTTCAGAAATGCTTGAGCTTTCACTGGATTTACTGGGACACGGGAAAGAAAAAATCTCTTTGCAGGAGGTCTTATCTTGAAACCAATTCTGTACCCTTCTGAAACAATGTTCTGAATCCAAAGATTGTGAATAGAATTGATCCAAATTTCTTTGAAAAAACGTAACCTGCCCCCTACCAGCTGAGCTGGAATGAGGGCCGCACCTTCATGTGGACTTAGAAGCTGGCTTTGCTTTTCTAGAAGGCTTGGATTTATTCCAGACTGGAGATGGTTTCCAAACTGAAACTGCTCCTGAGGAAGAAGGATCAGGCTTTTGTTCTTTGTTGAAACGAAAGGAACGAAAAACGATTATTAGCCCTGTTTTTACCTTTAGATTTTTTATCCTGTGGTAAAAAAGTTCCTTTCCCACCAGTAACAGTTGAGATAATAGAATCCAACTGAGAACCAAATAATTTGTTACCCTGGAAAGAAATGGAAAGTAGAGTCAATTTAGAAGACATATCAGCATTCCAAGTTTTAAGCCATAAGCTCTTCTAGCTAAAATAGCTAGAGACATAAACCTGACATCAACTCTGATAATATAAAAAATGGCATCACAGATAAAATTATTAGCATGTTGCAGAAGAATAATAATATTATGAGAATCATGATCTGTTACTTGTTGCGCTAAAGTTTCCAACCAAAAAGTTGAAGCTGCAGCAACATCAGCCAATGATATAGCAGGTCTAAGAAGATTACCTGAACACAGATAAGCTTTTCTTAGAAAGGATTCAATTTTCCTATCTAAAGGATCCTTAAACGAAGTACCATCTGACGTAGGAATAGTAGTACGTTTAGCAAGGGTAGAAATAGCCCCATCAACCTTAGGGATTTTGTCCCAAAATTCTAATTTATCAGACGGCACAGGATATAATTGCTTAAAACGTTTAGAAGGAGTAAATGAATTACCCAAATTATTCCATTCTCTGGAAATTACTTCAGAAATAGCACCAGGAACAGGAAAAACTTCTGGAATAACCACAGGAGATTTAAAGACCTTATCTAAACGTTTAGATTTAGTATCAAGAGGACCAGAATCCTCAATTTCTAAAGCAATTAGTACTTCTTTAAGCAAAGAACGAATAAATTCCATTTTAAATAAATATGAAGATTTATCAGCATCAACCTCTGAGACAGAATCCTCTGAACCAGAAGAATCATTAGAATCAGAATGATGATGTTCATTTAAAAATTCATCTGTATAAAGAGAAGTTTTAAAAGATTTTTTATGTTTACTAGAAGGAGGAATAACAGACATAGCCTTCTTAATGGATTCAGAAACAAATACTCTTATGTTATCAGGAACACTCTGAACATTAGATGTTGATGGAACTGCAACAGGTAATGGTACATTACTAAAGGAAATATTATCTGCATTAACAAGTTTGTCATGACAATTAGTACAAACAACAGCTGGAGGAACAGCTACCAAAAGTTTACAGCAGATACACTTAGCTTTGGTAGTTCCAGCACTAGACAGCGATTTTCCTGAAGTATCTTCTGACTCAGATGCAACGTGAGACATCTTGCAATATGTAAGAGAAAAAACAACATATAAAGCAAAATTGATCAAATTCCTTAAATGACAGTTTCAGGAATGGGAAAAAATGCCAAGGAACAAGCTTCTAGCAACCAGAAGCAATGAAAAATGAGACTTAAATAATGTGGAGACAAAAGCGACGCCCATATTTTTTAGCGCCAAATAAGACGCCCACATTATTTGGCGCCTAAATGCTTTTGGCGCCAAAAATGACGCCACATCCGGAACGCCGACATTTTTGGCGCAAAAGAACGTCAAAAAAATGACGCAACTTCCGGTGACACATATGACGCCGGAAACAGAAAAGATTTTTTGCGCCAAAAAAGTCCGCGCCAAGAATGACGCAATAAAATGAAGCATTTTCAGCCCCCGCGAGCCTAACAGCCCACAGGAAAAAAGTCAAATTTTTAAGGTAAGAAAAAATGATTGATTCAAATGCATTATCCCAAATATGAAACTGACTGTCTGAAAATAAGGAATGTTGAACATCCTGAGTCAAGGCAAATAAATGTTTGAATACATATATTTAGAACTTTATAAAAAAGTGCCCAACCATAGCTTAGAGTGTCACAGAAAATAAGACTTACTTACCCCAGGACACTCATCTACATGTTTGTAGAAAGCCAAACCAGTACTGAAACGAAAATCAGCAGAGGTAATGGTATATATAAGAGTATATCGTCAATCTGAAAAGGGAGGTAAGAGATGAATCTCTACGACCGATAACAGAGAACCTATGAAATAGACCCCGTAGAAGGAGATCATTGCATTCAAATAGGCAATACTCTCCTCACATCCCTCTGACATTCACTGCACGCTGAGAGGAAAACCGGGCTCCAACCTGCTGCAGAGCGCATATCAACGTAGAATCTAGCACAAACTTACTTCACCACCTCCATAGGAGGCAAAGTTTGTAAAACTGATTTGTGGGTGTGGTGAGGGGTGTATTTATAGGCATTTTGAGGTTTGGGAAACTTTGCCCCTCCTGGTAGGAATGTATATCCCATACGTCACTAGCTCATGGACTCTTGCTAATTACATGAAAGAAAGGCATGTTTTAGTGCAGATGTATATTAAAAAGGCATGTTTTAGCGCAGATATATATTAAAAAGTCATGTTTTAGTGCAGATGTATATTAAAAAGGCATGTTTGGGTGCAGATGTATATTAAAAAGGCATGTTTTAATGCAGATGTATATTAAAAAGTGATGTTTTGGTGCAGATGTATATTAAAAAGGCATGTTTTGGTGCAGATGTATATTAAAAAGGCATGTTTTAGTGCAGATGTATATTAAAAAGGCATGTTTTGGTGCAGATGTATATTAAAGGTATGTTTTAGTGCAGATGTATATTAAAAAGTCATGTTTTAGTGCAGATGTATATTAAAAAGGCATGTTTTAGTGCAGATGTATATGAAAAAGTAATGGTTTGGTGCAGATGTATTTTAAAAAGTCATGTTTTAGTGCAGATGTATATTAAAAAGCATGTTTTGGTGCAGATGTATATTAAAAAGTCATGTTTTGGTGCATATGTATATTAAAAAGGCATTTTTTAGTGCAGATGTATATTAAAAAGTCATGTTTTGGTGCAGATGTATATTAAAAAGTCATGTTTTGGTGCAGATGTATATTAAAAAAGCATTTTTTTTTTGCAGATGTATATTAAAAAAGGCATGTTTTGGTGCAGATGTATATTAAAAAGTCATGTTTTGGTGCAGATGTATATTAAAAAATCATGTTTTGGTGCAGATGCATATTAAAAAGTCATGTTTTGTTGCAGATGTGTATTAAAAAGGCATGTTTTAGTGCAGATGTATATTAAAAAGTCATGTTTTGGTGCAGATGTATATTAAAAATGCATGTTTTGGTGCAGATATATATTAAAAAGGCATGTTTTAGTGCAGATGTATATTAAAAAGTCATGTTTTGGTGCAGATGTATATTAAAAAGGCATGTTTTAGCGCAGATATATATATATTAAAAAGGCATGTTTTAGTGCAGATGTATATTAAAATGGCATGTTTGGGTGCAGATGTATATTAAAACGGCATTTTTTAATGCAGATGTATATTAAAAAGTGATGTTTTGGTGCAGATGTATATTAAATAGGCATGTTTTGGTGCAGATGTATATTAAAAAGTCATGTTTTAGTGCAGCTGTATATTAAAAATTCATGTTTTGGTGCAGCTGTATATTAAAAAGGCATGTTTTGGTGCAGATGTATATTAAAAAGTCATGTTTTAGTGCAGATGTATATTAAAAATTCATGTTTTAGCGCAGATATATATTAAAAAGTCATGTTTTAGTGCAGATGTATATTAAAAAGGCATTTTTTAGTGCAGATGTATATTAAAAAGTCATGTTTTGGTGCAGATGTATATTAAAAAGGCATGTTTTGGTGCAGATGTATATTAAAGGCATGTTTTAGTTCAGATGTATATTAAAAAGTCATGTTTTGGTGCAGATGTATATTAAAAAGTCATGTTTTAGTGCAGATGTATATTAAAAAGAATGTTTTGGTGCAGATGTATATTAAAAGTCATGTTTTGGTGCAGATGTATATTAAAAAGGCATTTTTTAGTGCAGATGTATATTAAAAAGTCATGTTTTGGTGCAGCTGTATATTAAAAAGTCATGTTTTAGTGCAGATGTATATTAAAAAGTCATGTTTTGGTGCAGATGTATATTAAAAATGCATTTTTTTTGCAGATGTATATTAAAAAAGGCATGTTTTGGTGCAGATGTTTATTAAAAAGTCATGTTTTGGTGCAGATGTATATTAAAAAATCATGTTTTGGTGCAGATGCATATTAAGAAGTCATGTTTTGTTGCAGATGTGTATTAAAAAGGCATGTTTTAGTGCAGATGTATATTAAAAAGTCATGTTTTGGTGCAGATGTATATTAAAAATGCATGTTTTGGTGCAGATGTATATTAAAAAGGCATGTTTTAGTGCAGATGTATATTAAAAAGTCATGTTTTGGTGCAGATGTATATTAAAAAGGCATGTTTTGGTGCAGATGTATATTAAAAAGGCATGTTTTAATGCAGATGTATATTAAAAAGGCATGTTTTAGCGCAGATATATATATTAAAAAGGCATGTTTTGGTGCAGATGTATATTAAAAAGGCATGTTTTAATGCAGATGTATATTAAAAAGTGATGTTTTGGTGCAGATGTATATTAAAAAGGCATTTTTTGGTGCAGATGTATATTAAAAAGTCACTGTTTTAGTGCAGCTGTATATTAGAAATTCATGTTTTGGTGCAGCTGTATATTAAAAAGGCATGTTTTGGTGCAGATGTATATTAAAAAGGCATGTTTTAGTGCAGATGTATATTAAAAAGTCATGTTTTAGTGCAGATGTATTTTAAAAATTCATGTTTTGGTGCAGATGTATGTTAAAAAGGCATGTTTTGGTGCAGATGTATATTAAAATGGCATGTTTTGGTGCAGATGTAAATTAAAAAGGCATGTTTTAGTGCAGATGTATATTAAAAAGGCATTTTTTGGTGCAGATGTATATTAAAAAGTCATGTTTTGGTGCAGATGTATATTAAAAAGGCATGTTTTAGTGCAGATGTATATTAAAAAGGCATGTTTTGGTGCAGATGTATATTAAAAAGGCATGTTTTGGTGCAGATGTATATTAAAGGCATGTTTTAGTTCAGATGTATATTAAAAAGTCATGTTTTGGTGCAGATATATATTAAAAAGTCATGTTTTAGTGCAGATGTATATTAAAAAGAATGTTTTGGTGCAGATGTATATTAAAAGTCATGTTTTGGTGCAGATGTATATTAAAAAGGCATTTTTTAGTGCAGATGTATATTAAAAAGTCATGTTTTGGTGCAGCTGTATATTAAAAAGTCATGTTTTAGTGCAGATGTATATTAAAAAGTCATGTTTTGGTGCAGATGTATATTAAAAAGGCATGTTTTGGTGCAGATGTATATTAAAAAGGCATGTTTTGGTGCAGATATATATTAAAGGCATGTTTTAGTTCAGATGTATATTAAAAGGTCATGTTTTGGTGCAGATGTATATTAAAAAGTCATGTTTTGGTGCAGATGTATATTAAAAAGTAATGTTTTAGTGCAGATGTATATTAAAAAGCATGTTTTGGTGCAGATGTATATTAAAAAGTCATGTTTTGGTGCAGATGTATATTAAAAAGTCATGTTTTAGTGCAGATGTATATTAAAAAGTCATGTTTTGGTGCAGATGTATATTAAAAAAGCATTTTTTTTTGCAGATGTATATTAAAAAAGGCATGTTTTGTTGCAGATGTATATTAAAAAGTCATGTTTTGGTGCAGATGTATATTAAAAAATCATGTTTTGGTGCAGATGCATATTAAAAAGTCATGTTTTGTTGCAGATGTGTATTAAAAAGGCATGTTTTAGTGCAGATGTATATTAAAAAGTCATGTTTTGGTGCAGATGTATATTAAAAATGCATGTTTTGGTGCAGATGTATATTAAAAAGGCATGTTTTAGTGCAGATGTATATTAGAAAGTCATGTTTTGGTGCAGATGTATATTAAAAAGGCATGTTTTGGTGCAGATATATATTAAAAAGGCATGTTTTAGTGCAGATGTATATTAAAAAGGCATGTTTTAGCGCAGATATATATATTAAAAAGGCATGTTTTAATGCAGATGTATATTAAAAAGTGATGTTTTGGTGCAGATGTATATTAAAAAGGCATGTTTTAGCGCAGATATATATATTAAAAAGGCATGTTTTAATGCAGATGTATATTAAAAAGTGATGTTTTGGTGCAGATGTATATTAAAAAGTCATGTTTTAGTGCAGATGTATATTAAAAATTCATGTTTTGGTGCAGATGTATATTAAAAAGTCATGTTTTGGTGCAGATGTATATTAAAAAGTCATGTTTTAGTGCAGATGTATATTAAAAAGTCATGTTTTGGTGCAGATGTATATTAAAAAGTCATGTTTTGGTGCAGATGTATATTAAAAAGGCATGTTTTGGTCCAGATGTATATTAAAAAGGCATGTTTTGGTGCAGATGTATATTAAAAAGGCATGCTTTAGTGCAGATGTATATTAAAAAGTCATGTTTTGGTGCAGATGTATATTAAAAATTCATGTTTTGGTGCAGATGTATGTTAAAAAGTCATGTTTTGGTGCAGATGTATAATAAAAAGTCATGTTTTGGTGCAGATGTATATTAAAAAGGCATGTTTTGGTGCAGATGTAAATTAAAAAGGCATGTTTTGGTGCAGATGTATATTAAAAAGGCATTTTTTGGTGCAGATGTATATTAAAAAGTCATGTTTTGGTGCAGATGTATATTAAAAAGGCATGTTTTAGTGCAGATGTATATTAAAAAGGCATGTTTTGGTGCAGATGTATATTAAAAAGGCATGTTTTGGTGCAGATGTATATTAAAGGCATGTTTTAGTTCAGATGTATATTAAAAAGTCATGTTTTGGTGCAGATGTATATTAAAAAGTCATGTTTTAGTGCAGATGTATATTAAAAAGAATGTTTTGGTGCAGATGTATATTAAAAGTCATGTTTTGGTGCAGATGTATATTAAAAAGGCATTTTTTAGTGCAGATGTATATTAAAAAGTCATGTTTTGGTGCAGCTGTATATTAAAAAGTCATGTTTTAGTGCAGATGTATATTAAAAAGTCATGTTTTGGTGCAGATGTATATTAAAAAAGCATTTTTTTTGCAGATGTATATTAAAAAAGGCATGTTTTGGTGCAGATGTTTATTAAAAAGTCATGTTTTGGTGCAGATGTATATTAAAAAATCATGTTTTGGTGCAGATGCATATTAAGAAGTCATGTTTTGTTGCAGATGTGTATTAAAAAGGCATGTTTTAGTGCAGATGTATATTAAAAAGTCATGTTTTGGTGCAGATGTATATTAAAAATGCATGTTTTGGTGCAGATGTATATTAAAAAGGCATGTTTTAGTGCAGATGTATATTAAAAAGTCATGTTTTGGTGCAGATGTATATTAAAAAGGCATGTTTTGGTGCAGATGTATATTAAAAAGGCATGTTTTAATGCAGATGTATATTAAAAAGGCATGTTTTAGCGCAGATATATATATTAAAAAGGCATGTTTTGGTGCAGATGTATATTAAAAAGGCATGTTTTAATGCAGATGTATATTAAAAAGTGATGTTTTGGTGCAGATGTATATTAAAAAGGCATTTTTTGGTGCAGATGTATATTAAAAAGTCACTGTTTTAGTGCAGCTGTATATTAGAAATTCATGTTTTGGTGCAGCTGTATATTAAAAAGGCATGTTTTGGTGCAGATGTATATTAAAAAGGCATGTTTTAGTGCAGATGTATATTAAAAAGTCATGTTTTAGTGCAGATGTATTTTAAAAATTCATGTTTTGGTGCAGATGTATGTTAAAAAGGCATGTTTTGGTGCAGATGTATATTAAAATGGCATGTTTTGGTGCAGATGTAAATTAAAAAGGCATATTTTAGTGCAGATGTATATTAAAAAGGCATTTTTTGGTGCAGATGTATATTAAAAAGTCATGTTTTGGTGCAGATGTATATTAAAAAGGCATGTTTTAGTGCAGATGTATATTAAAAAGGCATGTTTTGGTGCAGATGTATATTAAAAAGGCATGTTTTGGTGCAGATGTATATTAAAGGCATGTTTTAGTTCAGATGTATATTAAAAAGTCATGTTTTGGTGCAGATGTATATTAAAAAGTCATGTTTTAGTGCAGATGTATATTAAAAAGAATGTTTTGGTGCAGATGTATATTAAAAGTCATGTTTTGGTGCAGATGTATATTAAAAAGGCATTTTTTAGTGCAGATGTATATTAAAAAGTCATGTTTTGGTGCAGCTGTATATTAAAAAGTCATGTTTTAGTGCAGATGTATATTAAAAAGTCATGTTTTGGTGCAGATGTATATTAAAAAAGCATTTTTTTTGCAGATGTATATTAAAAAAGGCATGTTTTGGTGCAGATGTTTATTAAAAAGTCATGTTTTGGTGCAGATGTATATTAAAAAATCATGTTTTGGTGCAGATGCATATTAAGAAGTCATGTTTTGTTGCAGATGTGTATTAAAAAGGCATGTTTTGGTGCAGATGTATATTAAAAGTCATGTTTTGGTGCAGATGTATATTATAAAGTCATGTTTTGGTGCAGATGTATATTAAAAAGGCATGTTTTGGTGCAGATGTATATTAAAGGCATGTTTTAGTTCAGATGTATATTAAAAAGTCATGTTTTGGTGCAGATGTATATTAAAAAGTAATGTTTTAGTGCAGATGTATATTAAAAATGCATGTTTTGGTGCAGATGTATATTAAAAAGGCATGTTTTAGTGCAGATGTATATTAAAAAGTCATGTTTTGGTGCAGATGTATATTAAAAAGGCATGTTTTGGTGCAGATGTATATTAAAAAGTCATGTTTTAGTGCAGATGTATTTTAAAAATTCATGTTTTGGTGCAGATGTATGTTAAAAAGGCATGTTTTGGTGCAGATGTATATTAAAATGGCATGTTTTGGTGCAGATGTAAATTAAAAAGGCATATTTTAGTGCAGATGTATATTAAAAAGGCATTTTTTGGTGCAGATGTATATTAAAAAGTCATGTTTTGGTGCAGATGTATATTAAAAAGGCATGTTTTAGTGCAGATGTATATTAAAAAGGCATGTTTTGGTGCAGATGTATATTAAAAAGGCATGTTTTGGTGCAGATGTATATTAAAGGCATGTTTTAGTTCAGATGTATATTAAAAAGTCATGTTTTGGTGCAGATGTATATTAAAAAGTCATGTTTTAGTGCAGATGTATATTAAAAAGAATGTTTTGGTGCAGATGTATATTAAAAGTCATGTTTTGGTGCAGATGTATATTAAAAAGGCATTTTTTAGTGCAGATGTATATTAAAAAGTCATGTTTTGGTGCAGCTGTATATTAAAAAGTCATGTTTTAGTGCAGATGTATATTAAAAAGTCATGTTTTGGTGCAGATGTATATTAAAAAAGCATTTTTTTTGCAGATGTATATTAAAAAAGGCATGTTTTGGTGCAGATGTTTATTAAAAAGTCATGTTTTGGTGCAGATGTATATTAAAAAATCATGTTTTGGTGCAGATGCATATTAAGAAGTCATATTTTGTTGCAGATGTGTATTAAAAAGGCATGTTTTGGTGCAGATGTATATTAAAAGTCATGTTTTGGTGCAGATGTATATTATAAAGTCATGTTTTGGTGCAGATGTATATTAAAAAGGCATGTTTTGGTGCAGATGTATATTAAAGGCATGTTTTAGTTCAGATGTATATTAAAAAGTCATGTTTTGGTGCAGATGTATATTAAAAAGTAATGTTTTAGTGCAGATGTATATTAAAAAGTCATGTTTTGGTGCAGATGTATATTAAAAATGCATGTTTTGGTGCAGATGTATATTAAAAAGGCATGTTTTAGTGCAGATGTATATTAAAAAGTCATGTTTTGGTGCAGATGTATATTAAAAAGGCATGTTTTGGTGCAGATGTATATTAAAAAGGCATGTTTTAATGCAGATGTATATTAAAAAGGCATGTTTTAGCGCAGATATATATATTAAAAAGGCATGTTTTGGTGCAGATGTATATTAAAAAGGCATGTTTTAATGCAGATGTATATTAAAAAGTGATGTTTTGGTGCAGATGTATATTAAAAAGGCATTTTTTGGTGCAGATGTATATTAAAAAGTCACTGTTTTAGTGCAGCTGTATATTAGAAATTCATGTTTTGGTGCAGCTGTATATTAAAAAGGCATGTTTTGGTGCAGATGTATATTAAAAAGGCATGTTTTAGTGCAGATGTATATTAAAAAGTCATGTTTTGGTGCAGATGTATTTTAAAAATTCATGTTTTGGTGCAGATGTATGTTAAAAAGGCATGTTTTGGTGCAGATGTATATTAAAAAGGCATGTTTTGGTGCAGATGTAAATTAAAAAGGCATGTTTTAGCGCAGATGTATATTAAAAAGGCATTTTTTGGTGCAGATGTATATTAAAAAGTCATGTTTTGGTGCAGATGTATATTAAAAAATCATGTTTTGGTGCAGATGCATATTAAAAAGGCATGTTTTAGTGCTGATGTATATTAAAAAGGCATGTTTTGGTGCAGATGTATATTAAAAAGGCATGTTTTGGTGCAGATGTATATTAAAGGCATGTTTTAGTGCAGATATATATTAAAGGCATGTTTTAGTTCAGATGTATATTAAAAAGTCATGTTTTGGTGCAGATGTATATTAAAAAGGCATGTTTTGGTGCAGATGTATATTAAAAAGGCATGTTTTAGTGTAAATGTATATTGCAAAGTCATATTTTAGTGCAGATGTATATTAAAAAGGCATGTTTTGGTGCAGATGTATATTAAAAAGGCATGTTTTAGTGCAGATGTATATTAAAAAGTCATGTTTTGATGGCGATGTATATTAAAAAAGCATGTTTTGGTGCAGATGTATATTAAAAAAGGCATATTTTGGTGCAGATGTATATTAAAAAGTCATGTTTTAGTGCAGATGTATATTAAAAAGTCATGTTTTGGTGCAGATGTATATTAAAATGTCATATTTTAGTGTAGATGTATATTGAAAAGGCATGTTTTAGTGCAGATATATATTAAAAAGTCATGTTTTAGTGCAGATGTATATTAAAAATGCATGTTTGGGTGCAGATGTATATTAAAAAGGCATGTTTTAATGCAGATGTATATTAAAAAGTGATGTTTTGGTGCAGATATATATTAAAAAGGCATGTTTTGGTGCAGATGTATATTAAAAAGGCATGTTTTAGTGCAGATGTATATTAAAAAGGCATGTTTTGGTGCAGATGTATATTAAAAAGGCATGTTTTAGTGCAGATGTATATTAAAAAGGCATGTTTTGATGCAGATGTATATTAAAAGGCATGTTTGGTGCAGATGTATATTAAAAAGTCATGTTTTGGTGCAGATGTATATTAAAAAGGCAGGTTTCGGTGCAGATGTATATTAAAACGGCATGTTTTAGTGCAGATGTATATTAAAAAGTCATGTTTTGGTGCAGATGTATATTAAAAAGGTATGTTTTAGTGCAGATGTATATTAAAAAAGTCATGTTTTAATTGCAGATGTATATTAAAAAGTCATGTTTTGGTGCAGATGTATATAAAAAAGTCATGTTTTGGTGCAGATGTATATTAAAAGGTATGTTTTAGTGCAGATGTATATTAAAAAGTCATGTTTTGGTGCAGATGTATATTAAAAAGTCATGTTTTAGTGCAGATGTATATTAAAAAGTCATGTTTTAGTGCAGATGTATTTTAAAAAGTCATGTTTTGGTGCAGATGTATATTAAAATGTCATGTTTTAGTGCAGATGTATATTAAAAAGACATGATTTGGTGCAGATGCATATTAAAAAGTCATGTTTTGTTGCAGATGTATATTAAAAAGGCATGTTTTAGTGCAGATGTATATTAAAAAGCATGTTTTGGTGCAGATGTATTTTAAAAAGTCATGTTTTAGTGCAGATGTATATTAAAAAAGGCATGTTTTAGTGCAGATGTATATTAAAAAGGTATGTTTTAGTGCAGATGTATATTAAAAAGTCATGTTTTAGTGCAGATGTATATTAAAAAGTCATGTTTTAGTGCAGATGTATTTTAAAAAGTCATGTTTTGGTGCAGATGTATATTAAAATGTCATGTTTTAGTGCAGATGTATATTAAAAAGACATGATTTGGTGCAGATGCATATTAAAAAGTCATGTTTTGTTGCAGATGTATATTAAAAAGGCATGTTTTAGTGCAGATGTATAATAAAAAGTCATGTTTTAGTGCAAATGTATATTAAAAAGTCATGTTTTGGTGCAGATGTATATTAAAAAGGCATGTTTTAGTGCAGATATATATTAAAAAGTCATGTTTTGGTGCAGATGTATATTATAAAGTCATGTTTTGGTGCAGACGTATAATAAAAAGGTATGTTTTAGTGCAGATGTATATTAAAAAGTCATGTTTTAGTGCAGATGTATATTACAAAGTCATGTTTTAGTGCAGATGTATATTAAAAAGTCATGTTTTGGTGCAGATGTGTATTAAAAAGGTATGTTTTAGTGCAGATGTATATTAAAAAGTCATGTTTTAGTGCAGATGTATATTAAAGTCATGTTTTAGTGCAGATGTATATTAAAGTCATGTTTTAGTAAAGATGTATATTAAAAAGTCATGTTTTGGTGCAGATGTATATTAAAAGTCATGTTTTGGTGCAGATGTATATTAAAAAGGCATGTTTTGGTGCAGATGTATATTAAAGGCATGTTTTAGTTCAGATGTATATTAAAAAGTCATGTTTTGGTGCAGATGTATATTAAAAAGTCATGTTTTAGTGCAAATGTATATTAAAAAGTCATGTTTTGGTGCAGATGTATATTAAAAAGTCATGTTTAGGTGCAGATGTATATTAAAAAGGTATGTTTTGGTGCAGATGTATATTAAAAGGCATGTTTTAGTGCAGATGTATATTAAAAAGTCATGTTTTAGTGCAGATGTATATTAAAAAGTCATGTTTTGGTGCAGATGCATATTAAAAAGTCATGTTTTAGTGCAAATGTATATTAAAAAGTCATGTTTTGGTGCAGATGTATATTAAAAAGTCATGTTTAGGTGCAGATGTATATTAAAAATTCATGTTTTAGTGCAGATGTATATTAAAAAGTCATGTTTTGTTGCAGATGTATATTAAAAAGTCATGTTTTGTTGCAGATGTATATTAAAAAGTCATGTTTTGGTGCAGATGTATATTAAAAAGTCATGTTTTAGTGCAGATGTATATTAAAAAGTCATGTTTTGGTGCAGATGTATATTAAAAAGTCATGTTTTGGTGCAGATGTATATTAAAAAGTCATGTTTTGGTGCAGATGTATATTAAAAAGTCATGTTTTGGTGCAGATGTATATTAAAAAGGCATGTTTTGGTGCAGATGTAAATTAAAAAGGCATGTTTTGGTGCAGATGTATATTAAAAAGTCATTTTTTGGTGCAGATGTATATTAAAAAGTCATGTTTTGGTGCAGATGTATATTAAAAAGGCATGTTTTAGTGCAGATGTATATTAAAAAGGCATGTTTTGGTGCAGATGTATATTAAAAAGGCATGTTTTAGTGCAGATGTATATTAAAAAGGCATGTATTGGTGCAGATGTATATTAAAAAGGCATGTTTTGGTGCAGATGTATATTAAAGGCATGTTTTAGTGCAGATGTATATTAAAAAGGCATGATTTAGTTCAGATGTATATTAAAAAGTCATGTTTTGGTGCAGATGTATATTAAAAAGTCATGTTTTAGTGCAGATGTATATTAAAAAGCATGTTTTGGTGCAGATGTATATTAAAAAGTCATGTTTTGGTGCAGATGTATATTAAAAAGGCATGTTTTAGTGCAGATGTATATTAAAAAGTCATGTTTTGGTGCAGATGTATATTAAAAAGGCATGTTTTAATGCAGATGTATATTAAAAAGGCATGTTTTAGTGCAGATGTATATTAAAAAGTCATGTTTTGGTGCAGATGTATATTAAAAATGCATGTTTTAGTGCAGATGTATATTAAAAAGTCATGTTTTGGTGCAGATGTATATTAAAAAGGCATGTTTTAATGCAGATGTATATTAAAAAGGCATGTTTTAGCGCAGATATATATATTAAAAAGGCATGTTTTAATGCAGATGTATATTAAAAAGTGATGTTTTAGTGCAGATGTATATTAAAAAGAATGTTTTGGTGCAGATGTATATTAAAAGTCATGTTTTGGTGCAGATGTATATTAAAAAGGCATTTTTTAGTGCAGATGTATATTAAAAAGTCATGTTTTGGTGCAGCTGTATATTAAAAAGTCATGTTTTAGTGCAGATGTATATTAAAAAGTCATGTTTTGGTGCAGATGTATATTAAAAAAGCATTTTTTTTGCAGATGTATATTAAAAAAGGCATGTTTTGGTGCAGATGTTTATTAAAAAGTCATGTTTTGGTGCAGATGTATATTAAAAAATCATGTTTTGGTGCAGATGCATATTAAGAAGTCATGTTTTGTTGCAGATGTGTATTAAAAAGGCATGTTTTAGTGCAGATGTATATTAAAAAGTCATGTTTTAGTGCAGATGTATATTAAAAAGAATGTTTTGGTGCAGATGTATATTAAAAGTCATGTTTTGGTGCAGATGTATATTAAAAAGGCATTTTTTAGTGCAGATGTATATTAAAAAGTCATGTTTTGGTGCAGCTGTATATTAAAAAGTCATGTTTTAGTGCAGATGTATATTAAAAAGTCATGTTTTGGTGCAGATGTATATTAAAAAAGCATTTTTTTTGCAGATGTATATTAAAAAAGGCATGTTTTGGTGCAGATGTTTATTAAAAAGTCATGTTTTGGTGCAGATGTATATTAAAAAATCATGTTTTGGTGCAGATGCATATTAAGAAGTCATGTTTTGTTGCAGATGTGTATTAAAAAGGCATGTTTTAGTGCAGATGTATATTAAAAAGTCATGTTTTGGTGCAGATGTATATTAAAAATGCATGTTTTGGTGCAGATGTATATTAAAAAGGCATGTTTTAGTGCAGATGTATATTAAAAAGTCATGTTTTGGTGCAGATGTATATTAAAAAGGCATGTTTTGGTGCAGATGTATATTAAAAAGGCATGTTTTAGCGCAGATATATATATTAAAAAGGCATGTTTTGGTGCAGATGTATATTAAAAAGGCATGTTTTAATGCAGATGTATATTAAAAAGTGATGTTTTGGTGCAGATGTATATTAAAAAGGCATTTTTTGGTGCAGATGTATATTAAAAAGTCACTGTTTTAGTGCAGCTGTATATTAGAAATTCATGTTTTGGTGCAGCTGTATATTAAAAAGGCATGTTTTGGTGCAGATGTATATTAAAAAGGCATGTTTTAGTGCAGATGTATATTAAAAAGTCATGTTTTAGTGCAGATGTATTTTAAAAATTCATGTTTTGGTGCAGATGTATGTTAAAAAGGCATGTTTTGGTGCAGATGTATATTAAAATGGCATGTTTTGGTGCAGATGTAAATTAAAAAGGCATGTTTTAGTGCAGATGTATATTAAAAAGGCATTTTTTGGTGCAGATGTATATTAAAAAGTCATGTTTTGGTGCAGATGTATATTAAAAAGGCATGTTTTAGTGCAGATGTATATTAAAAAGGCATGTTTTGGTGCAGATGTATATTAAAAAGGCATGTTTTGGTGCAGATGTATATTAAAGGCATGTTTTAGTTCAGATGTATATTAAAAAGTCATGTTTTGGTGCAGATGTATATTAAAAAGTCATGTTTTAGTGCAGATGTATATTAAAAAGAATGTTTTGGTGCAGATGTATATTAAAAGTCATGTTTTGGTGCAGATGTTTATTAAAAAGGCATTTTTTAGTGCAGATGTATATTAAAAAGTCATGTTTTGGTGCAGCTGTATATTAAAAAGTCATGTTTTAGTGCAGATGTATATTAAAAAGTCATGTTTTGGTGCAGATGTATATTAAAAAAGCATTTTTTTTTGCAGATGTATATTAAAAAAGGCATGTTTTGGTGCAGATGTTTATTAAAAAGTCATGTTTTGGTGCAGATGTATATTAAAAAATCATGTTTTGGTGCAGATGCATATTAAGAAGTCATGTTTTGTTGCAGATGTGTATTAAAAAGGCATGTTTTAGTGCAGATGTATATTAAAAAGTCATGTTTTGGTGCAGATGTATATTAAAAATGCATGTTTTGGTGCAGATGTATATTAAAAAGGCATGTTTTAGTGCAGATGTATATTAAAAAGTCATGTTTTGGTGCAGATGTATATTAAAAAGGCATGTTTTGGTGCAGATGTATATTAAAAAGGCATGTTTTAATGCAGATGTATATTAAAAAGTCATGTTTTAGCGCAGATATATATATTAAAAAGGCATGTTTTGGTGCAGATGTATATTAAAAAGGCATGTTTTAATGCAGATGTATATTAAAAAGTGATGTTTTGGTGCAGATGTATATTAAAAAGGCATTTTTTGGTGCAGATGTATATTAAAAAGTCACTGTTTTAGTGCAGCTGTATATTAGAAATTCATGTTTTGGTGCAGCTGTATATTAAAAAGGCATGTTTTGGTGCAGATGTATATTAAAAAGGCATGTTTTAGTGCAGATGTATATTAAAAAGTCATGTTTTGGTGCAGATGTATTTTAAAAATTCATGTTTTGGTGCAGATGTATGTTAAAAAGGCATGTTTTGGTGCAGATGTATATTAAAAAGGCATGTTTTGGTGCAGATGTAAATTAAAAAGGCATGTTTTAGCGCAGATGTATATTAAAAAGGCATTTTTTGGTGCAGATGTATATTAAAAAGTCATGTTTTGGTGCAGATGTATATTAAAAAATCATGTTTTGGTGCAGATGCATATTAAAAAGGCATGTTTTAGTGCTGATGTATATTAAAAAGGCATGTTTTGGTGCAGATGTATATTAAAAAGGCATGTTTTGGTGCAGATGTATATTAAAGGCATGTTTTAGTGCAGATATATATTAAAGGCATGTTTTAGTTCAGATGTATATTAAAAAGTCATGTTTTGGTGCAGATGTATATTAAAAAGGCATGTTTTGGTGCAGATGTATATTAAAAAGGCATGTTTTAGTGTAAATGTATATTGCAAAGTCATATTTTAGTGCAGATGTATATTAAAAAGGCATGTTTTGGTGCAGATGTATATTAAAAAGGCATGTTTTAGTGCAGATGTATATTAAAAAGTCATGTTTTGATGGCGATGTATATTAAAAAAGCATGTTTTGGTGCAGATGTATATTAAAAAAGGCATATTTTGGTGCAGATGTATATTAAAAAGTCATGTTTTAGTGCAGATGTATATTAAAAAGTCATGTTTTGGTGCAGATGTATATTAAAATGTCATATTTTAGTGTAGATGTATATTAAAAAGGCATGTTTTAGTGCAGATATATATTAAAAAGTCATGTTTTAGTGCAGATGTATATTAAAAATGCATGTTTGGGTGCAGATGTATATTAAAAAGGCATGTTTTAATGCAGATGTATATTAAAAAGTGATGTTTTGGTGCAGATATATATTAAAAAGGCATGTTTTGGTGCAGATGTATATTAAAAAGGCATGTTTTAGTGCAGATGTATATTAAAAAGGCATGTTTTGGTGCAGGTGTATATTAAAAAGGCATGTTTTAGTGCAGATGTATATTAAAAAGGCATGTTTTGATGCAGATGTATATTAAAAGGCATGTTTTGGTGCAGATGTATATTAAAAAGTCATGTTTTGGTGCAGATGTATATTAAAAAGGCAGGTTTCGGTGCAGATGTATATTAAAACGGCATGTTTTAGTGCAGATGTATATTAAAAAGTCATGTTTTGGTGCAGATGTATATTAAAAAGGTATGTTTTAGTGCAGATGTATATTAAAAAGTCATGTTTTAATTGCAGATGTATATTAAAAAGTCATGTTTTGGTGCAGATGTATATTAAAAAGTCATGTTTTGGTGCAGATGTATATTAAAAAGGTATGTTTTAGTGCAGATGTATATTAAAAAGTCATGTTTTAGTGCAGATGTATATTAAAAAGTCATGTTTTAGTGCAGATGTATATTAAAAAGTCATGTTTTAGTGCAGATGTATTTTAAAAAGTCATGTTTTGGTGCAGATGTATATTAAAATGTCATGTTTTAGTGCAGATGTATATTAAAAAGACATGATTTGGTGCAGATGCATATTAAAAAGTCATGTTTTGTTGCAGATGTATATTAAAAAGGCATGTTTTAGTGCAGATGTATATTAAAAAGTCATGTTTTGGTGCAGATGTATATTAAAAAGGCATGTTTTGGTGCAGATGTATATTTAAAAGGCATGTTTTAGTGCAGATGTATATTAAAAAGTCATGTTTTGGTGCAGATGTATATATAAACGGCATGTTTTGGTGCAGATGTATATTAAAAAGGCATGTTTTAGTGCAGATGTATATTAAAAAGTCATGTTTTGGTGCAGATGTATATTAAAAAGGCATGTTTTAGTGCAGATATATATTAAAAAGGCATGTTTTTGTGCAGATGTATATTAAAAAGGCATGTTTTGGTGCAGATGTATTTTAAAGGCATGTTTTAGTGCAGATGTATATTAAAAAGTCATGTTTTGGTGCAGATGTATATTAAAAAGTCATGTTTTAGTGCAAATGTATATTAAAAAGTCATGTTTTGGTGCAGATGTATATTAAAAAGGCATGTTTTAGTGCAGATATATATTAAAAAGTCATGTTTTGGTGCAGATGTATATTATAAAGTCATGTTTTGGTGCAGATGTATAATAAAAAGGTATGTTTTAGTGCAGATGTATATTAAAAAGTCATGTTTTAGTGCAGATGTATATTACAAAGTCATGTTTTAGTGCAGATGTATATTAAAAAGTCATGTTTTGGTGCAGATGTGTATTAAAAAGGTATGTTTTAGTGCAGATGTATATTAAAAAGTCATGTTTTAGTGCAGATGTATATTAAAGTCATGTTTTAGTGCAGATGTATATTAAAGTCATGTTTTAGTAAAGATGTATATTAAAAAGTCATGTTTTGGTGCAGATGTATATTAAAAGTCATGTTTTGGTGCAGATGTATATTATAAAGTCATGTTTTGGTGCAGATGTATATTAAAAAGGCATGTTTTGTTGCAGATGTATATTAAAAAGGCATGTTTTAGTGCAGATGTAAATTAAAAAGTCATGTTTTGGTGCAGATGTATATTAAAAAGTCATGTTTTAGTGCAGATATATATTAAAAAGTCATGTTTTGGTGCAGATGTATATTAAAAAGGCATGTTTTGGTGCAGATGTATATTAAAGGCATGTTTTAGTTCAGATGTATATTAAAAAGTCATGTTTTGGTGCAGATGTATATTAAAAAGTCATGTTTTAGTGCAAATGTATATTAAAAAGTCATGTTTTGGTGCAGATGTATATTAAAAAGTCATGTTTAGGTGCAGATGTATATTAAAAAGGTATGTTTTGGTGCAGATGTATATTAAAAAGGCATGTTTTAGTGCAGATGTATATTAAAAAGTCATGTTTTAGTGCAGATGTATATTAAAAAGTCATGTTTTGGTGCAGATTCATATTAAAAAGTCATGTTTTGTTGCAGATGTATATTAAAAAGGCATGTTTTAGTGCAGATGTATATTAAAAAGTCATGTTTTGATGCAGATGTATATTAAAAACTCATGTTTTGGTGCAGATGTATATTAAAAAGGCATGTTTTAGTGCAGATGTATATTAAAAAGGCATGTTTTAGCGCAGATATATATTAAAAAGTCATGTTTTAGTGCAGATGTATATTAAACAGGCATATTTGGGTGCAGATGTATATTAAAAAGGCATGTTTTAATGCAGATGTATATTAAAAAGTGATGTTTTGGTGCAGATGTATATTAAAAAGGCATGTTTTGGTGCAGATGTATATTAAAAAGGCATGTTTTAGTGCAGATGTATATTAAAAGGCATGTTTTGGTGCAGATGTATATTAAAGGTATGTTTTAGTGCAGATGTATATTTAAGGCATGTTTTAGTGCAGATGTATATTAAAAAGTCATGTTTTAGTGCAGATGTATATTAAAAAGGCATGTTTTAGTGCAGATGTATATGAAAAAGTAATGTTTTGGTGCAGATGTATATTAAAAAGTCATGTTTTAGTGCAGATGTATATTAAAAAGCATGTTTTGGTGCAGATGTATATTAAAAAGTCATGTTTTGGTGCAGATGTATATTAAAAATGCATGTTTTAGTGCAGATGTATATTAAAAAGCATGTTTTGGTGCAGATGTATTTTAAAAAGTCATGTTTTAGTGCAGATGTATATTAAAAAAGGCATGTTTTAGTGCAGATGTATATTAAAAAGGTATGTTTTAGTGCAGATGTATATTAAAAAGTCATGTTTTAGTGCAGATGTATATTAAAAAGTCATGTTTTAGTGCAGATGTATTTTAAAAAGTCATGTTTTGGTGCAGATGTATATTAAAATGTCATGTTTTAGTGCAGATGTATATTAAAAAGACATGATTTGGTGCAGATGCATATTAAAAAGTCATGTTTTGTTGCAGATGTATATTAAAAAGGCATGTTTTAGTGCAGATGTATATTAAAAAGTCATGTTTTAGTGCAAATGTATATTAAAAAGTCATGTTTTGGTGCAGATGTATATTAAAAAGGCATGTTTTAGTGCAGATATATATTAAAAAGTCATGTTTTGGTGCAGATGTATATTATAAAGTCATGTTTTGGTGCAGACGTATAATAAAAAGGTATGTTTTAGTGCAGATGTATATTAAAAAGTCATGTTTTAGTGCAGATGTATATTACAAAGTCATGTTTTAGTGCAGATGTATATTAAAAAGTCATGTTTTGGTGCAGATGTGTATTAAAAAGGTATGTTTTAGTGCAGATGTATATTAAAAAGTCATGTTTTAGTGCAGATGTATATTAAAGTCATGTTTTAGTGCAGATGTATATTAAAGTCATGTTTTAGTAAAGATGTATATTAAAAAGTCATGTTTTGGTGCAGATGTATATTAAAAGTCATGTTTTGGTGCAGATGTATATTATAAAGTCATGTTTTGGTGCAGATGTATATTAAAAAGGCATGTTTTGGTGCAGATGTATATTAAAGGCATGTTTTAGTTCAGATGTATATTAAAAAGTCATGTTTTGGTGCAGATGTATATTAAAAAGTCATGTTTTAGTGCAAATGTATATTAAAAAGTCATGTTTTGGTGCAGATGTATATTAAAAAGTCATGTTTAGGTGCAGATGTATATTAAAAAGGTATGTTTTGGTGCAGATGTATATTAAAAGGCATGTTTTAGTGCAGATGTATATTAAAAAGTCATGTTTTAGTGCAGATGTATATTAAAAAGTCATGTTTTGGTGCAGATGCATATTAAAAAGTCATGTTTTAGTGCAAAGGTATATTAAAAAGTCATGTTTTGGTGCAGATGTATATTAAAAAGTCATGTTTAGGTGCAGATGTATATTAAAAATTCATGTTTTAGTGCAGATGTATATTAAAAAGTCATGTTTTGTTGCAGATGTATATTAAAAAGTCATGTTTTGTTGCAGATGTATATTAAAAAGTCATGTTTTGGTGCAGATGTATATTAAAAAGTCATGTTTTAGTGCAGATGTATATTAAAAAGTCATGTTTTGGTGCAGATGTATATTAAAAATTCATGTTTTGGTGCAGATGTATGTTAAAAAGTCATGTTTTGGTGCAGATGTATATTAAAAAGTCATGTTTTGGTGCAGATGTATATTAAAAAGGCATGTTTTGGTGCAGATGTAAATTAAAAAGGCATGTTTTGGTGCAGATGTATATTAAAAAGGCATTTTTTGGTGCAGATGTATATTAAAAAGTCATGTTTTGGTGCAGATGTATATTAAAAAGGCATGTTTTAGTGCAGATGTATATTAAAAAGGCATGTTTTGGTGCAGATGTATATTAAAAAGGCATGTTTTAGTGCAGATGTATATTAAAAAGGCATGTATTGGTGCAGATGTATATTAAAAAGGCATGTTTTGGTGCAGATGTATATTAAAGGCATGTTTTAGTGCAGATATATATTAAAGGCATGATTTAGTTCAGATGTATATTAAAAAGTCATGTTTTGGTGCAGATGTATATTAAAAAGTCATGTTTTAGTGCAGATGTATATTAAAAAGCATGTTTTGGTGCAGATGTATATTAAAAAGTCATGTTTTGGTGCAGATGTATATTAAAAAGGCATGTTTTAGTGCAGATGTATATTAAAAAGTCATGTTTTGGTGCAGATGTATATTAAAAAGGCATGTTTTAATGCAGATGTATATTAAAAAGGCATGTTTTAGTGCAGATGTATATTAAAAAGTCATGTTTTGGTGCAGATGTATATTAAAAATGCATGTTTTAGTGCAGATGTATATTAAAAAGTCATGTTTTGGTGCAGATGTATATTAAAAAGGCATGTTTTAATGCAGATGTATATTAAAAAGGCATGTTTTAGCGCAGATATATATATTAAAAAGGCATGTTTTAATGCAGATGTATATTAAAAAGTGATGTTTTGGTGCAGATGTATATTAAAAAAGGCATGTTTTGGTGCAGATATATATTAAAAAGTCATGTTTTAGTGCAGATGTATATTAAAAATTCATGTTTGGTGCAGCTGTATATTAAAAAGGCATGTTTTGGTGCAGATGTATATTAAAAAGGCATGTTTTAGTGCAGATGTATATTAAAAAGGCATGTTTTAGTGCAGATGTATATTAGAAATTCATGTTTTGGTGCAGCTGTATATTAAAAAGGCATGTTTTGGTGCAGATGTATATTAAAAAGGCATGTTTTAGTGCAGATGTATATTAAAAAGTCATGTTTTGGTGCAGATGTATTTTAAAAATTCATGTTTTGGTGCAGATGTATGTTAAAAAGGCATGTTTTGGTGCAGATGTATATTAAAAAGGCATGTTTTGGTGCAGATGTAAATTAAAAGGCATGTTTTAGCGCAGATGTATATTAAAAAGGCATTTTTTGGTGCAGATGTATATTAAAAAGTCATGTTTTGGTGCAGATGTATATTAAAAAATCATGTTTTGGTGCAGATGTATATTAAAAAGGCATGTTTTAGTGCTGATGTATATTAAAAAGTCATGTTTTGGTGCAGATGTATATTAAAAAGGCATGTTTTGGTGCAGATGTATATTAAAGGCATGTTTTAGTGCAGATATATATTAAAGGCATGTTTTAGTTCAGATGTATATTAAAAAGTCATGTTTTGGTGCAGATGTATATTAAAAAGGCATGTTTTGGTGCAGATGTATATTAAAAAGGCATGTTTTAGTGTAAATGTATATTGCAAAGTCATATTTTAGTGCAGATGTATATTAAAAAGGCATGTTTTGGTGCAGATGTATATTAAAAAGGCATGTTTTAGTGCAGATGTATATTAAAAAGTCATGTTTTGATGGCGATGTATATTAAAAAAGCATGTTTTGGTGCAGATGTATATTAAAAAAGGCATATTTTGGTGCAGATGTATAGTAAAAAGTCATGTTTTAGTGCAGATGTATATTAAAAAGTCATGTTTTGGTGCAGATGTATATTAAAATGTCATATTTTAGTGTAGATGTATATTAAAAAGTCATGTTTTGGTGCAGATGTATGTTAAAAAGGCATGTTTTGGTGCAAATGTATATTAAAAAGGCATGTTTTAGTGCAGATGTATATTAAAAAGGCATGTTTTAGCGCAGATATATATTAAAAAGTCATGTTTTAGTGCAGATGTATATTAAAAAGGCATGTTTGGGTGCAGATGTATATTAAAAAGGCATGTTTTAATGCAGATGTATATTAAAAAGTGATGTTTTGGTGCAGATGTATATTAAAAAGGCATGTTTTGGTGCAGATGTATATTAAAAAGGCATGTTTTAGTGCAGATGTATATTAAAAGGCATGTTTTGGTGCAGATGTATATTAAAGGTATGTTTTAGTGCAGATGTATATTTAAGGCATGTTTTAGTGCAGATGTATATTAAAAAGTCATGTTTTAGTGCAGATGTATATTAAAAAGGCATGTTTTAGTGCAGATGTATATGAAAAAGTAATGTTTTGGTGCAGATGTATATTAAAAAGTCATGTTTTAGTGCAGATGTATATTAAAAAGCATGTTTTGGTGCAGATGTATATTAAAAAGTCATGTTTTGGTGCAGATGTATATTAAAAAGGCATGTTTTGGTGCAGATGTATATTAAAAAGGCATGTTTTAGTGCAGATGTATATTAAAAAGCATGTTTTGGTGCAGATGTATTTTAAAAAGTCATGTTTTAGTGCAGATGTATATTAAAAAAGGCATGTTTTAGTGCAGATGTATATTAAAAAGGTATGTTTTAGTGCAGATGTATATTAAAAAGTCATGTTTTAGTGCAGATGTATATTAAAAAGTCATGTTTTAGTGCAGATGTATTTTAAAAAGTCATGTTTTGGTGCAGATGTATATTAAAATGTCATGTTTTAGTGCAGATGTATATTAAAAAGACATGATTTGGTGCAGATGCATATTAAAAAGTCATGTTTTGTTGCAGATCTATATTAAAAAGGCATGTTTTAGTGCAGATGTATATTAAAAAGTCATGTTTTAGTGCAAATGTATATTAAAAAGTCATGTTTTGGTGCAGATGTATATTAAAAAGGCATGTTTTAGTGCAGATATATATTAAAAAGTCATGTTTTGGTGCAGATGTATATTATAAAGTCATGTTTTGGTGCAGATGTATAATAAAAAGGTATGTTTTAGTGCAGATGTATATTAAAAAGTCATGTTTTAGTGCAGATGTATATTACAAAGTCATGTTTTAGTGCAGATGTATATTAAAAAGTCATGTTTTGGTGCAGATGTGTATTAAAAAGGTATGTTTTAGTGCAGATGTATATTAAAAAGTCATGTTTTAGTGCAGATGTATATTAAAGTCATGTTTTAGTGCAGATGTATATTAAAGTCATGTTTTAGTAAAGATGTATATTAAAAAGTCATGTTTTGGTGCAGATGTATATTAAAAGTCATGTTTTGGTGCAGATGCATATTATAAAGTCATGTTTTGGTGCAGATGTATATAAAAAAGGCATGTTTTGTTGCAGATGTATATTAAAAAGGCATGTTTTAGTGCAGATGTAAATTAAAAAGTCATGTTTTGGTGCAGATGTATATTAAAAAGGCATGTTTTAGTGCAGATATATATTAAAAAGTCATGTTTTGGTGCAGATGTATATTAAAAAGGCATGTTTTGGTGCAGATGTATATTAAAGGCATGTTTTAGTTCAGATGTATATTAAAAAGTCATGTTTTGGTGCAGATGTATATTAAAAAGTCATGTTTTAGTGCAAATGTATATTAAAAAGTCATGTTTTGGTGCAGATGTATATTAAAAAGTCATGTTTAGGTGCAGATGTATATTAAAAAGGTATGTTTTGGTGCAGATGTATATTAAAAAGGCATGTTTTAGTGCAGATGTATATTAAAAAGTCATGTTTTGGTGCAGATGCATATTAAAAAGTCATGTTTTAGTGCAAATGTATATTAAAAAGTCATGTTTTGGTGCAGATGTATATTAAAAAGTCATGTTTAGGTGCAGATGTATATTAAAAATGCATGTTTTAGTGCAGATGTATATTAAAAAGTCATGTTTTGTTGCAGATGTATATTAAAAAGTCATGTTTTGGTGCAGATGTATATTAAAAAGTCATGTTTTAGTGCAGATGTATATTAAAAAGTCATGTTTTGGTGCAGATGTATATTAAAAATTCATGTTTTGGTGCAGATGTATGTTAAAAAGTCATGTTTTGGTGCAGATGTATATTAAAAAGTCATGTTTTGGTGCAGATGTAAATTAAAAAGGCATGTTTTGGTGCAGATGTATATTAAAAAGGCATTTTTTGGTGCAGATGTATATTAAAAAGTCATGTTTTGGTGCAGATGTATATTAAAAAGGCATGTTTTAGTGCAGATGTATATTAAAAAGGCATGTTTTGGTGCAGATGTATATTAAAAAGGCATGTTTTAGTGCAGATGTATATTAAAAAGGCATGTATTGGTGCAGATGTATATTAAAAAGGCATGTTTTGGTGCAGATGTATATTAAAGGCATGTTTTAGTGCAGATATATATTAAAGGCATGTTTTAGTTCAGATGTATATTAAAAAGTCATGTTTTGGTGCAGATGTATATTAAAAAGTCATGTTTTAGTGCAGATGTATATTAAAAAGGCATGTTTTGGTGCAGATGTATATTAAAAAGTCATGTTTTGGTGCAGATGTATATTAAAAAGGCATGTTTTAGTGCAGATGTATATTAAAAAGTCATGTTTTGGTGCAGATGTATATTAAAAAGGCATGTTTTAATGCAGATGTATATTAAAAAGGCATGTTTTAGTGCAGATGTATATTAAAAAGTCATGTTTTGGTGCAGATGTATATTAAAAATGCATGTTTTAGTGCAGATGTATATTAAAAAGTCATGTTTTGGTGCAGATGTATATTAAAAAGGCATGTTTTAATGCAGATGTATATTAAAAAGGCATGTTTTAGCGCAGATATATATATTAAAAAGGCATGTTTTAATGCAGATGTATATTAAAAAGTGATGTTTTGGTGCAGATGTATATTAAAAAGGCATGTTTTGGTGCAGATATATATTAAAAAGTCATGTTTTAGTGCAGATGTATATTAAAAATTCATGTTTGGTGCAGCTGTATATTAAAAAGGCATGTTTTGGTGCAGATGTATATTAAAAAGGCATGTTTTAGTGCAGATGTATATTAAAAAGGCATGTTTTAGTGCAGATGTATATTAAAAAGTCATGTTTTGGTGCAGATGTATATTAAAAATTCATGTTTTGGTGCAGATGTATATTAAAAAGGCATGTTTTGGTGCAGATGTATATTAAAAATTCATGTTTTGGTGCAGATGTATGTTAAAAAGGCATGTTTTGGTGCAGATGTATATTAAAAAGGCATGTTTTGGTGCAGATGTAAATTAAAAAGGCATGTTTTAGCGCAGATGTATATTAAAAAGGCTTTTTTTGGTGCAGATGTATATTAAAAAGTCATGTTTTGGTGCAGATGTATATTAAAAAATCATGTTTTGGTGCAGATGCATATTAAAAAGGCATGTTTTGGTGCAGATGTATATTAAAAAGGCATGTTTTGGTGCAGATGTATATTAAAGGCATGTTTTAGTGCAGATATATATTAAAGGCATGTTTTAGTTCAGATGTATATTAAAAAGTCATGTTTTGGTGCAGATGTATATTAAAAAGGCATGTTTTGGTGCAGATGTATATTAAAAAGGCATGTTTTAGTGTAAATGTATATTACAAAGTCATATTTTAGTGCAGATGTATATTAAAAAGGCATGTTTTGGTGCAGATGTATATTAAAAAGGCATGTTTTAGTGCAAATGTATATTAAAAAGTCATGTTTTGGTGGCGATGTATATTAAAAAAGCATGTTTTGGTGCAGATGTATATTAAAAAAGGCATATTTTGGTGCAGATGTATATTAAAAAGGCATGTTTTAGTGCAGATGTATATTAAAAAGTCATGTTTTGGTGGCGATGTATATTAAAAAAGCATGTTTTGGTGCAGATGTATATTAAAAAAGGCATATTTTGGTGCAGATGTATATTAAAAAGGCATGTTTTAGTGCAGATGTATATTAAAAAGTCATGTTTAGATGCAGATGTATATTAAAAAGGCATGTTTTAGTTCAGATGTATATTAAAAACTCATGTTTTGGTGCAGATGTATATTAAAAAGGCATTTTTTAGTGCAGATGTATATTAAAAAGGCATGTTTTAGCGCAGATATATATTAAAAAGTCATGTTTTAGTGCAGATGTATATTAAAAAGGCATGTTTGGGTGCAGATGTATATTAAAAAGGCATGTTTTAATGCAGATGTATATTAAAAAGTGATGTTTTGGTGCAGATGTATATTAAAAAGGCATGGTTTGGTGCAGATGTATATTAAAAAGGCATGTTTTAGTGCAGATGTATATTAAAAAGGCATGTTTTGGTGCAGGTGTATATTAAAAAGGCATGTTTTAGTGCAGATGTATATTAAAAAGGCATGTTTTGATGCAGATGTATATTAAAAGGCATGTTTTAGTGCAGATGTATATTAAAAAGGCATGTTTTGGTGCAGGTGTATATTAAAAAGGCATGTTTTGGTGCAGATGTATATTAAAAAGTCATGTTTTGGTGCAGATGTATATTAAAAAGGCAGGTTTCGGTGCAGATGTATATTAAAACGGCATGTTTTGGTGCAGATGTATATTAAAAAGCCATGTTTTGGTGCAGATGTATATTAAAAAGTCATGTTTTGGTGCAGATGTATATTAAAAAGGTATGTTTTAATGCAGATGTATATTAAAAAGTCATGTTTTAATTGCAGATGTATATTAAAAAGTCATGTTTTGGTGCAGATGTATATTAAAAAGGTATGTTTTAGTGCAGATGTATATTAAAAAGTCATGTTTTAGTGCAGATGTATATTAAAAAGGTATGTTTTAGTGCAGATGTATATTAAAAAGTCATGTTTTAGCGCAGATGTATTTAAAAAATCATGTTTTGGTGCAGATGTATATTAAAATGTCATGTTTTAGTGCAGATGTATATTAAAAAGGTATGTTTTAGTGCAGATGTATATTAAAAAGTCATGTTTTAGTGCAGATGTATATTAAAAAGGTATGTTTTAGTGCAGATGTATATTAAAAAGTCATGTTTTAGCGCATATGTATTTTAAAAAGTCATGTTTTGGTGCAGATGTATATTAAAATGTCATGTTTTAGTGCAGATGTATATTAAAAAGTCATGTTTTAGTGCAGATGTATATTAAAAAGGTATGTTTTAGTGCAGATGTATATTAAAAAGTCATGTTTTAGTGCAGATGTATTTTAAAAAGTCATGTTTTGGTGCAGATGTATATTAAAAAGTCATGTTTTGGTGCAGATATATATATTAAAAAGGTATGTTTTAGTGCAGATGTATATTAAAAAGTCATGTTTTAGTGCAGATGTATTTTAAAAAGTCATGTTTTGGTGCAGATGTATATTAAAATGTCATGTTTTAGTGCAGATGTATATTAAAAAGTCATGATTTGGTGCAGATGCATATTAAAAAGTCATGTTTTGTTGCAGATGTATATTAAAAAGGCATGTTTTAGTGCAGATGTATATTAAAAAGTCATGTTTTGGTGCAGATGTATATTAAAAAGGCATGTTTTGGTGCAGATGTATATTTAAAAGGCATGTTTTAGTGCAGATGTATATTAAAAAGTCATGTTTTTGTGCAGATGTATATTAAAAAGGCATGTTTTGGTGCAGATGTATTTTAAAGGCATGTTTTAGTGCAGATGTATATTAAAAAGTCATGTTTTGGTGCAGATGTATATTAAAAAGTCATGTTTTAGTGCAAATGTATATTAAAAAGTCATGTTTTGGTGCAGATTTATATTAAAAAGGCATGTTTTAGTGCAGATATATATTAAAAAGTCATGTTTTGGTGCAGATGTATATTATAAAGTCATGTTTTGGTGCAGATGTATATTAAAAAGGCATGTTTTGGTGCAGATGTATATTAAAAAGTCATGTTTTAGTGCAGATGTATATTACAAAGTCATGTTTTAGTGCAGATGTATATTAAAAAGTCATGTTTTGGTGCAGATGTGTATTAAAAAGGTATGTTTTAGTGCAGATGTATATTAAAAAGTCATGTTTTAGTGCAGATGTATATGAAAGTCATGTTTTAGTGCAGATGTATATTAAAGTCATGTTTTAGTAAAGATGTATATTAAAAAGTCATGTTTTGGTGCAGATGTATATTAAAAAGTCATGTTTTGGTGCAGATGTATATTAAAAAGGCATGTTTTGGTCCAGATGTATATTAAAAAGGCATGTTTTGGTGCAGATGTATATTAAAAAGGCATGCTTTAGTGCAGATGTATATTAAAAAGTCATGTTTTGGTGCAGATGTATATTAAAAATTCATGTTTTGGTGCAGATGTATGTTAAAAAGTCATGTTTTGGTGCAGATGTATAATAAAAAGTCATGTTTTTGTGCAGATGTATATTAAAAAGGCATGTTTTGGTGCAGATGTAAATTAAAAAGGCATGTTTTGGTGCAGATGTATATTAAAAAGGCATTTTTTGGTGCAGATGTATATTAAAAAGTCATGTTTTGGTGCAGATGTATATTAAAAAGGCATGTTTTAGTGCAGATGTATATTAAAAAGGCATGTTTTGGTGCAGATGTATATTAAAAAGGCATGTTTTGGTGCAGATGTATATTAAAAAGTCATGTTTTAGTGCAGATGTATATTAAAAAGGCATGTTTTGGTGCAGATGTATATTAAAAAGGCATGTTTTGGTGCAGATGTATATTAAAAAGTCATGTTTTAGTGCAGATGTATATTAAAAAGGCATGTTTTAGTGCAGATGTATATTAAAAAGTCATGTTTTGGTGGCGATGTATATTAAAAAAGCATGTTTTGGTGCAGATGTATATTAAAAAAGGCATATTTTGGTGCAGATGTATATTAAAAAGGCATGTTTTAGTGCAGATGTATATTAAAAAGTCATGTTTAGATGCAGATGTATATTAAAAAGGCATGTTTTAGTTCAGATGTATATTAAAAACTCATGTTTTGGTGCAGATGTATATTAAAAAGGCATGTTTTAGTGCAGATGTATATTAAAAAGGCATGTTTTAGCGCAGATATATATTAAAAAGTCATGTTTTAGTGCAGATGTATATTAAAAAGGCATGTTTGGGTGCAGATGTATATTAAAAAGGCATGTTTTAATGCAGATGTATATTAAAAAGTGATGTTTTGGTGCAGATGTATATTAAAAAGGCATGGTTTGGTGCAGATGTATATTAAAAAGGCATGTTTTAGTGCAGATGTATATTAAAAAGGCATGTTTTGGTGCAGGTGTATATTAAAAAGGCATGTTTTGGTGCAGATGTATATTAAAAAGGCATGTTTTGATGCAGATGTATATTAAAAGGCATGTTTTAGTGCAGATGTATATTAAAAAGGCATGTTTTGGTGCAGGTGTATATTAAAAAGGCATGTTTTGGTGCAGATGTATATTAAAAAGTCATGTTTTGGTGCAGATGTATATTAAAAAGGCAGGTTTCGGTGCAGATGTATATTAAAACGGCATGTTTTGGTGCAGATGTATATTAAAAAGCCATGTTTTGGTGCAGATGTATATTAAAAAGTCATGTTTTGGTGCAGATGTATATTAAAAAGGTATGTTTTAATGCAGATGTATATTAAAAAGTCATGTTTTAATTGCAGATGTATATTAAAAAGTCATGTTTTGGTGCAGATGTATATTAAAAAGGTATGTTTTAGTGCAGATGTATATTAAAAAGTCATGTTTTAGTGCAGATGTATATTAAAAAGGTATGTTTTAGTGCAGATGTATATTAAAAAGTCATGTTTTAGCGCAGATGTATTTAAAAAATCATGTTTTGGTGCAGATGTATATTAAAATGTCATGTTTTAGTGCAGATGTATATTAAAAAGGTATGTTTTAGTGCAGATGTATATTAAAAAGTCATGTTTTAGTGCAGATGTATATTAAAAAGGTATGTTTTAGTGCAGATGTATATTAAAAAGTCATGTTTTAGCGCAGATGTATTTTAAAAAGTCATGTTTTGGTGCAGATGTATATTAAAATGTCATGTTTTAGTGCAGATGTATATTAAAAAGTCATGTTTTAGTGCAGATGTATATTAAAAAGGTATGTTTTAGTGCAGATGTATATTAAAAAGTCATGTTTTAGTGCAGATGTATTTTAAAAAGTCATGTTTTGGTGCAGATGTATATTAAAAAGTCATGTTTTGGTGCAGATATATATATTAAAAAGGTATGTTTTAGTGCAGATGTATATTAAAAAGTCATGTTTTAGTGCAGATGTATTTTAAAAAGTCATGTTTTGGTGCAGATGTATATTAAAATGTCATGTTTTAGTGCAGATGTATATTAAAAAGTCATGATTTGGTGCAGATGCATATTAAAAAGTCATGTTTTGTTGCAGATGTATATTAAAAAGGCATGTTTTAGTGCAGATGTATATTAAAAAGTCATGTTTTGGTGCAGATGTATATTAAAAAGGCATGTTTTGGTGCAGATGTATATTTAAAAGGCATGTTTTAGTGCAGATGTATATTAAAAAGTCATGTTTTTGTGCAGATGTATATTAAAAAGGCATGTTTTGGTGCAGATGTATTTTAAAGGCATGTTTTAGTGCAAATGTATATTAAAAAGTCATGTTTTGGTGCAGATGTATATTAAAAAGTCATGTTTTAGTGCAAATGTATATTAAAAAGTCATGTTTTGGTGCAGATTTATATTAAAAAGGCATGTTTTAGTGCAGATATATATTAAAAAGTCATGTTTTGGTGCAGATGTATATTATAAAGTCATGTTTTGGTGCAGATGTATATTAAAAAGGCATGTTTTGGTGCAGATGTATATTAAAAAGTCATGTTTTAGTGCAGATGTATATTACAAAGTCATGTTTTAGTGCAGATGTATATTAAAAAGTCATGTTTTGGTGCAGATGTGTATTAAAAAGGTATGTTTTAGTGCAGATGTATATTAAAAAGTCATGTTTTAGTGCAGATGTATATGAAAGTCATGTTTTAGTGCAGATGTATATTAAAGTCATGTTTTAGTAAAGATGTATATTAAAAAGTCATGTTTTGGTGCAGATGTATATTAAAATGTCATGTTTTAGTGCAGATGTATATTAAAAAGTCATGATTTGGTGCAGATGCATATTAAAAAGTCATGTTTTGTTGCAGATGTATATTAAAAAGGCATGTTTTAGTGCAGATGTATATTAAAAAGTCATGTTTTGGTGCAGATGTATATTAAAAAGGCATGTTTTGGTGCAGATGTATATTAGCTCCCTGGAGGAGAGCATCGACGTAGGGGATGGTGACCCCTATCTTAGGCAGTGGAGCAGTCCTGGGAGATATTTAGGCAGAGTGCGGAAGTCACTCACCTTCTTTCTGTTCCTGCAACCAAAAGGTGAAGTTGTATGGGGGTCATAAAAAGTAATGTTTTGGTGCAGATGTATATTAAAAAGGCATGTTTTGGTGCAGATGTATATTAAAAAGGCATGTTTTAGTGCAGATGTATATTAAAAAGGCATGTTTTAGCACAGATATATATTAAAAAGGCATGTTTTAGTGCAGATGTATATTAAAAAGTCATGTTTGGGTGCAGATGTATATTAAAAAGGCATGTTTTAATGCAGATGTATATTAAAAAGTGATGTTTTGGTCCTGATGTATATTAAAAAGTCATGTTTTGGTGCAGATGTATATTAAAAAGTCATGTTTTGGTGCAGATATATATATTAAAAAGGTATGTTTTAGTGCAGATGTATATTAAAAAGTCATGTTTTAGTGCAGATGTATTTTAAAAAGTCATGTTTTGGTGCAGATGTATATTAAAATGTCATGTTTTAGTGCAGATGTATATTAAAAAGTCATGATTTGGTGCAGATGCATATTAAAAAGTCATGTTTTGTTGCAGATGTATATTAAAAAGGCATGTTTTAGTGCAGATGTATATTAAAAAGTCATGTTTTGGTGCAGATGTATATTAAAAAGGCATGTTTTGGTGCAGATGTATATTTAAAAGGCATGTTTTAGTGCAGATGTATATTAAAAAGTCATGTTTTGGTGCAGATGTATATATAAACGGCATGTTTTGGTGCAGATGTATATTAAAAAGGCATGTTTTAGTGCAGATGTATATTAAAAAGTCATGTTTTGGTGCAGATGTATATTAAAAAGGCATGTTTTAGTGCAGATATATATTAAAAAGTCATGTTTTTGTGCAGATGTATATTAAAAAGGCATGTTTTGGTGCAGATGTATTTTAAAGGCATGTTTTAGTGCAGATGTATATTAAAAAGTCATGTTTTGGTGCAGATGTATATTAAAAAGTCATGTTTTAGTGCAAATGTATATTAAAAAGTCATGTTTTGGTGCAGATTTATATTAAAAAGGCATGTTTTAGTGCAGATATATATTAAAAAGTCATGTTTTGGTGCAGATGTATATTATAAAGTCATGTTTTGGTGCAGATGTATATTAAAAAGGCATGTTTTGGTGCAGATGTATATTAAAAAGTCATGTTTTAGTGCAGATGTATATTACAAAGTCATGTTTTAGTGCAGATGTATATTAAAAAGTCATGTTTTGGTGCAGATGTGTATTAAAAAGGTATGTTTTAGTGCAGATGTATATTAAAAAGTCATGTTTTAGTGCAGATGTATATGAAAGTCATGTTTTAGTGCAGATGTATATTAAAGTCATGTTTTAGTAAAGATGTATATTAAAAAGTCATGTTTTGGTGCAGATGTATATTAAAATGTCATGTTTTAGTGCAGATGTATATTAAAAAGTCATGATTTGGTGCAGATGTATATTAAAAAGGCATGTTTTGGTGCAGATGTATATTAGCTCCCTGGAGGAGAGCATCGACGTAGGGGATGGTGACCCCTATCTTAGGCAGTGGAGCAGTCCTGGGAGATATTTAGGCAGAGTGCGGAAGTCACTCACCCTCTTTCTGTTCCTGCAACCAAAAGGTGAAGTTGTATGGGGGTCATAAAAAGTAATGTTTTGGTGCAGATGTATATTAAAAAGGCATGTTTTGGTGCAGATGTATATTAAAAAGGCATGTTTTAGTGCAGATGTATATTAAAAAGGCATGTTTTAGCACAGATATATATTAAAAAGGCATGTTTTAGTGCAGATGTATATTAAAAAGTCATGTTTGGGTGCAGATGTATATTAAAAAGGCATGTTTTAATGCAGATGTATATTAAAAAGTGATGTTTTGGTCCTGATGTATATTAAAAAGGCATTTTTGGGTGCAGATGTATATTAAAACGGCATGTTTTGGTGCAGATGTATATTAAAAAGGCATGTTTTAGTGCAGATGTATATTAAAAAGTAATGTTTTGGTGCAGATGTATATTAAAAAGGCATGTTTTAGTGCAGATATATATTAAAAAGTCATGTTTTGGTGCAGATATATATTAAAAAGGCATGTTTTGGTGCAGATGTATATTAAAGGCATGTTTTAGTTCAGATGTATATTAAAAAGTCATGTTTTGGTGCAGATGTATATTAAAAAGTCATGTTTTAGTGCAAATGTATATTAAAAAGTCATGTTTTGGTGCAGATGTATATTAAAAAGGCATGTTTTAGTGCAGATATATATTAAAAAGTCATGTTTGGTGCAGATGTATATTAAAAAGTCATTTTTTGGTGCAGATGTATATTAAAAAGTCATGTTTAGGTGCAGATGTATATTAAAAAGGTATGTTTTGGTGCCGATGTATATTAAAAAGGCATGTTTTAGTGCAGATGTATATTAAAAAGTCATGTTTTGATATGTGATTTTTTACTCAAAACAGCGGTAATTGGACTCATCCAGGACCTGGGAACCCAGATTCTGATTTGCGAATGTAACCTACATAGATCAAGCCCTTTACCGACCTTCTATGCAGCTCTAATATACCGGAGATTACTTGGAGGCCTATACCTCCGCTCTAACCCCCCAGCAGGCTGCCTGCTGTAACGCAGCTCTGAGAATAAGCTGCTTCAATATGGAGGAGACATGCTTGGCAATTCAACATCTGATGCTCGCTTTTGAGCGTAAAATGTGTGACAGGCTGGATCGGCTGTTACACAATATGGAGCGCACCCACACAGGGGATATACCGGAGGCTTACACGGAGGCAGCTAGTTCAGATGGCTATGTGCAATTGAGCAAGGCCCAACTTCCTGAAGTTCATACACGGGCGAGTTCCTACATCAGCCTCCTACCTTTCCCTCTGGATCCTGTCCGGAACGCTGCAACCGACTTCCTAGAAGGGGATAGCGAGGACTCACAGGCCGTAGTGCACACAGAGAGGCGCCTGCTTGTTGGGCTGGTAGGCCCCACTTTGAGGAAAAACGGTGTAGTGCCGGTGCCTAGTAAGGATCAGTGCATGCGGCTCATCACGCAGACCCTGCTGCGTTTGGAATCCTGGAGATCCGGCATGCCAGTCAGGGAACACAATATGCCTAAAACATCTACATACAGTCCGGATACCAATACCACTTTAGAGGAGCAAGATTTGGAGGACCGCAAGAAATCAGGTGTGGGCTAACCCGAGCCCGGGTGAACGTTTTAGCATGTGGAGATTGAGGGACAGAGTGCCTACATGCCGCTACTTACCTGTAACTTAAACTCTACTCTAATCTTGTTTTCCATTACTTCTTTGGTGCTCACGTCTTTCATATATACCAATGTCAATTACTTAACTAGCAGCTCAAAGAACAGTTCCCACTCTGTGGCATTTATAGTAGCTATAGGCCAGCACTTTACTATATATATATATATCCCTCAGTAGATTTATTAAAGTGTATTCTGAGGTTCTACCTATGTCCATACATTTCAGTATGTAATCAGGATACCCTCAGATACCTATACATTTTGCTCCTGTGTATATACCACTTACTTTATTTACTATAAGAGTGCAGGTCATATCTCAATATGTACATAGTCCATTGATTTAGCATGTGCATGGTAATCTGTGTAAAATGTACATGCCTCAAAAGCTATCCCTTAGGATTCTGTGTATGCTGTTTGGCAGTGAGGTAAATAATCTTATGCAAATGGTGGGTTGTAATAATTTTTTGCAGATGGTGGGCTGTCGGCGGCCGAGACAGCACATTAGGTATGCTGATGTTACTCACTAGTTTTATAGAAGATTGTTTTATAGACTTGCGATGCATTGCCTTGCTTGTACTTTGCCTCTCCAATTCATAGAATTTGCATATGTTGTAATTCATGGAAGTATAATATTTTCTAAAGGTATGCGAACCAAATTTTTACTATGTGCATCATATATACCGCGCTATGACCATATAATATACAGAAACTGTAATTATGAGACAGATGTGAGTTCCAAGAATAGTTTTTGTTCCACAGAAGGTGCTACCTGCCTAGGAGAGGTATCTTTCACACTTTTATATTTGGTCTTATTGTGTACATGTTAATACGTTATTTATTTACTGTGCATTTTGAGGTCCTACAAGGGCATATAGCAACTCTAAGGGCACACCAAGGGATCTCGTGCCACACCTTATCAATGTACCCCCCAAAACTTACCCCCTACATTTATTTCATACCTGAGGTCCATATGTGGCCACTAATGGTTAACTGGGGTACGCTTTACACTAACATTCATATACTTAGGGGGTTCCTCGCTTCTTATTAGTACCCTATCTATGCATTGGGCCCAGGAGTGGTCATGTTAGCATTCCCCCTATTTTGCACCCCTTGTTTTATTATGAGTTATGCTGAATGTATTTTGGAGGACCTTTTTACCAATTATATAACCCTCCTATGGTTTGCACAGGTAAAGGGTGACCAAACCTCTCCGCAAATTCCGGCAGAGTTAGGAAGTCTCTGCCCTTCTCTCTACCACATATATAACCCTCCTATGGTTTACACACAGCTGTGGACGGCTTAAGAGAAGCCTCTTTATGGTTGGGAGGTTCATGCATTAAAATTGTAGATATTATAAAGTCTGTTGACTATATCAAGGACAAAAACAAGCCTGCATAGGTTATGATTTGGTCATTATAATTAGGCTTATTCTAAGTTAGTTGTTCTAATTTGTGTTATTTGTCCTCCTGAGAATGTACTTAGTTAAAATGAGGTAATATACATGGCTAACCAAGGCGCCTTTTGCTTATGATATACTTAAATTCTACAGCTGTGCAGACATGTTTGTTTGGACCCAATATGTAAACCCTGATGTATGTCAAATGGGCATGTTGCCATGATGTTTCATTTAGAAATTGTATTTTTGTTTGCCATATTACCTCAATAAAAATTACTTTAAAAAAAAAAAAAAAAGTCATGTTTTAGTGCAGATGTATATTAAAAAGTCATGTTTTGGTGCAGATGTATATTAAAAAGACATGTTTTGGTGCAGATGTATATTAAAAAGTCATGTTTTAGTTCAGATGTATATTAAAAAGGCATTCTTTAGTGCAGATGTATATTAAAAAGTCATGTTTTGGTGCAGATTTATATTAAAAAGTCATGTTTTAGTGCAGATGTATATTAAAAAGGCATTCTTTAGTGCAGATGTATATTAAAAAGTAATGTTTTAGTGCAGATGTATATGAAAAAGGCATGTTTTTGTGCAGATGTAAATTAAAAAGTCATGTTTTGGTGCAGATGTTTATTAAAAATTTATGTTTTGGTGCAGATGTATATTAAAAAGGCATGTTTTGGTGCAGATGTATATTAAAGGCATGTTTTAGTGCAGATATATATTAAAGGCATGTTTTAGTTCAGATGTATATTAAAAAGTCATGTTTTGGTGCAGATGTATATTAAAAAGGCATGTTTTAGTGCAGATGTATATTAAAAAGGCATGTTTTGGTGCATATGTATATTAAAGGAATGTTTTAGTGCAGATATATATTAAAGGCATGTTTTAGTGCAGATGTATATTATAAGGCATGTTTTAGTGCAGATGTATATTAAAAAGGCATGTTTTGGTGCAGATGTATATTAAAGGCATGTTTTAGTGCAGATGTATATTAAAAAGTCATGTTTTGGTGCAGATGTATATTAAACAGGCATGTTTTGATGCAGATGTATAATAAAAAGGCATGTTTTGGTGCAGATGTATATAAAAAAGTCATGTTTTGGTGCAGATGTATATGAAAAAGGCATGTTTTGGTTCAGATGTATATTAAAAAGGCATGTTTTGGTGCAGATATATATTAAAAAGTCTTGTTTTGGTGCAGATGTATATTAAAAAAGCATGTTTTAGTGCAGATGTATATTTAAAAGTCATGTTTTGGTGCAGATGTATATTAAAAAGGCATGTTTTGGTGCAGATGTATATTAAAAAGTCATGTTTTGGTTCAGATGTATATTAAAAAGGCATGTTTTGGTGCAGATGTATATTAAAAAGTCATGTTTTGGTGCAGATGTATATTAAAAAGGCATGTTTTGGTTCAGATGTATATTTAAAAGGCATGTTTTAGTGCAGATGTATATTAAAAATTCATGTTTTGGTGCAGATGTATATTAAAAAGTCATGTTTTGGTGCAGATGTATATTAAAAAGACATGTTTTAGGGCAGATGTATATTAAAAAGGCATGTTTTAGTGCAGATGTATATAAAAAAGGCATGTTTTGGTGCAGATGTATATTAAAAAGGCATGTTTTGGTGCAGATGTATATTAAAAAGGCATGTTTTGGTGCAGATGTATATTAAAAAGGCATGTTTTAGTGCAGATGTATATAAAAAAGGCATGTTTTGGTGCAGATGTATATTAAAAAGGCATGTTTTAGTGCAGATGTAGATTAAAATTGTTGGTGACTATATTCAGCAGCTTAATTAACTGTTAATATTACTGCTGATAAAGCTGGCAACAGTTAATACAGCTGCTGATTAAAGTCATCAATGTAAAGCCATTGTATAAATTGGCACAAAATGTGTGTTTACTTTTGTTATGCATTTTGTACTTAACATGTTATGCATTTTGTACTTAACATGTTATGCATTTTGTACTTAACATAGCAATTGTTCAGTTTGTCAAAAAGTATAAGAGATTGAAAGAATTAAACAGCTCTATCTTTTTATGTAATATATTAGTACCAAAAGAACTGAAATAAGGGGGCAGTCTGCAGAGGCTTAGATACAAGGTAATCACAGAAGTAAAAAGTGTATTTATATAACTGACAGAAATCCACCTGCAAGCGCTCCGAGCTCCGTCGCTGCCCCCACTCGTCATACCATGTTTCATCACGCTGCGTGCTTTGTGCACTGGAAAATGTTTCCCCACGGGAACTGTATCCTCACTTTAAAAGGTGCCCAGGAACAACAGAGACCTCATCAATGTCTCTAGAAAAGATACGTAAACAACTTCAGTTTCCTCGCACTCAAATAAGTGAACTTCAGTATAAAAGCAGTAAATCACTTTTATTCAAATTTAAAAGCACCTTGAATGAATGTTTTGATGCAGATGTATATTAAAAAGGCATGTTTTAGTGCAGATGTATATTAAAAAGGCATGTTTTAGTGCAGATGTATATTAAAAAGGCATGTTTTAGTGCAGATGTATATTAAAAAGGCATGTTTTGGTGCAGATGTATATTAAAAAGTCATGTTTTAGTGCAGATGTATATTAAAAAGGCATGTTTTAGTGCAGATGTATATTAAAAAGGCATGTTTTAGTGCAGATGTATATTAAAAAGGCATGTTTTGGTGCAGATGTATATTAAAAAGGCATGTTTTAGTGCAGATGAATATTAAAAAGTCATGTTTTGGTGCAGATGTATATTAAAAAGGCATGTTTTGGTGCAGATGTATATGAATGAAAAAATAAAGCCAAACGCATTTCGCTATACAACATAACTTCTTCCAGGTAACTTCAGGATAAATGGATTCTTACAGGTTTTGTGGATGTTTGTGCACATTTACATACAATTTTTCAATTGTTCATTATTTCTACTACATGTCAATAAATGCATATAGAGGCACTAAACATATCACATTTATGCAAATGGGCGGTATGAAAAGCTAAATAAATATTTGTTTGTTCTCAATACTCAAAACCATTGCATTTTTATTTATATTGAAAGACCCTTGGAGATACATTCTTTATTCAGTGAACAATTTCACATCCCATTCTGAAATTAAACCTAAAGGGACTCTTGTGCCCAGGTGAAAAATCCAGAAAACCTCTCATTTTCTCAGGGATTTCACTCTCTCCCCTCCTCTGGGGTGTCTCTTAATATGTTCTATACCCCGAAGTTTTAACAGAGAGCTGTCAGAGTTATGATACCTATGAAAATGTGTGGCGATGGGAGTTGTGGACTCAAGATCATCTATAGCTCTTAGATGTTCGAAAAACGATCCTTCAAAGGGCCTAGTAATTAAACCTACATATTTATATATGGTATATAACATATTTTGTGTTGCAATTGATGTACTGTCTAATGCAATATGTTTTCTGCTCATCCTGTGTAGTGAACTGATCACCTAACTTAAGATAAGAACAGGTTTTACAATGTCTACTTCCACATCTAAAAAAACCTGATTTGTTAGACAACCAGTGAGAGGTTTTCTGTATTTTTCATCTGGGCACAAGAGTCCCTTTAGGGTTAAATTCAGAATGGGATGTGAAATTGTTCACTGAATAAAGAATGTATCTCCAAGGGTCTTTCAATATAAATAAAATTTCAATGTGTATTTGTAATTTTTGGAAGTGAGATTATGTAATTGCACCAATTTGTCTCCATAATGTTATTGGTTATTTTATGAGTTTTGAGATCAAACAAATATTTATTTAGTACAAAATATAACTCAGCACACCTGATTAATGAAAAAGGCTTAACTTTATTAATATGCCTAAATAATTAAACAAATCTATACCCAAAACTCATGCTATTCCAAACACACATCAGTCATACACACACATAAAAAAGTGATTACAACCCAGGCGTCCCTAGGGGAATCAGAAGTATGCTGCCATCTTGATAGAAAAAGGTTTTGAAAGACGTAAAAGTTCCAATGTTTGGTTTAATATTTGTAATCCCAGAAGTAAGGGTATTAGTAAGCAAAGTCAACGTCCATAAATCTCACCTGCTAGATTATTGTATAAAAGCAAATTGAAGCTCTCTATGAACACTTTCGTAGATGTATACAAATAGATCTCAGATTGATCCTGACACTAAAGTCATACTGCATGCAACGCCTCTTGTCAGCGTGTTGTCACATTTACTCCGCACAACAGTCAATAGTAACATAGGTGATGAAAACGAACTACAACTGTGTACAACTGTGTCAGTATGTTAGCATGTTGACGAAAATGTAGCAATTAGTAACAGCATGAGTGTAAATGTAAGGCCAAATACATGTGTTTGCATTGCAAGATGTTCCCAAGGCTATACATACGGCACTCTTGATTTAAATAGCAATGAAATGTCCCACTGTATATGGCTGTCAATGTTGCTTATCAGTATGCTGGTATGTTAGCAAGGTGCAGCAATTAGTTATGTCTACATGCGTGTTAGTATTAAGCCCAATACTTGCGGTTCCAATCTGAGGCACTTCCAAACTTTGTGCATACGTCACTCCCAACTTTAATTCACTTTCGCGGCAGGGTAACTTTGTGACTCTCACACCATGGGCTGAAGGGATCTAGAAGCTAGAGGCTATTTCATCGGGTACAGCATATCAGAGTCTACATATAGCAGATGGATTTTTGTAAAAAGATGAACAGCATAACCAAACAACTCCGACGCGAGTTTCGGGACTCTGCACTTTCTCAAGGAGTATACGTCATGAAGGTAACCACCTCTTCAAATAGGCCTTAGCAAGTTCTTATTGGTTGAATCAGATACTCCTTCCACACACGTGACCGTCATTCATACTTTCCCTGTCAGGGCAATTTGTGGGGGTTTCTGGGTGTTCCATGGATGGAGCTAAGGGGAATTCTGTAAAGAGGGACATATGACTGTCTCAGAGGGACAGAGATCAGAATCAGGGACTGTCCCTCTCAATTAGGGACAGTATGGAGGTTGGCAGCATATGACACTGGAACTGAGCAGAGGAGGGTTATAAAGGGGATATAGGTTTGGTGAGAACACTGTCAGATGACCAAACTTGCAGCACTGTGATTGGTAATATCATGGAGATGGGGTCTTTCCAAATACTTATTCATTATTAAAATAATTTAAAAGGTATACTACAGTCAAATTTTATTTTCATGATTCAGATACAGGGGGTGGCAAATGGGGGGAAAATTGCCAGAAAAAAATCAGGTGTTATTGCATTGTCTTTTTATTATGTACGTGTTAAATATGCAACATAACTATATTTAATGGTCCTTTTCTAAATGTATTTCATAACAAATGCACATATTTAATCAAAACCTCAAAAACTTTTTTTTTTAATAGATTCGTCTTAATTACCAGTTTTAAAGGAATATTAGTCATTTGTGCCTAGGGCAGCTGCACTTAAGGCTCGGTTCCATTGAGTTGTTAAAAATGAAGCCGTAAGCTATCAAAGTTTTCGACAGCTAAAAGTAATTTACTACTCCATTTTAGTACCAGGTTTCCATTGAAATATTGTATAGTGTGTGCAGTCTGTCTTTACGTGTAGGTGTAAGCTAATGTTGTGGTAACACTTCCATCAGATGCTGATTTTCTCGAAAATAGCACCTTAACCATAATCGTAGCTTAAGTTTGTTGCTATGGTAACCCGACCTTAGATTATAAAAATGTATGTTAGCATCCGTAATTGACTAGATAGGGAAAGTCACTGTAGTTGGTTGCAGTGTTAGGAGTTTAGTGGTTTTTGAGCTAGGAAAGTAATTCAGTCACCTAATAAAAAATCAAATTTATTTAAAATTAAGATCAGACTTTTTATTTAAATTATTGTTACATTTATTTATAGATGTAATATTTAGTGCTGACTAGAAATAGGTCTAGTTGGAGTTATGTGCTTGATTATTTAGTTTTAATCTGTACAGTAAGTACATACTGAAATATAAATTAAGAACTTAACCTGAGTCAGCACTAAATATTGCAAATACAAATAAAATTAAAAAGAGAAAAGCTTTCAATGTGCAAGATTACAAGTGTTGCGGTACGCATATAATGCTGAAAAATTGTCCATTGTGCGTGGAATATGCAGGCCTCCCGTATTACAAGTCACGGCCATACGGCTATACTACAAGTATTTTAGCCTTTACGCAACTGTCCATTCTGCACTCAAAAAATGACTTTTGAGAGCAGGATTTTCAATACACCGTATTACAAGTTGTTCGATCAGGCTATAACGCTAGCTTTATAATCTATACCGCAACGATCCATTCTGCAATCTGAGACCAAAAATGTTTCACAAAACCCATAACTAAAATGTTACAAAGTACACTAACACCCATAAACTATACTATTAACCACTAAACCACCATCCCCAGCATCGCAAATACTTTATTAATTGTATTAACCCCTAATCTGCTGATCCCCCACATCCTTAACACCTAAATAAAGTTCTTAACCCCTAAACCGCCATCCCCACACATAGCTACTATTAAACTGAAACTATTAACCCCTAAACTGCCAGCCCCCTTCATCGATAATACTAAACTAAACATATTAACCCCTAAACCGTTGCCCCCCCACATTGCAACTACAATAATAAACCTATTAACCCCAATCCTTCAGCCCCCCATATCACAAAGGCTAAACTAAAGTTTTTGCTTACACCTGCCCTGACATCGTCAACACTAAATAAAACTATTAATCCCCTAAACCGCCGGCCCCCCACATCACCAACTCTAAAATAAAGTATTAACCCCTAAAGCTCCGACCCCTCACATTGCAAAGACTATAATAAACCTAATAACCCCTAAACTGCTGCCCCCCACATCGCAAAGACTAAACTAAACCTATTAACTCCTAAACCGCCGTCCCCCCACATCGCAAATCACTAAATTAAACTATGAACCCCTAAACCTTACTATCCCCTATACTTTAAATTAAATTTACAATATAACTATCTTAAAATAAATAAAAACTTACTGTAAAATAAAAAAACTAAGATTAAACTATAAATAAACCTAACATAAATAAACAAAAAATAAAAAAAATAAGTCTAACCCCCAAATAGGTAATCACTACTCCTGAAGTCCGGCAGAGAAGATCTTCTTTCTGGCGGCGACATCTTCATCCAGCGCAGAGTCCTCTTCTATCTTCCTCCAGCGCAAAGGCGGTGCAGAGCGGAGGTGACCACGGAACACTTTTTTTATTTCACAGGTAAGTTTTTATTTATTTTAAGATAGTTATATGGTAAATTCAATTTAATGTATAGAGGATATTTAGGTGTAGGGGTTAATAGTTTAACTTAGTGATTTGCAATGTGGGGGGCCGGTGGTGTAGGGGTTAATAGGTTTATTATAGTCTTTGCGATGAGGGGTCAGCAGTTTAGGGGTTAATACTTGATTTTAGTGTTGGTGATGTGGAGTTTTATTAAGTGTTGACTATATCAGGGGCGGCGGTTTAGGTGTGAATAGGTTTATTTAGGTGTTAGCGATGCGGGGGACCTGCAATTATGTGGGGGGGCCAACTGTTTAGGTGGTCAATAGTTTTATTTAGTGTTGGCGCTGTTGGGCTCAGCGGTTTAGGGGTTAATAGTTTTATTTAGGTGTTAGCGATGTGGGGGGCAGCGGTTTAGGGGTTAATCACTTTATTTAGTGTCTCCAATGTCGGGGGACGGTGGATTAGGGGTAATTAGACTAGGGGCTCATGTTAGGGGGTTAACATAACTTTCTTTTCCCCATAGACATCAATGGGGATTGAGTAATAGCGATCGCCACTCCGCGATCGCAGGTGTTTGTTTTTTTCTAACACTTGTTCTTCATTGATGGAACATGTATTTTTTTCTGATAATGATGGAAAACACATAATCGGAAACTATCGATAAGCGCTATGGCTTCAAACTACATTTTTTTTTTTTCGTTTTGCAACATCATACAAAACCATTTACAGTTCAATGGAAAAAAGCCTTTAGTTGGCAGCACTAATAGAAAAACAATACATGGTAATCTCCAGTATAATAAGCAGAAGAAAATCTTGGTGCAACACCTGAAGGACTCCCCTTCCTAGGGTCCTAGTATAGACATCAAATAGAGCACACAGGGGGCACACAGAATAAGGCAACAGCACCTTTATTCTGTGTGCCCCCTGTGCGCTCTACTTTAGTTGGCAGCAAACATTGATGGGGAGCTGTACAACATAAGGCCTTCCCCCACCTATGATATACAACTTTATTATTTATTACAAATCAATTACCCCTGAATGTCTATTGGTGGTGCATGACACTTTCATGTTTGAAAACTCTTGATCTCTGTTTGTGAGAAATATATGAGGCAAAAATGAGATAATATTGGGGGCGTGTCCGTGCAGCGTTCAGAACAGGACGCATTTTCTGTAGGCTCCAAAAGATCTCTCAATAATCCTCTGATTATTGGTGGCTAACAGCAAGAATCAAACATATTACTTGACAACATCACAGATCAGACATCCAGGATCCGAATTCCTTTTATCTGGCTGTTTATATGAAAGTGGAGACTCAGATCGGAGAGAAGGCCTTAGGCGGCAGCCTGCTGACAGGTATCCACCTCCCCCCGGGAAGAGTCGGGTTTTCGTTGCTGCTAGAGAAGTCTAGCTTACTGAGCCTCTTCAACACATATAGCACCAGAAACTAATTCAAGATAAACCCATCTCACCATACTGCAGCCTCTTCAACATCTCTTTGATTACCCTGGTAGAATCAGCTTGCTGTACACTCTAGACAACAAGAAAGAGAAAACGGAAAGGAAAGGGGTAAAAATGGCATCCACCGCAGTAGACATGAGGACTGGCATAACCCTAACATCACTTGATCGCACACTGCTTAAATTAGAAATGCTATTTCAGCGATTAATGTAACTGCTCCATCTGATGCAGAAGCTACCACCGACATTACCGAAGCATCAGATGCCACTACAATTAAAGACCCTGGAGTGCAGCCTACACTTAGGACCCAGGGGGGCCATGCAACCAAGCACACAGTTGACATTGGACTGTTTTCACATGGATCCTCCCAACTTGCCCCTTTACATGCCGGCAATGCAATATGGAGACTACGAAGTGGTGGAGACCGCTACGGGAGAAGGAAACACAAAGAAACAGCTTCACTTACCACCGGACATCCTACCACACAACAAGCCTGTCCTCAACTCCAGCTTGGCACCCGTGCAACTCACCCCTGCAATCCACACCATAAAGACAAAGCATGGTCACACCAACAATAAAGGTACAATGGTAAAAGCATTTAAAACGCCATCCCCACGGGGACCCCTTGACACAGCAAGACCACTTACTTCACCCCTATTGAGGACCGGGACTAGACGGGTGCCCCGGGGTCTTGGGGGAATGCCCTGGAGAGCCGTGACCTCAATGTTCTGGGCAAACAGGACTGTGACCAGATCAATGTTTTCCCCGCAAGTTCCCATAGAGACTTGGAACAATTCCTTTGTACCATTTGACACATCCTGGCACACAAGGGTGTCAAGCATGCCATTAGGTATAGTTCATTGTGCCTAATTATTGCTCAACTATTAAATCCTGAAACAGTGACTGTATTGCCTTAATTGGCCTCTAATTGTTAAGTTCAGTTCCTTTATGTATTTTCACTGTGTTTGATATGCTTAGTCCACAGGCAAGCTATTAGAGCGACTTGCAATATCCCCACACTGTTCACAATATGATAATCACATTTATCAAGGCATTGTTAGGGCTAGAGCCTTATAAGGTGTTTTGTTCTTCTGTGTACAATATCATTAGTCTTTGAATTGCCCAAAACACTTTACTTACAAACATGTCAGTGGCAATCCTTTACCCATTTATAGTTATAAACTACATGTTACATATGGTGGCTCATTCTCCTTTTGCACCGCCTGCGGCCGAGGCGGTGTGGAACAAGCATATGAATAAAGCCTACAGACACGGCTGCTAATTCAGTATGAGGAGCTACCATGTCCATTCAGTGGAGCTCAGTTTCAGCAACCTTTGGGTTGAAGTTACCACTAACATAAGATGCAAAAGATGGGGTTGCAAAGTTTAGTATATCTGAAGGTTAAAATAAATAATTGCCTGTAATGTTAAAGATGTGGTTATACCTCACGTTACTTATTCAAGTTCTGGTTGTTTGTAACATTTTTCTATTGGTATGTTTTTTCCTTTTTGATCTATTCAATTATATCAAGTTTGACTTTATCTTTAAAATATTTATATAGACTGCAATACTCTAATAATCAACTAGCTAACCCCTATAATTTCAGCTTGGACTTCCTTATTTTGCGAGATCCAAAAGAGGTCTTTCCAACTGGGGTACGGAAAGAGCACCCAGCAAGTACAGCTCATACGTCCTGCTTTTGGATTTGAACTGTTGGATATGTGAAATCACAGAAAAAAGGACCTGGTTTATTTATCCGATAAGCAACTCACAGTATATTTTTATGCATCTACATTGTGTTTGACTTGCTGACTTTATATTTGCTGTAAAATATCAAAAACATTTTTCCAATAAAGCTCTTTGAAAATTAAAAAAAAAAAAAAAAAATGAGTGACCTAGTCTAATGTTGACTTGTATGTCCCTTTAAGAACACAAATTACTGAAATGTTCTTCTTTTGATAAATATTTTTCAGTTGCGTCAATATCTGCAGAACGTTCACTTCTCACTTCTCTCTGATACAATCTATTTTGATGAGGTCGGGAGCCGCCCAGGGTATTATGATATTGTCAATTGGATATTCCCTGATGGTCACACCGTGATTGGAAACTTCAATGCTTCTGCACCAGAGAAAGATCAGCTTTTTATCAATACAACAGCATTCCAGTGGAACCAAAAGTTCAGAAAGGTACAGTTATTAGTATATATAGATACAGATATTAAAATAATTAGCAGTTGAAGGTTAATCTGTTTGTCTTCTGCTTTATATGCTAGAGCATTCACAAATCAAATCTATATACTGAAATTGGATTGGTAAATTCCAGCTGAGCTAGAAAATAGGAGAAAAGGGTGTTAATCACAAATATTGGAAACAGAGGTCTAAAGACATATCTAATATAACACGCCTCCAAATATTTCCTGTAAATTCTTAAGGACAGAGAGGTGAGGTTATATGAAATGGCACCTATCAACGTTTTGTGAACTTTATTTTACATTTATATGACTATACTGTACCTTTAAGTAGAAATAAGCTACACTCTAATCCAGCCAACTTTTTTTTTAGGTTAATAAATCTCTTTAATTCCCCAAAAAACCTCCATCCTTATGAAAAACGGCTTTACTAATTTTTAAACCTGTGATAACCCATTTCTGAGGTAAAAATAATTCCCCCCTTTTCCTCTGTACAGATTCCTCGCTCCACGTGCAGTGATACCTGTCAGCCGGGCTATAGAAAATCTACTCGTCAGGGTGAGCCCAGCTGTTGCTATGACTGTGTTCCGTGTTCTGAAGGCGAGATCACTAATGCAACAGGTGAGATAACAACGCACTTAGTGTTACATCCGTACGCTGAACTCATACAGATATTTAATGCAGTTTGCCTGTCCTGACTGCATGTTACATAGCCATAGCTTATTCACATCTTACCCTTATTAGACACAGCAAAGAGGAGAAGATATGCATGCTGACGTGGCTTCTCAAGAGATCACTAAACAGCGAAGCCCTGCAAAGACAGATCTATCTATTTATTTATCTATTCATCTATCTATTTATTTATCCTCCCATGTGTGTCTCAGGCTCTATCTGTCTATCTTTCCATTAGTTTTACTGCCTAACTACCTATTACATATTCACTCTAGAGGAGCCATTGTTTAAGTAAAAACTAATATTAGATCAATTGTTTGTATGTTTTTTTTTAATTAGTAAGATGACATTATTGACACAGAAAGCCATGTAATACAAAAGTCAAAAAGATAATGTTGATACAACCGGTGGTAAGTGATACACAGATCACTTTAAAAGAAAATAAAAAAAAATATGTGTGAAGCATTGAGAAAACCTCTCATAAGTCTATGGTAAAAGTTCCTCTCACGTATTATTTAATTTTAATACAAACATTTTGACAAGTGATACAATCTGTAAAAAAAAAAAAAAGAAAAAACATTTTGTACATTGCTGAGAAAGTACCTGGTTTCATACAATTGACCGCATTCACCTCTAAGAAAGACCAGAAGCATAGTTTCTGACTGCAAACATGGCATAAGTAGACGTTTCCAAGGTTTTTATGAACTATTTCCATTTCTTTAAAAAAAAGACAATGGGGCCTATTTAACAAGGTGCAGACGGACATGATCCGATATTGCGGATCATGTCCGCCGCACATCGATAAATGCAGACAACGTACGCTGTCGGCATTTATCATTGCACCAGCAGTTCTGGTGAACTGCTGGTGCAATGCCGCCCGTTGCAGATTCCCGGCCAATCGGCGCGTTCTGTCTGCCTCCTCAGAGCAGGTGTATAGGTTATGGAGTATTTTTTTAAATACACATAGAAGCCAATAAGATAATTAAGGTTAACATAGGGTGATATTTAACATTTGCTTTATCCCACTTAGAAAACAAAACCTGGGAAATGTCTAGTTGGAAATGAAAAATAAAAAGTTTAGCTATCCAACTTTCCACTTTCCACTAGTATTGCCTTATCTCTGGACATTCCCAAAATTAATGTAGAAGTGAAGGGTCAATCTGACTAAATGTAATGCATTTGTTTTCACAATGACTCTTCCATTTAGAAAGACGACGTGGAGTCAAATAATCTCTATGTAGAATACAAGTTGGTGTTTATCTTAACCTCACTGAAAGTGTAGTATGCCTCACCCTGTCCAAGCTAATATTAGTCTATCCACAGTGATATTTGTTTGCAATAAGGAGTACCAACCCTACAAGTTCGTTAGCTGCTTATCTATGTTATGCAATAACAAATAAAAACCTGACAACAATTCTTCCATTTTAAAAACTACAAATTACTTTGAAGAAGAGAGTGAGTGCCAAAACTCAGAGTAAATCTTCGCTAAATCAGAGATTTAGTGGTGTAGTTCCAAACACATAGCAAATGCTTGTGAGGAATATCACATTTCTGTTGAAGTTCTCTGAAGGACTTAACTATGTTTAATAGTGGATCTAGGATGGACCCCCCCCCCCCCCGATTTAACAATACTCTAAATGGTAAACAATCACCCTCTGCTGGAAAGTTGAAATTCCTATGGATTGTGATATAATCTTCTAACTGTCCTAAAGCAGATGCTTATATATGTTATAAGGACCAAGCCATCAGCACAACTCTATATAGAATGTTTGATCTGATTGTTGCTGTGAGCCTTTCATACGGCTAGATTTAGAGTTTTGTCGTATCTAACGCTGGATTTTTTCTGGTCGCACCTTTAAAATAACTCTGGTGTTGAGAGTCCACAGAATGGCTGCGTTAGGCTCCAAAAAAGGAGCATAGAGCATATTTAACGCAACTTCAACTCTCGATACCAGAGTTGCTTACGGACGCGGCCAGCCTCAAAAACGTGCTCGTGCACGATTCCCCCATAGGAAACAATGGGGCTGTTTGAGCTGAAAAAAAACCTAACACCTGCAAAAAAGCCGCGTTCAGCTCCTAACGCAGCCCCATTGTTTGCTATGGGGAAACACTTCCTACGTCTGCACCTAACACTCTAACATGTACCCCGAATCTAAACACCCTTAACCTTACACTTATTAACCCCTATTCTGCCGCCCCCGCTATCGCTGACCCCTGTATATTATTTTTAACCCCTAATCTGCCGCTCCGTAAACCGCCGCTCCTTACATTATCCCTATGTACCCCTAATCTGCTGCCCCTAACACTGCCGACCCCTATATTATATTTATTAACCCCTAATCTGCCCTCCACAACGTCGCCTCCACCTGCCTACACTTATTAACCCCTAATCTGCCGAGCGGACCGCACCGCTATTATTATAAAGTTATTAACCCCTAATCCGCCTCACTAACCCTATAATAAATAGTATTAACCCCTAATCTGCCCTAACATCGCCGACACCTAACTTCAAACATTAACCCCTAATCTGCCGACTGGAGCTCACCGCTATTCTAATAAATGTATTAACCCCTAAAGCTAAATCTAACCCTAACACTAACACCCCCCTAAGTTAAATATAATTTACATCTAACGAAATTAATTAACTCTTATTAAATAAATTATTCCTATTTAAAGCTAAATACTTACCTGTAAAATAAATCCTAATATAGCTACAATATAAATTATATTTATATTATAGCTATTTTAGGATTAATATTTATTTTGCAGGTAACTTTGTATTTATTTTAACCAGGTACAATAGCTAAAATAGTTAAAATAATTACAAAATTACCTGTAAAATAAATCCTAACCTAAGTTACAATTAAACCTAACACTACACTATCAATAAATTAATTAAATAAAATACCTACAATTACCTACAATTAAACCTAACACTACACTACCAATACATTAATTAAATACAATATCTACAAATAAATACAATGAAATAAACTAACTAAAGTACAAAAAATAAAAAAGAACTAAGTTACAACAAATAAAAAAATATTTACAAACATCAGAAAAATATTACAACAATTTTAAACTAATTACACCTACTCTAAGCCCCCTAATAAAATAACAAAGACCCCCAAAATAAAAAAATGCCCTACCCTATTCTAAATTAAAAAAGTTCAAAGCTCTTTTACCTTACCAGCCCTGAACAGGGCCCTTTGTGGGGCATGCCCCAAAGAATTCAGCTCTTTTTCCTGTAAAAAAAAACATACAATCCCCCCCCCAACATTACAACCCACCACCCACATACCCCTAATCTAACCCAAACCCCCCTTAAATAAACCTAACACTAAGCCCCTGAAGATCTTCCTACCTTATCTTCACCATACCAGGTTCACCGATCGATCCAGATGAGCTCCTCCGATGTCCTGATCCAAGCCCAAGCGGGGGGCTGAAGAGGTCCATGATCGGGCTGAAGTCATCATCCAAGCGGGAGCTGAAGAGGTCCATGATCCGGCTGAAGTCTTCATCCAAGTGGGAGCTGAAGAGGTCCATGATCCGGCTGAAGTCTTCTATCAACGGCATCTTCAATCTTCTTTCTTCGGGAGCCATCATCTTCTATCCGACGCGGAACATCCTCTTCTCCCGACGCCTACTCGCTGAATGACAGTTCCTTTAAATGACGTCATCCAAGATGGCGTCCCTGGAATTCCGATTGGCTGATTGGCTCTTCTGGATCGATCGGTGAACCTGGTATGGTGAAGATAAGGTAGGAAGATCTTCAGGGGCTTAGTGTTAGGTGTATTTAAGGGGGGTTTGGGTTAGATTAGGGGTATGTGGGTGGTGGGTTGTAATGTTGGGGGGGTATTGTATGTGTTTTTTTACAGGAAAAAGAGCTGAATTCTAGTTTTTAGTTTGTCAGTAAGTGTAGTACATAGTTTAGAAATATTTAGTTCATATAGGTAATGAGGGAGGATGAGGATGAGGACTAAGTTGTATTCCTAAATACTTCAGATTTCCTGAGACTTCCTTAGAAGATTAAGATGCCTTAACATTTGATTTCAAAATATTCTCCAAAGGCTATCAGTTGTGGAACAAAAAGTGGCAATGAGACCCAACACAGAGAATACTCTGCCAACATTGTGTACTTACAGAGACAAAACAAGGCCCTCCATCAGAAACTGGGTGACCTGGAAAACAGGTCCAGGCAAAACAATATCAGGGTGGTTGGCCTTCCAGAATCTTTCCTCAACTCAACCTTAGAGTTTGCCGAAAAAAACACAGACCAACATCCCCTGTTTTGCAGAAAGTGCCCAAAAGATAGGAGTCTTGCAGCAGAAATCTGAACAACCATCTTCACCTAGACAGATTATGATCAAATACCTTAACTTTAAGGATAAGGCTGCGTTTTGAAAAACCTATAAACAAGTCCCAGAACTTGCTTATTATGGGACGAAGATCTACCTGTTCCAAAACTATTCAGCAAAGGTAGCAAAGAGGCACAGATAATTCTTCCCATACTGCAAAGACATATATTAAAAAGGAGAAATAGAAGTGACACTTCTATACCAGCTCACCTAAAGATCCAGACAAAAAAGGTCTGAAACGTTTTGACTCTACCAAACAACTTCAAGCTTTCTTGGAGATAAAGAACCACCCAAACAACTCACAGTGAGCGGAGGATCTAATTGAAGAAGCGGAGAAGTGAATGCAGAAGGATTTAACATAATTTCTTTTTTTTTTCTGATCTATGCCAGAAATGGTGAAATACCTAATACCATGGACTGAAGATTTTTCACAAAACCATTGTAAATAGGAAACAATGGAAGCTTTATACCCTTTTAAAAGTGTGTGTGTGTGTGTGTGTGTGTGTGGGGGGGGGGGGTTGGGATACCTTGCACAGTTGACCAATTGAAAAGCACTATTTGTTGTACTTTTGTACCAATTTTGATTCCTCTGTTCACATTGGGCTAGATTACAAGTTGTGCGCTAAACCAGGTGCATAAATAACGCAAAAAAAAAGAGAGGTATCACACTCTCCATAGCGCTGCCATTACAAGTTACTGAAAAACCTTCTTTTGTTGTGCGGTATGGTACATTAAGCTCAATACCACACAAAACCTAAGGCCTGACTTGACGTGCTCATGCACATTTTCCCCATAAACATCAATGGAGAGAAAGTGTTAGAAAAAAACTAACACTTGTGATCGTGGAATGGCAATCGTCGTATTGCAATCCCCATTGATTTATATGGGGAAAAGAAAGTTATGTAAACCCTAACACCCTAACTTAAACACCTAATCTAAATACCCTTAATCCGCCGCCCCCCAACATTGACAACACTAAATAAAGTGATTAACCCCTAAACTGCCGCCCCCAGCATCGCTAACACCTAAATAAACCCTAAACTGTTGCCCCCCCCACATTGCTACTACTATAATAAACTTATTAACCCCTAAACAGCAGCCCCACACATTGCTACTACTATAATAAACCTATTAACCCCTAAAACACTGCCCCCCACATTGCTACTACTATAATAAACCTTTTAACCCCTAAACCTCCATCCCCCACAACACAATAAACCTAATTTAATTATTAACCCCTTAACCACCAACATCATACAACTTCTCTCTGCTGTGATCTCTGTCAAAATAGTGAGATTGCACTATTTCTGCATGCCCCACGAGTGGGGCACTGCAGAAATAGAGTTGCAGAGTTGTCAATGCAGAGAAGGCCACTCTGTGACCCTCTCTGCATCGGCTAATGATGGTGGCATTAATTGATGGGTGGGAGCAGTAGCAGGGAGGTGGATAGATGGCCCATCACTACAGGGACTTCCTGTTCCTGCCCCTTTAATGTGGGAGGGAGATGGAGGGAAATTATTTTTTTAAAAAGGATTGGACAGGGGGGAGGATTTTGAGCGGGGCAGCTACACTACAGAAAATGATTTATGGAAAAAAAACACACATGTATTTTGGCAAAATGGGTACTGGCAGACAGCTGTCAGTACCCAAGATGGTGGAAGATAGGTAGAGGGGGGAGGATTAGAGAGCTGTATGGGGAATCAAGAAGGCTGAAGCTGAGGGGGGATCCATCACTGCAAAATAGATATAAAAAATACATTTAAAAAATTGCCATTTATTTCAGTACTGGCAGACTTGCTGCCAGTACTTAAGATGGCGGTGACAATTGTGGGGGAGGCACAATATATGTTTGAGGGTGGTGAGGGAGGGATCGGGGGGTGGGATGTGACTGTCAGATGGGAGGCTGATCTCTACACTAAAGCTAAAGTTAACCCTAGAAGCTCACTACAAGCTACCTACTTTACCCCTTCACTGCTTGGCATAATACAAGTGTTGTGCACAGCGGCATTTAGCAGCCTCCTAATTACCAAAAAGCAATGCCAAGCCATATATGCCTGCTATTTGTGAACAAGGGGATCACAGAGAAGCATTTACAACCATTTGTGCCATAATTGCTCTAACTGTTTGTAAATAATTTCAGTGAGAAACCTAAAATTGTGAAAAAATTAACAATTTTTTTTTTATTTTATCTCATTTGGAGATGAAATGGTGGCATGAAATATACCAAAATGGGCCTAGATCAATACTTTGGTTTGTCTACTAAACTAAAGCTGAAATTAACCATACAAGCTCCCTAAATAACCCCTTCACTGCTGGGCATAATACACGTGTGGTGCCCAGCAACATTTAGTTGCCTTCTAATTACCAAAAAGCTACGCCAAAGACATATATGTCTGCTATTTCTGAACAAAGGAGATTCCAGAGAAGCACTTACAACCATTTGTGCCATAATTGCACAAGCTGTTTGTAAATCATTTCAGTAAGAAACCTAAAGTTTGTGAAAAAGTGAACAGTTTTTTTATTTAATCGCATTTGGTAGTGAAATGGTGACATAAAATATACCAAAATGGGCCTAGATCAATACTTTTGGTTGTCTACTAAAAATATATATATACATGTGAAGGTTTATTCAGGGATTCCTGACAGAAATCAGTGTTCCAATGTAACTATCGCTAATCTTGAAAAAAAAAAATGGTTTGGAAATAGCAAAGTGCTGTTGTACTTATTGCCCTCTAACTTGCAAAAAAAGCAAAGAGCATGTCAATCAGGACAAAATTGACAGTAAATTAGTAAGTGGAAAATTACAGCTAAACACAAACACAGCAGAAATGTAAAAATAGCCCTGGTCCTTAAGGGAAGGAAATTGAAAAATGGCCAGGTCCTTAAGGGGTTAAACTGCCAGCCCCCACAACACAAATAACTAATCTAATCACTAAACCCCCTAACCTAACTCCCCCTAAATTAACCCAAATTACATAAAATAAAAAATACTAAGTTAAAATTGAAATAAAAAATCATAACATTACTTAAAAAACAAACTAAGATTAAATTAAAATAAATAAATCTAAAATTACAAAAAATAAAAAAGTCTAAAATTACAGAAAAAATAAACCAAATTATCAAAAATAAAAATACATCTATAAAAATAAAAATAAAAATAAAAACACTCCCTAATCTAACACTAAGCTACCAATAGCCCTTAAAAGGGCCTTTTGCAGGGCATTGCACTGAACAATCCGCTCTTCTACCAAAATAAATTACCCCCTTGCATTCATATTGGCTGAAAAATTCAAATCAGCCAATAGGATGAGAGCTTCTGAAATCCTATTGGCTGTTCAAATCAGCCAATAAGATTTCAGTAATTCTCCCCCTAATGGCTGATTTGAAAATTTTAACCAATAGGAATGCAAATTACCCGTATGAAGAGGATCCTTCACGCTGGATGGCTCCACAGCTGGCATTCTTGCTCTGCGGCCACCTCCGCTCCATACCGCCTTTGCCCTGGATGAAGATAGAAGAGGTGCTGGATGAAGATGCCCTTCTCTGCCGGACTTCAGGAATGGTGATTACCTATTTGGGGGTTAGACTTAGGCTTTGTTTTATTTTTTGGGGTGTTTTTTTTAGATTAGGGATTTTTTATTTTAATGGGCTGCAAAAGAGCTGATTGCCCTTTTAAGGGCAATGCCCATACAAATGCCCCCATTTTGTGGGTGCTTTTTTATTTTTTATAGGGGTATTGGATTAAGTTTAATTTTTTATTTTTTATAATTTGTTTTTTGTTAATGTAATTTTAGACTTTTTATTTTTTGTAATTTTAGATTTATTTATTTTAATTTAATCTTATTTTTTTAAGTAATGTTAGGATTTTTTTTTATTTTAATTTTAGGATTTTTTTATTTTATGTAATTGGGGTTAAATTAGGGGGTGTTAGGTTAGGGGGCTTAGTGATTAAATTAGTTATTTGCATTGTGGGGGGATGGCGGTTTAGGGGTTTATAATTTTAGGGGTTAATTGGTTAATTATAGTAGTAGCAATATGAGGGCCCAGTGGTTTATGGGTTAATAGGTTTATTATAGTAGTAGCGATATGGGGGGCTTACAGTTTAGGGGTTAATAATATTATTTAGTTGTTAGCTACGTGGGGGGGCAGTTTAGGGGATAATAGATTTATTTAGTGTTGGGTATGTGGGGGTGGCGGCAAATTAGTAGTTAATACGTTTAATAAAGTTTTGCAATGCTGGGGATGGTGGTTTAGGGGTTAACAGTGTAGTTTATGGGTGTTAGTGTACTTTGCAACAGTTTAGTTATGAGTTTTGTGAAACATTTTTGTTTTGCAAAATCCATAACTACTGGTCTCAGACCGCAGAATGGATCGTTGCGGTATAGACTATAACGCTAGTGTAATAGCCTGAACGAACAACTTGTAATACGGCGCAATGAAAATCCTGCATTCAAAGTAATTTTTTAATTGCAGAATGGAGAGTTGTGTAAAGGATAAAATGCTAGCGTTATAGCCGTACCTCCGCAACTTGTAATATGGGAGACCTGCATATTCCGTGTGCATTGGCCAATATTTCAGCGGTATAGGTGTACCGCACCATACCACAACACTTGTAATCTTGCCCATTGTAATATTTTGTCTTTCTCTACCACAGAATTGAGTTGTTTACTAACACTTGACTTGTTCTCTGGTTCTCTAAAGGAAGTCCCCAGGGTGCCAAACTGTAAGTAAATTCAACTTCCTACACAAATCACCCAGCATGAGGAGTTGCAACAGCTCTTACGACCCTAGACCCATTCCAGCCAACAAACCCAATATCTAACTAATAAATACACACTCAAATATGGGGACATGGATTATATCCTGGAATTTAGGGGGAAAACACATCACCCATAAAGAGAAAAACAATACTAAGATACCTGAATTCTAAGAAAGCAGATATAGCCTTTCTGGAGGAAACACACTTAAAACCTAGCAAACACCAAAAACTAAAACAGGGGTGGGTGGGGGAGGTGATATATACCCAGTATGATTGCTGGAGGGCCAGATGTGTTGCCTTTCTTTTTAGAAAAAAACAAAATTACAAAATAACACAGATCATTTTGGACCCAGAAGAAAGATATATACTTCTTATGTTAAATGTAGCATCAAGGGAGCGCTCAGACTCTCACTGTGTGTGGCCCATTACTGTGTTGCGTGCTTCACGTAGGCGGCACACCCCCTCTTTGACGTCACGATGACGTGCCTCGAAGTAAACAGCTGTGCCGGTGCTAAGAGTAAAGCGATCCACCACCGCTTAGTAAACAAATAGAAAAGCAACGTCCCAAGCACCCGGCAGCTGTATTTCAGCAAACGTTGAAAAAAGGACAAGACTCAGGCTTTCTTTGTTTGTGCTCGTATATTTCAATCAAAGATATGGCATAAGTGCAGGTAACAGACAGGCAACAGCTTGTGGGTCAGTCAAACGCGTTTCATATAGGTAATATCAACTTCATCAGTGACCATGCCTGATTTCCCATAATGCCTGTTAATTTAAAGGAGTTAGAAAAACACACCCTTCCTTATTCTACCAATGAAATCTATTTAACACCATTATGGGCGTGCATATAGGGGATATGTAGTGAGAATGTGAACACAAAAGAAATAGAAAAATTAACTCCTACTTATCCAAGAACTCAATATATTATATATACACTATACTCCTAATTTTTATTAAAAGATAAATTGCTCAAAAATAATATTTCAAAGTATTGCAAAATTAGTGCTGGGTATTAAACACACCCAACAAAAATAAATATTTGATTAAATCAATTTTTAATGACTGATTAACTTCTAATGGGTGTCAACAAACAATTTGACATCCCATTCAGAATTTAAACCTGCTGGCATTCTGGTATCCAGCTGAAATATCCAGAATATTTCTCTTTTACTAAGAGTCATGGCTCTATTTCCACCTCTTGGATGTCTGGAAATCAGCTGGATACCTTGAAATGTCAGCAGGGAACTATCAGAGTTGTGTTCCTTTTTAAAATGCAGAGAGATTGGCGTAGTTGATTCAGGGTCCTTAATTGAACGTAAATGTTCTAAGACCCTGTCCTTTAAGGCCCTTGTCGTTTGGCCTACATATTGCTTGTAGCACCCCCTGCAGGTCAAAAGGTATATGACATAACATGAATTGCATGTTATGTGTTCCTGTATCTTAAATTCTTTATTATTAAAAGAAGATACAAAATCAGTGCCAAGTGTGGCATGGGAGCACGATTTACATCTCCTACTGCAGGGGGTGCTACAAGCAATATGTAGGCCAAACGACAAGGGCCTTAAAGGACAGGGTCTTAGAACATTTACGTTCAATTAAGGACCCTGAATCAACTACGCCAATCTCTCTGCATTTTAAAAAGGAACACAACTCTTATAGTTCCCTGCTGACATTTCAAGGTATCCAGCTGATTTCCAGACATCCAAGAGGTGGAAATAGAGCCATGACTCTTAGTAAAAGAGAAATATTCTGGATATTTCAGCTGGATACCAGAATGCCAGCAGGTTTAAATTCTGAATGGGATGTCAAATTGTTTGTTGACACCCATTAGAAATTAATCAGTCATTAAAAATTGATTTAATCAAATATTTATTTTTGTTGGGTGTGTTTAATACCCAGCACTAATTTTGCAATACTTTGAAATATTATTTTTGAGCAATTCATCTTTTAATAAAAATTAGGAGTATAGTGTATATATAATATCTTGAGTTCTTGGATAAGTAGGAGTTAATTTTTCTATTTCTTTTGTGTTCACATTCTCACTACATATCCCCTATATGCACGCCCATAATGGTGTTAAATAGATTTAATTGGTAGAATAAGGAAGGGTGTGTTTTTCTAACTCCTTTAAATTAACAGGCATTATGGGAAATCAGGCATGGTCACTGATGAAGTTGATATTACCTATATGAAACGCTTTTGACTGACCCACAAGCTGTTGCCTGTCTGTTACCTGCACTTATGCCATATCTTTGATTGAAATATACGAGCACAAACAAAGAAAGCCTGAATCTTGTCCTTTTTTCAACGTTTGCTGAAATACAGCTGCCGGGTGCTTGGGACGTTGCTTTTTCTATTTGTTTACTAAGCGGTGGTGGATCGCTTTACTCTTAGCACCGGCACAGCTGTTTACTTCGAGACACGTCATCGTGACGTCAAAGAGGGGGTGTGCCGCCTACGTGAAGCACGCAACACAGTAATCGGCCACACACAGTGAGAGTCTGAGCGCTCCCTTGATGCTACATTTGATTTCTTTTCCACCGGAACGGGTAAGCAGCACGGATTTTCAGTTGTCTTACATTCAAGACTGTATATATGATGTGGCTGGGTTTATACTGTTTTTGGAATAAGTTGTAGGCTCCCCTGGAACACTTACTGGGCAAGTACTCTTGGAATTGTGTTGGTACCAAGTGATATTAGGCAATAGAGGTAATTTGACATGGCAGCAGGGGGATATGTTTTTCAGCAGTTAGCTGAGGATGTTAGCGACACAGAGGATTTATTCAACAATGATACAATAGAGCAAGAAGCGAATTCAGATTTGGACACTTTATTTTTTAAAATGGATGCATTGTTAAAGAGAGATACAAGCATCGAAATGGATATAAAAAGCTTCCAAATGTATAAAAAGGCTCAACGTATTCCTAGAGGTTTACGTATAAGGAAATTTCCCTCTTTCCAAGTTACAGATCAAACATTCATTGATAAATGGAACACAATATTATCAGAATGCTCTTTAGCATTAATTGACTTGCTCATTGAATATAAAAAGCAAATTCGTCATGAGTTGAGCATTGAAAAAGTTAAATTACAATCATTTATGCGTCCGTTATGTGATGATCCTGTATTTAATAAATATGATCAGAAGTTACAGAAAGTTATAACAGAATTTAAAAATGGTTTATGGCATTTCAAAAAACAGAATATTTTACGTGACAAGCAAGATTATGAGATGAATAAGGTATATAAATGGACCTTATCCGATACCAGGAGGAGGTATAAAAGATCTAAACAAGATAAAAGAGTAAGGTTTGCAGAAACCGATACAAAATATGACTATGACTCCTAAGATTTGGAAGCTAGTAATGGCAATAATACCACCTCTAGTGGAATATCCCCTTTTGCGCTAAGCACACAAGATGATGTCATTGCTACAACTTCATCATCACAGTCAAAAAATGAGAGAGGCCCACAGAAGTCAGCGGTAAGAAGAAAAAAAATACGCAGAGGGGGACGTGGAAGATCAGGAAAGGCAAGCTCAACATCAAGAGACTTTAACACCAAAACCTAAGCGATATCCACAGAGAAGGAGGGCCATTCCAATTCAGAAATATGCTTAAAAGCTATTGATATGACTAATGTTATTAATTTATCATCTCATGATTTAACACATACTCAGTTAGAGGTACTTTCTCTTGGTCTTGGGTTTTCTCCCACTTCACATTTTAATTTATTTGACACAGTAGTTGATCTCAATAGATTTGTGAGATCAATAGTTCTCAAGAAACATTTCTTGGGAGCTATCTCAGAAAGCCCAGAGGTGGTAAGGGGAGAAGAAACAAAACCAATAAGACTTGAACTTGATTTTGCAGATGAATGTGCTTTATTAGATCTTGTTGCACTGGATAAAGAAAATAAAGATCTACATGTAAGTAATGCCAAGGAGGCATATGAAATCACCAGATTAAAGAAAAAATCTAAATTCTACCCAGTTAAGGCAAGATCTAGCGCCATAGAGGTATTTAAAAAGTCAGTTGAGAATTCTCTAAAGAAACTGAATCTGGATAAATCATTAAAAAACCATAAGAGAGATAATCTGTCCAAAGAGCAATACTTGTCAATCAAAAAATTAGCAGATGGGGGCGGAGCCAACTAGCTAGCAGAGCAGACGTGTGAGACCATAGCTCCTGAAATATTTAAACATAATTAAGCTAAAACTAATGATATTCCACACAAAATTGCCTCAAATCACCCTTGAAACTGATAGCCCAGCTTGGTGCAGTGTATTTGTCCGCAGTGGGTGAAAACAAGGAAAATTTGGAGACTTTAGTAACATCTTAGTAATGGGCCCTCAGGCCGAGACCGCCGGAGCTGGTGAAATACTTGCCGCAATCGGACCCACATTGCTGGAAGATTAATGATATTAGCCTGAGGTCATAAAGGCTAAGGGGTCATTTACAACTAGAAATGGATAATTAATTCTCTATTGAGGTGTAGTTAACCCTGCATAATATTACGAAGCATTGCTGTCTGTACTGGTGAGAACTACCCACTACTCAGAATGTCGGATGTTAAGAGCACATTACTAGCTTTATTCGAGAGCTACGAGTCTGCAATACTGGCCAGGTTTGATAACCTTTTACTGAAAATGCAGCTTGTTGGAAGTCGGAGCTCGGCTACTACAGAAATGGCGGCGGGGGAGGTGGCCTCTGTCAGTCACCAAACAACCGCGCCATACTCTTCCGGCCAGGCATCGCAATTAAGTCAAGATATGACTACCATGGGAGCAAGTAGAACCGACTATCTGCAGTCTCCTACCCAGCCGGACGCAGCAGTGGGAACCGGTTCTATCGAGCTTATCCTTCCGGTCAAAACAGCCAAAGGGTTAACTTCAGATTGCCCCACACGTATTGGGATCAAAGATGAGCCAAACAATAGTGGATTCCCACTTAGGAAAGAAAATCCAGCTATATATAGGGCTAAAAAATAGTTCAAAAGTCGGAACGACTAATAAAAGCAATAATAAAACAAGCGTGATGACAAATAGGTAAAAATATAACCAAAAAGTTTATTTAAACCTAATACACTACGCGTTTCCCGGTCACAACAACCGTTTCATCAGGTGTAAAAAGCTAACAGTCATCACACTATTTGTAACAAATCTCGGCGTTCCAAAAATTCCATTGCGCATGCCCATTGAAGCCATGAACCAATGAGATGAAAATCTGAGCCGGTACAATTTCGGATAGGTCATACATTGGGGGTGTGTGATACCAGCCCCACCACGAGTGTTACCTGTCACTCAAATGACGTCACTATAGAGCACGGCAAGTATCTAATAGCTAAAATACGCCGGCATGATGCTCACTAATATAACTACGCTAATATGGTCACACAGGGAGAGACCACAAAATTAAGATTCCCTCATGTGATCCCGAAAGTGGCCTAAATGTATCTTTTATTTTAGAAATAAATTAAATAATAAAATAAAATGTAACATCCTTCTAATTCTTAAATAATATATATATTAAATATTGTATATACAGTCAGTGGGGAGTAAATAAATATAAAAAATATAAAATAGTATCTTAATATTCTTCTTTACGACAATCAAAAATATATATAAAAAAAAAAAAAAAGTAACTGTTATTACATATAGCCCTGAGGAGTATTCCTGGCCTAATGTTAAAAACTCGATGTAAAATACATCAAGGCTAAAAAATAATAAGGTAACACCCCATAGTGGAGGTGGATCACCTGTATAACAAAAAAATGTAAAAATGTAATAATTGTGTATTACCACTAAAATAAGACGATACTATATGATTTTACCATGCCAGCTCAGGGATCATCTGATCAGTCATGACTTGATACACAAATGAATTTATATTCTAGAGTCTAGACATATATATATATTACACATATAAAATCACATAAAAATAAAAGTGGATTACTACTCTGACGTTTAAACCCATAAATGATACACATTGAAAGTCTCAGATAAAATCACATAGACACCAATGCCAAATGTGACAGATAGGTGTATAGAGTTACATAAATACATAAATATAAACATAATAATAAATCCCAAAAGAGACAAAGAGGAGTTAATCATGTTCACTTAATTGAAAGCTGCCATGTCAATGTTTTCATTTAGACCATGGGGCTTCAAAGTTTTTAATTTCCATATCCAATAAGTCTCTCTTTGTCGCAAGTGAATAAACCTATTTCTACCCCATTTGGGAGCAACATGTTCTATAGGAAGAATACTATATATATCACTTTCTCCCAGATGGCATTGTCCCTTGTGACGAGGAACACTATGATTCATCAATTCTTTCTTCACATTTCTCATGTGTTCCCCCCATCTTTTTTTGATGGGTCTTGAGGTTCTCCCTACATACTGAACCCCACATTTGCATTGTAGCAAATATACCACAAATGTTGAATCACACGTGAAATGTGACGAAACACTAAAAATTTCATTGGTAACAAATGACTTAAATTCAGTAACCTGCCCCATCGTATAGCTACACAACCCACAGTTATTTTTCCCACATTTAAAAAAACCTATCTTAGTTGTTAAAAAAGAATTAGTATTAACTTTGTTTACCACCCTATTTGTGCGTTTTTTCATTAAGATCTTACTCGGTGCCAACCTATTTTTAAGGGTCTGAGCTCTTCTAAAGGTGCAGATAGGAGTATCTTCCAATATTTGTTTTAAAACTGGATAATTTTTTAAAATAAACCAATACTTCTGTAAAATATTCTTAATTAGATGATGATTATTATTATACCTAGTAATAAATCGGGGATGATTATTGATTTTGGACTTAAATAGTAACCTTTCCTCTTCCGAGTTAAATGTTTTTTCATATTTGTCCTTTTTCTTAGAATTAAACAAATCAGATCTTACTTTATTTCTAGCCTTTTGGTAGCCTAATTCTATGAGTTTCGATGGATAATCTCTTGCAAGGAACCTCTCTTTTAATATTTGTGATTGCTCATCAAAAACAGATATCTCTGTACAATTTCTGCGTATTCTGCAGAATTGATTGAATGGAATATTTTCTTTCCATGGTTTGTAATGGTTACTTTTAAAATTCAAATAACTATTTGTATCTACAGTTTTGAAAAAAGTCTTGGTTGAAACAGACCCTTTTGAATCCCAATATAATATAAGATCCAAAAATTCAATTTGTTCCTTTGAGATGTTCGAGGTAAATGTCAAACCCATATTGTTGGCATTCAAAAATTCCACAAATTCCTTTGCCTCAGACTCTGTTCCATCCCATATAAAGAGCAAATCATCAATAAAGCGGCCATAGAAGACCAGGTTCGCCCTTGCTGGGGAATTATATATAAACTCCTCTTCAAAAGCCCCCATAAACAAGTTCGCAAAGCTTGGGGCGAACCTGGTCCCCATGGCCGTGCCCTTTATTTGTAGAAAAAACTGCTCCTGAAACACAAAATAATTGTGCTTTAACACAAAAGAAATAGCATCCAACAGGAAAATTTTCTGTTGTTCAGGTAAATAAATGTCTCTAGATAGAAATTTGTCAATAGAGCTGATCCCTAAATCATGCGCTATATTTGAATAAAGTGCCGACACATCACATGTCATCCAAACTAAGTTTTTCATATCTAAATTGTTTAGTTTAGATAGTTTATTTATTAAGTCTGGTGTGTCTTTTATATACGATGGTAAACACTTTACTTCTTTTTTTAGAAACGAGTCTATGTACTCGGATAGATTACACGTGAGATTCCCGATCCCCGATATAATCGGGCGACCGGGAGGATTATTTTTACATTTATGGATTTTAGGGAGATGGTAATAGTATGCAAGACTGGGGGTACCTGGGTTTAAGAATTCTTTTTCTTTCTTAGTAAGGATCCCTTTATAGAACCCATCATCTATAAGTTTAACCAAACCAATCATATATTTTTTGGTAGGGTTAAAAGATAATCTTTTGTAGTACTCCGGATTGAATAAGATCCGGTTAGCTTCACCAACATAATCACCCCAGTCTTGCAATACTATTCCACCTCCCTTGTCGGCCTGTCTAATCACTAGAGACTGATCTTTTGCTAACTTTGATAGGGCTTTTACTTCATAAATGTTCAAATTTGAGGCCTTACTCTTACTACTATTTTGATTGTTCAGAGAGCTGAAATCTTCTAAAACTAAATCTTGAAAGAGTTGAATATTATGATTAGTGATGGGTGGATTAAAACTAGATTTCAACATTAGATTGGAATGAACAAAATCATCGAACAGAGAATCACATAGATCTTCTGGTTCATAGTAGATGATATCTGTAGTGGGTCTTTCAGTCATGTCATTGGTAACTATTGGTAAACGTTTATCTTGTTTCAATTTTTTGTCACAGAAGTATCGTTGTAACGATAACTTCCTGACAAATTTATTTAAATCGACAAATAATTCAAAGATATTGTGTTCATTCGAAGGACAAAAAGACAGCCCTCTATTCAGAACACATATCTCTTCATTTGTCAAAACATGGCTGGAAAGATTAAATATACCCTCTTTCATTCTTTTAAGTTTCTCCTTTTTGGCAGATTTTGCTCTCCCTCTGCTGCCACGTTGGCGTATGTTCTTTTTCTTGGTGGCGGAGTATAGAAACCTTCCTTTGCATGATTTGTTTCCATTTGTTTTAATCTGATAGGTATTTGTCTTTGATGTTGTCTGTAAAAATCTTGTTTTTTGTCTATTTGAAAAACCTGTGGTCTTTCTGCTCTATGTTCAGATTCTGTATTACAATATGTCGAACTAGAAGGTTTAAAATGGTGACCCTTGTTATGAAAATAACTCGTGTTACCATTGTTGTGGGAGTGACTCGTGTTACCATAATCCCTGTCTTGTTCTCTTCTATACCAATCATTATCCTCTTTTCTATAGTCTCTAAAATTATTCCTCTCTTTATGTTTTTCTTGGGGATAGAAACTTTCTCTATTTCTCCAAGTGGAGTTATATTGTCTAGGAGAATTAAGTCCCCTATTGAAATCCCTGTTGGTATTAAAATTATTATTATTATGGTACACATGTTCTCCATTATTAAAACTTAAATTCTTTCTTTTATCCTTTGGTTTCTTGTATTCTACTTTGATCCAATCCTCTTTTTTAGAAGAATTTTTTATATTGGGGTTCTCTTCTAAATCTATACCTTCTTCCATAGCGGTTTCAGAAGGAATTTTATTTGTATAAATGCATCCTTCTGAATAGTCTTTTTCGTCTCTGGCTAATTTCTTAGATTTAATCTTAATTAGTTTCTTCTGATATTTATCTGTTCTTTCTAAAATCTCTTTATTCTTACTTTCATACTCAGAGTGTTGTTCATATTTAAGAAGAGCTGCTTGGAGTTCTTCTATTAAAGATTCAGTATTATTCAACAACATTTCTCTATGTTCAATCAATAAATCTATTAATTTGAAGGAACACTCAGATAGTAGATTTTGCCATTTTGATGTTAATTCAGCATCATTAGTGAATGAACATAGTTTAGATAATCTAAGACCTCTGGGTATATGCCCCTTCAGTTTGTATTTTTTTAAAGTGTCAATATCCCACCAGTGTCTGTGTTCTTGTTTAAGTGCATCCTCTAATTTAATAAATAGTTGTGTCATAGATAGACTGCTATTGTCAGTGGATGTGGATATCTCAATAAAATTATCACACGTGCTAAGAGTCAAACGACTCTGATTACGGATTTCCTTACTTTGCATTTTGCAAAAATAATAATAATATAGTTTATAAAGTTAAACGAAAGTCGCTCTTCACCAAAGCCTACTAGTGAAAAACAAAATGTGATATGATATAGTGAAGGCGCCTATAAATAGTGCACTCTAATACAGTGCATACAAAAAATATATAAAAAATATAAATCTCCGTGTCCTAAATATACTCTTCAACAAAGGACAAGTAATGTGCGTGAATAAAATTTCACAACAATGCTGGATATATGATGCAAAAACTAGTGTCAAGTGTATATAATTATACAAAAGTGAAAGATTATGAATATTAGAGTGTAACAAAATGAAAATGTGAACGCAATATATCGTAATATACAGTGCCAAAAATATATATAAAGTGTAATGTGTCCTTCTAATGGTGACCACAATTACAATGTAGCTCCAGCAGCAAATATTGAGATCCTAAAACCAAATATCTATCAATGCACGTGAAATAGTGAGCATACAATAGTAGCAAATGATATTAAAGACACACAATGGTGAAATATTGCGATACAGGATACATACAGTAATCAAATACCCGGGTACTGTAGTATATACGAATAGTCCTTAAACATAGTTCAAATGATGCAGATTTTTCTCCGGGTGTCCACTCATAGCGGATATGCGGCAGCTGATACTCCTTCCAAGGCTGATGGCACCAGCGACAAACTACAGATGAAAGGGAGACAAAAGGAGGCGCCACAATAGTGTGAAATCGTAGGTAAAGGGACCCCCACAAAACGATACAGGATCACTTACTGGATATAAAGCACTTGAGAAGTGCCACAGGTGCAGGCTGAACTATTCAAAGCTGTCCAGCGAGCTTATCCTTCCGGTCAAAACAGCCAAAGGGTTAACTTCAGATTGCCCCACACGTATTGGGATCAAAGATGAGCCAAACAATAGTGGATTCCCACTTAGGAAAGAAAATCCAGCTATATATAGGGCTAAAAAATAGTTCAAAAGTCGGAACGACTAATAAAAGCAATAATAAAACAAGCGTGATGACAAATAGGTAAAAATATAACCAAAAAGTTTATTTAAACCTAATACACTACGCGTTTCCCGGTCACAACAACCGTTTCATCAGGTGTAAAAAGCTAACAGTCATCACACTATTTGTAACAAATCTCGGCGTTCCAAAAATTCCATTGCGCATGCCCATTGAAGCCATGAACCAATGAGATGAAAATCTGAGCCGGTACAATTTCGGATAGGTCATACATTGGGGGTGTGTGATACCAGCCCCCACCACGAGTGTTACCTGTCACTCAAATGACGTCACTATAGAGCACGGCAAGTATCTAATAGCTAAAATACGCCGGCATGATGCTCACTAATATAACTACGCTAATATGGTCACACAGGGAGAGACCACAAAATTAAGATTCCCTCATGTGATCCCGAAAGTGGCCTAAATGTATCTTTTATTTTAGAAATAAATTAAATAATAAAATAAAATGTAACATCCTTCTAATTCTTAAATAATATATATATTAAATATTGTATATACAGTCAGTGGGGAGTAAATAAATATAAAAAATATAAAATAGTATCTTAATATTCTTCTTTACGACAATCAAAAATATATAAAAAAAAAAAAAAAAAGTAACTGTTATTACATATAGCCCTGAGGAGTATTCCTGGCCTAATGTTAAAAACTCGATGTAGAATACATCAAGGCTAAAAAATAATAAGGTAACACCCCATAGTGGAGGTGGATCACCTGTATAACAAAAAAATGTAAAAATGTAATAATTGTGTATTACCACTAAAATAAGACGATAATATATGATTTTACCATGCCAGCTCAGGGATCATCTGATCAGTCATGACTTGATACACAAATGAATTTAACCCAGGTACCCCCAGTCTTGCATACTATTACCATCTCCCTAAAATCCATAAATGTAAAAATAATCCTCCCGGTCGCCCGATTATATCGGGGATCGGGAATCTCACGTGTAATCTATCCGAGTACATAGACTCGTTTCTAAAAAAAGAAGTAAAGTGTTTACCATCGTACATAAAAGACACACCAGACTTAATAAATAAACTATCTAAACTAAACAATTTAGATATGAAAAACTTAGTTTGGATGACATGTGATGTGTCGGCACTTTATTCAAATATAGCGCATGATTTAGGGATCAGCTCTATTGACAAATTTCTATCTAGAGACATTTATTTACCTGAACAACAGAAAATTTTCCTGTTGGATGCTATTTCTTTTGTGTTAAAGCACAATTATTTTGTGTTTCAGGAGCAGTTTTTTCTACAAATAAAGGGCACGGCCATGGGGACCAGGTTCGCCCCAAGCTTTGCGAACTTGTTTATGGGGGCTTTTGAAGAGGAGTTTATATATAATTCCCCAGCAAGGGCGAACCTGGTCTTCTATGGCCGCTTTATTGATGATTTGCTCTTTATATGGGATGGAACAGAGTCTGAGGCAAAGGAATTTGTGGAATTTTTGAATGCCAACAATATGGGTTTGACATTTACCTCGAACATCTCAAAGGAACAAATTGAATTTTTGGATCTTATATTATATTGGGATTCAAAAGGGTCTGTTTCAACCAAGACTTTTTTCAAAACTGTAGATACAAATAGTTATTTGAATTTTAAAAGTAACCATTACAAACCATGGAAAGAAAATATTCCATTCAATCAATTCTGCAGAATACGCAGAAATTGTACAGAGATATCTGTTTTTGATGAGCAATCACAAATATTAAAAGAGAGGTTCCTTGCAAGAGATTATCCATCGAAACTCATAGAATTAGGCTACCAAAAGGCTAGAAATAAAGTAAGATCTGATTTGTTTAATTCTAAGAAAAAGGACAAATATGAAAAAACATTTAACTCGGAAGAGGAAAGGTTACTATTTAAGTCCAAAATCAATAATCATCCCCGATTTATTACTAGGTATAATAATAATCATCATCTAATTAAGAATATTTTACAGAAGTATTGGTTTATTTTAAAAAATGATCCAGTTTTAAAACAAATATTGGAAGATACTCCTATCTGCACCTTTAGAAGAGCTCAGACCCTTAAAAATAGGTTGGCACCGAGTAAGATCTTAATGAAAAAACGCACAAATAGGGTGGTAAACAAAGTTAATACTAATTCTTTTTTAACAACTAAGATAGGTTTTTTTAAATGTGGGAAAAATAACTGTGGGTTGTGTAGCTATACGATGGGGCAGGTTACTGAATTTAAGTCATTTGTTACCAATGAAATTTTTAGTGTTTCGTCACATTTCACGTGTGATTCAACATTTGTGGTATATTTGCTACAATGCAAATGTGGGGTTCAGTATGTAGGGAGAACCTCAAGACCCATCAAAAAAAGATGGGGGGAACACATGAGAAATGTGAAGAAAGAATTGATGAATCATAGTGTTCCTCGTCACAAGGGACAATGCCATCTGGGAGAAAGTGATATATATAGTATTCTTCCTATAGAACATGTTGCTCCCAAATGGGGTAGAAATAGGTTTATTCACTTGCGACAAAGAGAGACTTATTGGATATGGAAATTAAAAACTTTGAAGCCCCATGGTCTAAATGAAAACATTGACATGGCAGCTTTCAATTAAGTGAACATGATTAACTCCTCTTTGTCTCTTTTGGGATTTATTATTATGTTTATATTTATGTATTTATGTAACTCTATACACCTATCTGTCACATTTGGCATTGGTGTCTATGTGATTTTATCTGAGACTTTCAATGTGTATCATTTATGGGTTTAAACGTCAGAGTAGTAATCCACTTTTATTTTTATGTGATTTTATATGTGTAATATATATATATGTCTAGACTCTAGAATATAAATTCATTTGTGTATCAAGTCATGACTGATCAGATGATCCCTGAGCTGGCATGGTAAAATCATATAGTATCGTCTTATTTTAGTGGTAATACACAATTATTACATTTTTACATTTTTTTGTTATACAGGTGATCCACCTCCACTATGGGGTGTTACCTTATTATTTTTTAGCCTTGATGTATTTTACATCGAGTTTTTAACATTAGGCCAGGAATACTCCTCAGGGCTATATGTAATAACAGTTACTTTTTTTTTTTTTTTTTATATATTTTTGATTGTCGTAAAGAAGAATATTAAGATACTATTTTATATTTTTTATATTTATTTACTCCCCACTGACTGTATATACAATATTTAATATATATATTATTTAAGAATTAGAAGGATGTTACATTTTATTTTATTATTTAATTTATTTCTAAAATAAAAGATACATTTAGGCCACTTTCGGGATCACATGAGGGAATCTTAATTTTGTGGTCTCTCCCTGTGTGACCATATTAGCGTAGTTATATTAGTGAGCATCATGCCGGCGTATTTTAGCTATTAGATACTTGCCGTGCTCTATAGTGACGTCATTTGAGTGACAGGTAACACTTGTGGTGGGGGCTGGTATCACACACCCCCAATGTATGACCTATCCGAAATTGTACCGGCTCAGATTTTCATCTCATTGGTTCATGGCTTCAATGGGCATGCGCAATGGAATTTTTGGAACGCCGAGATTTGTTACAAATAGTGTGATGACTGTTAGCTTTTTACACCTGATGAAACGGTTGTTGTGACCGGGAAACGCGTAGTGTATTAGGTTTAAATAAACTTTTTGGTTATATTTTTACCTATTTGTCATCACGCTTGTTTTATTATTGCTTTTATTAGTCGTTCCGACTTTTGAACTATTTTTTAGCCCTATATATAGCTGGATTTTCTTTCCTAAGTGGGAATCCACTATTGTTTGGCTCATCTTTGATCCCAATACGTGTGGGGCAATCTGAAGTTAACCCTTTGGCTGTTTTGACCGGAAGGATAAGCTCGCTGGACAGCTTTGAATAGTTCAGCCTGCACCTGTGGCACTTCTCAAGTGCTTTATATCCAGTAAGTGATCCTGTATCGTTTTGTGGGGGTCCCTTTACCTACGATTTCACACTATTGTGGCGCCTCCTTTTGTCTCCCTTTCATCTGTAGTTTGTCGCTGGTGCCATCAGCCTTGGAAGGAGTATCAGCTGCCGCATATCCGCTATGAGTGGACACCCGGAGAAAAATCTGCATCATTTGAACTATGTTTAAGGACTATTCGTATATACTACAGTACCCGGGTATTTGATTACTGTATGTATCCTGTATCGCAATATTTCACCATTGTGTGTCTTTAATATCATTTGCTACTATTGTATGCTCACTATTTCACGTGCATTGATAGATATTTGGTTTTAGGATCTCAATATTTGCTGCTGGAGCTACATTGTAATTGTGGTCACCATTAGAAGGACACATTACACTTTATATATATTTTTGGCACTGTATATTACGATATATTGCGTTCACATTTTCATTTTGTTACACTCTAATATTCATAATCTTTCACTTTTGTATAATTATATACACTTGACACTAGTTTTTGCATCATATATCCAGCATTGTTGTGAAATTTTATTCACGCACATTACTTGTCCTTTGTTGAAGAGTATATTTAGGACACGGAGATTTATATTTTTTATATATTTTTTGTATGCACTGTATTAGAGTGCACTATTTATAGGCGCCTTCACTATATCATATCACAACCGGTTCTATACCTGCAGTGGCGTAACTTGTGGAGCCTGGAGATGGCTTTCAAGACTGACAACTTCCTTTCTGCTCATTCCCCCTAGAGAACGGGGGCATCAATCACACGCTGACCTACGCGGAGACTCTCCTTCATCTGGCCCCGATTGTTGGAGGTGAGGTTCAGGCTGTCTTTCTGTTTGCAGGCTCTCAGGATAGAGACGATGCTGCTCACCCATTTCGGGCCCTGAATAAGCTCTTACATATGAGATCAGCAGCAACGGGACTTGCCTCAGCTGGATGTAGAGGACCTGGTGGTTCAACCTCCTCACTAGCCTGCAGGAAAGGTGTGGGCTGAGGAGAAGTTATTAAAAACGGATCTGAATCTCAGGACATTAAGATGTTGTCTGATGATTTTAAATCCTGTAATTACTTGAGCACAATCACTGCACACTGTATACTATGTTTATGAAGCCCTTGGGCTGATTTAGCAATATAGCTATTAGACTAAGTAACATGAATACGATAAAATCTGGATCACAGTAGCCAAATTTATGAGATTAAGGGTTAGTCTAGGATCCTAGTCACATCCCCAGCTCTGGATCGCCTAGCCGTTTGATCTTCACCTATAAACGATGTTTGTGGGCCTTTGCATTACTAAACCTTGGTATGGTGTAGGCCTACCTATATGACCTCGTAAAGTGGTACCCTGAGAGCTGAAGAGAGTGATGCTTTTATAGCACATAATTAACAATATTGAGCTAACCTAGTTAATTTTGATATGTGCTCAGGTTACCATCAAATTTAATATCCTTAGGGCCCTATAAGAGGACTGGTTGGGATCCCTTCTACATATATGCCCTGTAGAAAAACAATCCCCTCATCTCTATTGCGGCCCCCTCCTGAGATTATGCACTGATGAGAGGGAAAGTAGTTGCATCTGAATATGACTTAAGAACCATTGTTTGCTTATTGAGTGGGACTTTGTTACCATGTTAGGCTTCGCACCCTTCCCGCCCTCCCTCTTCCCCCTCTCGGCCCTTCCCTTCCCACTCCTTCCTGCTTTTCCCCCCTGCCTCCCCCCCCCTTCCTTCTCTCCCTTCCCACCCTTTTCCCACTCACCCCCCCTTCCTCCCTTTCCCCCCCTCCCTTCCCACCCTTCCCTTCCTTCCTATCCTCCTTCCCTTTCATCCCCTCTTTCCCCTTTTCGCCCCCTTTCCCTTCTTCCCTCTTTCCCCCTTTCCCTTTCTTCCTCCTCCCTCTTTTCCCTTCCTCGTCCCCTCCTTCCTCTCCCCTCTCCCACCCCCTCCTTCCCTTCCCCTCCCCAACCTTCTCTTCCCACTTCCTCCCCCCCCCTTATCTCCCCTTTTCTTCTCCACCCCTTTTAACTGTGTGGGAAGGGATAAATACCTTATCCTCCGCACCCCTTTTTGGCAGAGTTCGGTAGACTCTGCCCTGTCCGCAGAGTCCTTACCGTATCCTGACCCTATATTAGTGTGACTAAGGGCTCTCCGGATGTTTACAATAAATAGATTTGTTAGGATTGTTTTATGTGTCTAATGTCTACAGACTGTTTGCTATCATAATCTTAATATTGATGCTAGCTTGTTTATAAGTTTGACAAATGTGTTAGAACTGCTGATATGATGATCAAGGTTTGAAGATTTAGAGCGATTATTATATGCGATTCCCATGTATTTTCTCCAGCTAGATTACTCATCTCCCTGAGCTCACAACCTTAGATACATAGTCTTCCTCATCTTGCATTAACTGTTCTAGGGTGAATAGCTACATTTATTTCCCTACTAATATACAGAGTTATGTGAGAAGCAGTCACTAAAGTTTTTTCTGACACAAAGTGGAGAATTTGTGTATTTAATAATGGTCAATGTTTGTGTCTAACCATGTTTGAAGTAGTAGCAGAAGCCCATATCAATACAACACCTCTACCAGTTTACCGAGTTAGCTATATTACATTAACTAAGAGTAACTTATGTACACGCTTCTACACTTTGATATTATTTACAGATTCCCAACTTTACCGCTATTTCATACACATTGACACTAGACTCTTTGATTTTAGCTTTGTTTTTGGGTCCTCAGTGACTGGCTAAGGTTTTTGGCCCCTGAAGTGGGCCTGTCTGCTTAGAGGGCATTACGATCCAACAAACTCAAAAAATGAGGTAACCAGAATATTATACCCTGTTGGCCTGATGCGTGTTGATGTTTCCACATGATGTATTGTATTTGCTTGGTATGTGTTTATCCCAACATGATATGTACAAATTGTATCTTTTCCGATATGACTGTATTGTAAAAGCTATTTTTACCTCAATAAAAATACATTAAAAAAAAAAATAAAAAAAAATAAATAAAAAAATTAGCAGATAACAAAGAGGTGATTATTCGTAATTCTGACAAAGGTGGTAAAGTGGTTGTTTTGAATCGAAATGATTATGTTAAAGAAGCTTATAAACAACTTTTGGATGAATAAGTGTATGAGAAGTTGAAGTTTAACCCAGTACATTTTTACAAATCAGAACTAAAAAACATTTTAAATGAGGCACTACATGAAGGTTTGATAACTGAGTCAAACTTTGATTTTCTATTCACTGAACATCCTATAACAGCCATCTTTCACTATTTACCTAAGATCCACAAGGACAGGTACAACCCACCCGGTAGACCCATTGTGGCTGGCATAGGCTCTTTAAATGAGCCATTATCTGAATTGATTGATGGTTATTTGCAACCAATGGTCTTAAATCTGATGAGCTATATAAAGGACACCACTGATGTTGTCACACGTATGGAACATATTGTATGGAAAGAAACATACATTCTTTTGACTATTGATGTGGTTTCATTATATACTTGCATCCCACATGATCAGGGTAAACAAGCCATTGAATTTTTTCTCAACACATACTCTCAGTATGATGAATCTCTGAAACGGTTTATAATCAACTCTGTGGACTATTTGTTGAAACATAACTTTTTTCTTTTTGAGGGTGGTTTCTATCTCCAGAGGCGTGGGACGGCTATAGGGGCAAAGTTTGCCCCCTCCTATGCCAACCTGTATATGGGTTGGTGGGAGCTGTCCCACATCTATGGAGATGGAAACCCCTTTAGTTCAGAGAGGCTATTGTAGGGAAACATTAATGACAACGAAAGAGGAGATTGACAAGATTGACAGGTCTACCTTGTTTTATACAAGGAGACTAAAAGACACAAAAAGGCTTTTTAAGCCAAAATTCATAACAACCTACAGTGAAGAATATGGTACAATTTGTAACATTATTCGTAAAGCGCTTCCAATCCTGGAAACTGATGAAGCCCTTCACCCTGTATTGAAAGAGGGGATTCATTTTGTCTCACGTAAAGCTAAGACTCTTGGCAACATTTTGTCACCCTCAATGTTGCCAGGGATCAAAAGCACTAATTGGTTGTCCATAAAACCTGGTTTTTTCAAGTGTGGCAGTAGGAGATGTAAATCGTGCTCCCATGCCACACTTGGAACTGATTTTGTATCTTCTTTTAATAATAAAGAATTTAAGATACAGGAACACATAACATGCAATTCATGTTATGTCATATACCTTTTGACCTGCAGGGGGTGCTACAAGCAATATGTAGGCCAAACGACAAGGGCCTTAAAGGACAGGGTCTTAGAACATTTACGTTCAATTAAGGACCCTGAATCAACTACGCCAATCTCTCTGCATTTTAAAAAGGAACACAACTCTGATAGTTCCCTGCTGACATTTCAGGGTATCCAGCTGATTTCCAGACATCCAAGAGGTGGAAATAGAGCCATGACTCTTAGTAAAAGAGAAATATTCTGGATATTTCAGCTGGATACCAGAATGCCAGCAGGTTTAAATTCTGAATGGGATGTCAAATTGTTTGTTGACACCCATTAGAAGTTAATCAGTCATTAAAAATTGATTTAATCAAATATTTATTTTTGTTGGGTGTGTTTAATACCCAGCACTAATTTTGCAATACTTTGAAATATTATTTTTGAGCACTTCATCTTTAAATAAAAATTAGGAGTATAGTGTATATATAATATCTTGAGTTCTTGGATAAGTAGGAGTTAATTTTTCTATTTCTTTTGTGTTCACATTCTCACTACATATCCCCTATATGCACGCCCATAATGGTGTTAAATAGATTTAATTGGTAGAATAAGGAAGGGTGTGTTTTTCTAAATCCTTTAAATTAACAGGCATTATTGGAAATCAGGCATGGTCACTGATGAAGTTGATATTACCTATATGAAACGCGTTTGACTGACCCACAAGCTGTTGCCTGTCTTTTACCTGCACTTATGCCATATCTTTGATTGAAATATACGAGCACAAACAAAGAAAGCCTGAGTCTTGTCCTTTTTTCAACGTTTGCTGAAATACAGCTGCCGGGTGCTTGGGACGTTGCTTTTCTACTTCTTATATTAACAGTAGAGGGTTGTCCACTGATCCTAGGTTGGGTGTATGGTTCACACACCCCAAAAAAGGAATTCTGGTGCTCCCTTCATGTTCACCTTTTGCGTATGGCAGATGCTCTACTAATCTTGGGTGGAGACTTCAATGTGGCATTGCAAACCCCTGCAGATAGGTTAAAAATCCGCAATACAACACAGATTAAGACAAGTAACTATGCAAATGCCAGGATGTTGACTAAATTCAGAAATGCCCTTGCACTGGTAGATATATGGAGAATTAGGAACCCTAAAGGCTAGATATTTTAAATGTATTATCCTGCTAAGGACACACTGTCACATATTAACATTTTCCTGGTCTCAAACTCTTTAAGCTCTAAAGTTCTAGACACCAAAATAGACACACCAGTTATATCTGACCATTCACTGATTATGATAAAATTGAAGCTAGAACTAGAAAGAAGTTCTCCAAGCACCTGGTGTCTCCCTAAACACCTATTCCATGACATAAATGTCAAAAAGTGCCTGGTAGGTGAATGGCTTGCTTATAAATCATAAAATCAACAACACATTAATGACCCCATCCTCTATTGGGAAGCGGGCAAAGCCGTTCTTAGGAGAGTTACGGCATCATATGTGGTAGGCATTAAAGGGAAAAAGAAACTAAGGGAAGAACTTTTGTTAAAACAGCTGTTAAACGCAAGGAATACATATTTGTGTCACCCCACTGAAATAAATAGAAGTAAGTATAGAGAGGTTAAAACTCATAGGTACACAGTTCTGACACAAAATGCAGCAAGAGACTTGAACGTGACTCATACTAGAATGTTTAGACATGGAAACAAAACAGGACATTTACTAGTCAGACTCAAAAATCTGAGTAAATGCTCAGGCAACATTGCAGCAATTAAAGCCAACAATGTCCTCTACACTGATAATACCGGAATTCAACGAGTGCTTTAAGATTATTTTTCAGGGTTGTATATAGGACAGGCTGTAGAGAACTCTAATAGAACCCCATTTTGGCATTCACTAAAATAACCCACACTGACGAAATACCAACAACAAGCAATAAATGCCCCAATAGACCCCCTGGAGATAACTATAATCATAGGAGAGCTCCCACTTGAAAAAAACCCTGGGCCATATGGTCTCCTGGGTGAATTCTATAAAATACTTAAAAACAAAGTGGCAGACATTCTGATTGAGACCCCCTTGACCTGAAATCACATCGACCTATCTCCTTAATAAACTCAGACTACAAAAACTAGCCACTGCCCTCTCTTGCTTCATTCACAAAGATCAGACAGGTTTCATTAAAGGTAAATCTACTGTAGCTAATATTTGAACTCTGCAATTCCATTTAAACCATTTCTGGAAAAAACATGAGACCAGGGCAGGGGGGTGGAACCAGAAATGCCGGCGATCTAATGGTGGAGTCGGAAAAGGCTTTCGACAGGGTACATTGGGACCATCTCATCTTTACTCCTATAAACTTTGGGATTACTGGAAATTTCATACAATCAATCCAATCTATATACTCCTTGCCACAGGCCGTGAATCTAGTTAATGGAGTACCCTCTCACACTTTTGCCCATGAAAGTGGCACAAAACAGGGGTGTCCTCTTTACCCCATCTTGTTTGACATTGCCTTAGAACCCCTGGCCATAAAAATTATGACGGAGACGGAAGGCCTTACCATGGGAGGAAACACAGTTTGTGGATGATGTGCTCTATATACAAAAAACTGAAAAAATGTACCTTAATTGATGAGTATCATAATAGAGTTTAGTCAAGTTTCCGGCTATAAAATTAAAGGGATACAAACCCAAATTTTTTCTTTCATGATTCAGATAGAGCATGCAATTTTATTTTTTTTTAACATTTTATTTAAATCCCTTCCAGAATACAATTTCATTCAACAAAAAATACTATAAAAATAGGTACAAATATTGTGAGAAGTTTAGAAATACATAATAAATCAGGTAGTTTAAGCTGTACATTCTCAACAAATAACAAGGAAAAAAGAAAAACAATAAGAAAACATGCTTTACGTATTCTGTATTAGGATTCTTTTCTGGTTTTCCTCCACCTCCCTCCATTCCCCCCCTCTAATCCTGCTCCCTGTCCTTATTGTCTTGGGAAAGAAAGAAAAAAAAAAAGGGAATTATTTAATTATTACTACCACATGCCTAGAGTAACTAGTTCAGCATTCCTGAAGGGATAAATCAGGAAGTCAATTTCACTGGGTGGTAAGTCTTTAATGATCAATGACCATTTCAAGAATAATTTTCTGATCTCTCGCTCATTATTTGGGTCTGTATCTATTTGTTCCAATATATATTGCTTTTTTAGATAGTTTTTAGTTTCTGTTATGCTAGGGATTGTTGTCTGTTTCCACTTACTAAAAAGGAGATATCTTGCTGCCAAGATGGTCATGTTAATAATTTTCTTAATGTTTTCTTCATTTAGATGAAACAGAAAAACTATCATTTTTAGTGACAGTGTTATTCGAGAGAGGGCTATTATTTTATTCAACCAGAATTGAATCTTTAACCAAAAGTTCCTGATTTTTGGGCAGGCCCATAACATGTGCTGGAGGTCTGCCATCGGGAATGAGCATTTTGGGCAAGAATTAAAACCACTACTCCCACATCTATATCCTTTTTCAGGGGTGAAGTAGGTCATATATATCAGTTTTAAATGAGATTCCCTCCAAGAAGCGGAGAGAGTGGCACGGGCAGTTTCTTGTATTGAAAGTTGGAGCAATGGAGGATCTAGAGGTTGTTTGATCAGTGCACTCCACTTATTCTGGGTTGCCTCAACATTTTTTGTTCCCTTTACTGAAACCAACAGGTGGTATCCAAATGCAATTGACATACGTCCCAGTTTGGTAACATCAAGCCAGTTTCCAAGAGATTCCAAAGACCAGTTCCATCCATATTTATGAATGAGTTCTAAGGCATAATGTCTTGCCTGAAGATAAGCAAAAAATTTTTTATTTGGTATATTGAATTCTATTCTCAAAGTTTCAAATGATTTGACACATCTCCTTTCAAAGTCGAGAATCTGATATATATTGCTGAGGCCTATTATTTTCCATTTCCTAAATATTCCTTCCTGTATTCCGTCTCCAAACTGAGGGTTACCCAGAAATGGAATATACAGGGAAACATGACGTTCTACCTCCAATATAGCACAGATCTTTTTCCAAGCCAAAATAGGATTATAAATAGTTTTTAACTTCTTGATTTGATTCGGGATCTGATTGGCGTCATTATGTATTAGTGCTGTTAAGTCTAAAGGATAGATTATGTTTTTTTCCAGATCATTATCTGTTACATAATTTTTTAATTGTATCCAGTCAATAACTGTGCGGACTAAGAAAGCTTGATTATATGCTCGTATATCTGGGAGTGCCAGACCCCCATATTTCAGGGGGAGAGATAGTTTTTGAAGAGAGACCCTGGGTTTTCTATTTTGCCATATAAATGATCTAAGAGTGGAATTAAGAAGATCCGCTTTCCGCTTGATAAAAAGAGGGATGTTCTGTATCATATATAGGAGTTTGGGTAAGAGCATCATTTTAAAGGCAGCTATTCGTCCTGATAAGGATAATGGGAAATTTTGCCAATTTTTAAGAGATTCTTTAATTTTATTTATTATTGGAGTGAAATTAAGGAAATACCAGGTATCTAAATTGTGAGAAATGTTAATTCCCAAATAACGGAAAGAATTGTGAGCTATATGAAAAGGGATTTTTATCAATGAATCTTTTGTTTGGGTAATCCAGAATAATTCGGATTTTGTATTATTGACCTGATACCCTGAAAAGGACCCAAACTGTTGTACTATATTTAAGAGTTTAGGTATATTTAATTTTGTATTAGACATGTATATGAGAACATCGTCCGCATATAAAGCAATTTTAGATTCCTTCCTGCCTACCCTTATCCCTTCAATTTGACGTCTTATATGAATGGCAAAAGGCTCTATGGCAAGATCAAAGAGGAGGGGGGAGAGAGGGCACCCCTGTCTAGTACCGCGTTGTAATTCTATGTCCTGTGACATATTTCCATTGACCATTATCTTTGTAGTAGCATTTTGATATAGATTACTTACGAACTTACTAAAATTTTCTTTCAGTCCAAAATTATTTAAGGTATAAATGAGATGATCATGGTGGGCTGAGTCAAAGGCTTTTTGGGCATCTATTGATATTATTGCCTTATCAGGGGCGTCCTGGACTTTTTTAAAGAATATAATTCAGAATAATATTTAGCAAAAAGTTGTAGAAGTTCTTCAGTCGTACCGACTGTCTGAGCTCCTGTATTTATATAGTCTATTGATTGAGGTCCCTTTTCATTTTTAAGAAGTTTTGCTAATATTTTTCCCGTTTTGTTCCCAAATTGATATAATTTTGACTGTATCCTAACATCATTCTGCGTTGTTTTGTAGAGCAAGAAGGAGTCTCTATTTTGTAAGGCCGAAGTATATTTAGCCCAGCTCTGTGGAGAATTTAAAATTATGTGGAGATTATATGCATTAGAAACTGCTCGTGCCAGGTCCCCCTCTCTTTGCTTTAGTTTTTTAGTTCTATTTACATTATATGCTATGATCTCGCCTCTTAGTACTGCCTTAGCCGTCTCCCAAAATAATAGGGGTCGTGAGATATAGTCACGATTCAGAAAAGCGTAGTCTTTAAATTTAGCTTCTAGCCAATTTTTAAATTTAAGATCTGTGGCAAGAAATGTTGGGAAAAGGAATCGTCTATTTGTTTGCCTACGATTTTGTGGTTGAAGATCTAAACAAATTGGAGCATGATCAGAGATAACTATGGGAAGTATTTGGGCCTGCACCTGTGATTTACATAATCTCTCATCCAATAAGAGGAGATCTATCCTTGAGAGAGACTTATGTGCTTTTGAGAGGCACGTGTATTCGCAGGAATTAGGATTTTGGAGTCTCTATATATCCCGGACTTTTAAATTTAACATTAATCTAGTTTTTTTCAACGCACGATCCTGTCTTAACCTGTCCAGCGGACATTTGGGGGTCATGTTGAAATCTCCGCCCATTATCAGGTATCCCTCAGCACACGTCATGAGCCTAGCTTGTATTACTTCCCAGAAGGGTAGATTAAAAACATTTGGGGCATACATGTTACAGAGTGTGTATAATGTGTTATCAATTTTAATTTTTAAAATTATGAATCTCCCTTCAAAATCATTTTCTGTTTGTATTACCTGATACTTAATATTTTTACTTACTAGGATAGCGACCCCCCCCTTCCTCCTAAAACTTGAAGAAAAGAAAACCTCTTGAACCCATGTAGATTTGAGCTTGAGAACCTCTTCAGTTTTCAGGTGTGTTTCTTGCAAGAATGCAATGGATGCATTAATTATTTTCAAGTAGGTTAATATAGTTTTCCTTTTAATGGGGTAGGTAAGGCCACCTATGTTCCATGAAGTGACTTTAACTCTACTAGGCGTGTTCATTATTTGTTAGAAGAAAAAAAAAAAGGAAAAAAAGGGGTGATTAGAGGGAGGAAGGAGTCGTGTTTGAGAGAACTAGAGCCTTCTAGTCTCTCATTACCCTTCTTGGAAGGATCCATACTTATGTTTAAACAATAATCAAAATCACTGTGGCATTTCTGTACATTATGATCTATTGATCTGTAGCAAATTTTTCAGCATAGAATTTTCCAGCTTCAGCTGGAGTATCAAAAACAATTGATTGGTTTTCTACATATACCTTAAGTTTAGCAGGGTACAAGATGTTAGCCCTTATTCCCTGTTGAATAAACTTAGTGCACAGTGGGGTAATTTCCCGTCTTTTATTAGCTGTCTCAATTGAATAATCCTGAAAGAATAGGATTTTAACTTCCTCTAGGAATACGGGCTGACATTTGTGGTAAGATTGTAAGAATGTGAGTTTATCTTGGTAGTTTAGGAATCTAACAATGATTGGCCTAGGTCTGGTATTTTTAGAAGGGTGAACAAGGCCAATTCTATGTATTCTTTCAATAGATGTTTTAGGGAAGTTCTCTGGGATCTTTAAGAGCTGTGGGATTGTTACCGTTAATAATTTAAATAGGTCTTCATATTGTTTCTCAGGGACACCTATTATTCTGAGATTGTTCATGCGTGACCGATTCTCTAGGTCTTCAATTTTATTTTGTAATTTTAAGAGGGTGTTACTTGAGGTTTCAGTTTTGCCATTATATTCAATCATATTATCCTCAAGGTCAGATATCCTCTGTTCTGCCTCTGTAAGCCTATTTGTGAAATGTCTAATTTCTGATGTTAGGTGTGTTATGTCTGATTTAATCTCACTTCTTAACATTTCAAATTTAGGTGAGAGAGCTTCTGATATTCTGAGAACTAAGGACTGGATATCCATGGATTCAGGTAGTGATTGAGTGTTGCTTATATGTGATAATGATTCAGCGGGGGGATCTGCAGTAGCCTTGTTCCGCTTGTCTCTTGGTTTGGCCGCCATTGGGGGAGGTGTGTTTTTAGAGTGAGGATGTAGAAATTTATCCATGTGATTGTGATTCTAAAACAATGTGAAAATATGACAGTGAGTGAAAAAGAAAGAAGGGGAAGAGGAATAAAAAACAAAAAAATCTCCTATTATGTGGGGAAAAAAGGGGGGGAAGGTGTGGTGTGTTGAATTGTGTGGGGTGTGAATCATCTACAGACAGGTGAAGGTGAGTTTAGTGTATGGGCGGGATGTAAAGTATGAAGTGAGAATCAGTATCTGCAATTTACCGCTGTTGTATATCCTTTATCTTTTTTTTTTTGCAACCTGTACCTCTTTAGCTTAGTTAAATCTAAATGACCCTTTCAAGCGTAATAGATAACCATGAGCCACTGTCTATAATATAAATTGATATACTCAAAGTGTATCACCTTCCAGAAATATTTATGTAAACAGGGATATTATTTCAACAATCTTAGATTATTTGCAACAATAATAGTTTCAGGAGAAAAAATATTTGCTCAATTGATACTTTTGATAGTATATCTGATACCACCTTATTTGAAGAAGTTTTTCCTTTGCCCTTGCATAAGTGCAAAATGCAAACCTAGGAATTGTTATTCTATAAGTATCTTAACTTGCACTAGTTTGAGACTTTAAAGCTAACAATTTATATAGCTAAATGTATCTTGCCTTTATAGTTGACCCTGGTTGTACTAAGGGCCTTTTATAATCACTGTGCTATGTGACATAAGACATAGGTTTGTATTCCATTAATACCACAGAATGTAAAAACAATATGTGAAAGCTAGTTTTAAATATATTTCTTTCAAATTTTATACATTCCTTCTGTATTTACCAGGCTTGTAATTATTTTAAGGAATACTTTTAAACTTGTAATAATATAAACAGTATAGGAGATAATGAAAAAAAAGAAAGAACATCCATTTTTATATAGAGATATTTTGCACAATAAATATTTGTCCATATATTGGTAAGTCAGAATGTCCAGTAAATTTAGACAGCAGTAAGAGAAAAATAGCAACAGATTAGTTAGCTACTTTACCGACTCCATCTCTGGGCATTGGATAGGTGGTGGTAGAATCAGGATCTTCCTCATGAGCTGTCCCCCCTGCGCAGCACCGGTGGAGGGGGGAACGTCCTTTAAGCAATGAGACACCGGTTATGATCTCGCTGGTGTGGTATCTGGAGCTCTCTGTGAGGTGTATTGTGGGGAGCATCCATCAAGCATAGCAAGGCCAGGCATGTAGCAGCAGTCCTTACCCCTCTCGCAGCATCGGTGGGAGGGGTCACCAGGAAGGACGGAAAGTACTGCCAGCCTTGAACTAAGGGTCAATAGGCTCTCCCCTTCTCAAAAAAACAGGCTAAGGGGGCCGAAGTAGAGACGAAGCCCACCAAGGGACGCACCGCCCAGCTTCACCTGCAGACGATAAGGAAGGAGGAACCGGGAAACAGTAGAGTCGTATCAGGGACACTATCAGGTAAGAGCGTCCGGGCCCGGACAATTTCAGCGGCCTCCGTCCGCCTCGATGCAAGTCATCTGCAGCCACTTATGAGAAATCCCAAAGAACGGCTCAGTCTGTGTGGAAGGACTTAGGCTGGTAGCCAGGAGCAGAATGTCTCTCAACGGGGATAATAACAAGCCAGTGTTGAAGGTGCTTATTATAGTACTTTAAAATGTATGCAGGCACTTTGAACCTTTCCAATAATTTGTTTGCCAGATTACTTAGGCACTTTAAGAGAAGTACTTAGTGCCGCAAGGGAGCTTCCATTTGCTGCAGCGTGCAGCTATAGTGCAATGTCTTGGCACTAGCAGGGTTCCAGTAGCGGTGTGTTTTCACGCTAGACAAGCCACCCAGGGTTAATGGTTTTAGGCGAGAGATACTCGCCAAGAGCTTGTAGGGTGGATAAATCAGCACAGGTGCAGCGTGTGTCCTCACACCTGGGCTCCTCCCCCGGAAACCAGACAGAGAATCAGAGCATGCAATTTTAAGCAACTTTCTAATTTACTCCTATTATCATTTTTCTTTGTTCTCTTGCTATCTTTATTTGAAAAAGAAGGCATCTAAGCTAAGGAGCCAGACAATTTCTGGTCCAGTACGCTGGACAGCATTTAGCCACCAATCAGCAAACCTAGGTTTGGAACTAAAAAAGGCCTGGCTTCTAAACTTACATTCTTGCTTTTCAAATAAAGATAGCAAGAGAATGAAGATGCTTAAAATTGCATCATGACATATACAATTTGGGTTCAGTGTCCCTTTAACACAGACAAAACTGAACTAGTTTGGCTAACAACACAGTCCACTATACTAGACTTGAAGTATGACTATAAAGTAGTTATGAACAGCTTTAAATACCTGGGAATTAGACTTTCTATAAATCCTAGCAAATAGTATGAAGCTAACTACTACCCACTGAAAAAAAATAAACACATGACCTGATCTCCCACTGGGCAAAACTTCCACTTCTCAGAAAGGATTGGGTTAATAAAAATTATCCTATTCCCAAAGCTCCATTACTTCCTACAAATGATACCTCAGGTTCTACACAAGGCAGACCTTAAGTTCTGGAATTACTTATATTCTCTTTCATATAGGCCAACAAAAAGTGTAGAATCAAATCAAATAGAATGATGAGTTAAATTGAATCTGGAGGGCTGGCGGTCACAAATATAGAGTTTTACAGTTGGGCAACCCAAGCAAAATATGTCCTTGATTGTCTGACCTGCGCAGAATGTTTTACCATTCTGACCCTAGAGCAACAGGTGGTTAAATCTTGGTCGCTACCCATGCTTTCACATATGAATGCTGCAAAGTAGATAAATAATCATGAAATCACTAAATTTCTTCCACTACAAGGAACACCTCAACCTCATTCCGGGTATTACCACACTGGCATTTAGGGAGAGGAAAAACTTCGGCATAGACACAATCTCAAAACTCTTGGATGGAGATGGAAGGGTCCTTCATACTTTTATACACTTACAAATATTATTTGACATACCACACGAACACCACTTTGCATACTTACAGGTAAAACATTACAATACAGCGCTAGTAAACTCTAAAAAACTTCCTGGAAAGGATAACTCTATTTATCAGTTGTTCAACCTATTCTCACATGGGGCTACGTCAATCTCCCCAATATATAAAGCATTAGAAACTTCAGATAATGAGAGCACCCTAAATCATATTAGTGGGAAATGGTCTAAAACATTAGACACAGAAATTCTGACAGCATTAGTGCAGCAAAGCAAACAGAGGGTTAGACGAGCTACACTCTCAACAGATATTAGGGAGGCACATACCAAACTTCTGGAAACATCATACATAACACCTAAGTTGTATAGAAACTAGGACTCAGATCTTAAGGGCAAATGCCCGAAATGTTCAATGCCAAAAGCGTACCTACTCCACATGCTTTGGGCTTGCCCCAAACTGTATTAATTCTGGGGAATGCTAAAAAAATGGTTGAATTCCATGGGTGGAATGGCCCTGACCCTTACCCATCGAATAATTGTATTTCTCAACTTCCAAAATCTCCCCAAAACAGATTTGTTATTCACTCACAATGTTATTTTACAGGTCCTTACCCAAATAAAAAGAGAGAGCAAACAGATACATTTGGAGACCTAAAGGGGAGAACAACTCAGTTTATGAAAAAATGGGAACCTTACATACTTACCGTAGATCAAGCCCAACAGACCCAAGTACTATCCCCAATCAGGAACACAGATTATATCCTCAATGCCCAGTTAAGGTGAGAATAGCAATTCAATTTTGTTTGAAACCCTGGGGCCAATTTATCAATGGTCTGTCTGACATTATTCGCTCAGCGGATCATGTCCGACAGACATCGCTGAATGCCGACAGCATACGATGTCGCAATTTATCATTGCACAAGCAGTTCTGATGAACTGCTTGTACAATGCCAACCCCTGCAGATTTGTGGTTTATCAGCTGCTAGCAGGGGCTGTCAATCAGGCTGATCATATAGGATCGGGCGGCTTGATGTCTTTAGCATCAGAGCAGGCAGACAACTTAAGGAGCAATGGTCTTAAGACCGCTGCTTCATAATAGCTGTTTCCGTCAACCTTGAAGGCTCACGCAGAAACAGGGGCATCAGAGGCTGTTCGGCCCTTGATAAATTGTCCCCTTTAACTTGACCAGAGAAGGCTTTTATAGAAATTCTAAATGTAGCTGGTAGGCACTTTGGGGACCTGAAACCATATATGCAGATGTTAATGTGTTAGAGGGAACTAAGCCTCAACTGCAATTACTGCATTTTTCTTCCTCATCCTCTGTTTAAATATGCAGATTGTGACCATCTAAAATTACAAAATAGGAATCTTATACCTCAAAGGACTGAGATGGAGATGCTTATTATAGTAGGCCAATTTTACTTAAGTAATGTTGGAAAATCGAAGACACATAAATATCTTATAATTGTAGTTGCTATGTTACAAACTTCTCTTAATAGTGGACTGAGAAAAAGCACAATGATTTAAAGCTGTTGGTTGAATGACAATGATTATTATTACACTCTTGTATCACTATTGCCTGCTGTATGTCACACAAATAAAGTACTTAAAACACTGTAGTTACTTGCAGGAAATGCCGAACAGGAGCTCGGTTTCACCACTGCTTTCACTTTGTCCGCCCGCCCCTATTATTATGTAAATGTTTATAAAACAGGATCTCAATGACCTGTGTGTTTTTTGTCAAATTAAAATGTGCTGTTTTTCTCATGTCTGCAACATGGCTTTATAAGAAACGTAAAATAAATTAATATAATGGGGCCTATTTATCAAGCTCCGTAATGAGCTTGATGCCCCCTGTTCCTGACGAGCCTTTAGGCTCTCCAGAAACACAAGTTATGAAGCAGCAGTCTAAAGACCGCTGCTCCATAACCTGTGCGCATGCTCTGAGGCGGTGGACAGACATCGCAGAAAATCAAACCAATCCAATATGATCGGGTTGATTGACACCCCCTGCTAGCAATGATAAATGCCGAGAGCGTATGCTGTCGGCATTTATCGATGTGTAGCGGACATGATCTGCAATATCGGATTATGTCCACTCGCATCATGATAAATAGGCCCCATAAAGTCTTCTTAACAAATATACTTTATTTAAAATGATATGATTATAAATAGCTGGCAAGAAAATATCACCTGAGCATCTTAATGTAAAGTACACTGTAAATGGTTATCCTTCAGCTACTCTCTGCTGATGTTGCCAATCTGCTAAATTCAAAATTTACTTTAGTGTGATCTCATGAATTCTCACTGAAATCTCATGTGGGTATCATGTCTCTTTAAGAAAATGGTTAAAAAAGGAGAACGCCACACACTGAAGAAAATATATATTTTAGTTACTTAGTTGCAATCAACTAAGAAAAGAAAACTGTGATGGTTTGATTCTGCAGTTGTGGAATACATGAATAAAGGAATATTAAAGATTAGTGGAAATATACCTTATGAACTTGTTGTTATAAGTAGGTAAGGTTTGCCAATGATATTTTATTAGAAAAACTTACATTTGACAGTGTCCTCTCTTGTTACTTCTAATGTCTCCAATTAGGGACAGATATGTGCACTGTCCAGTTCTCAGAACTGGAAACCACACAATTTCCAGTCTTAAATTACAAAAAAGGAAGGATTATAAATAATAAGTTAAAACTTTTATAATTTAAAATGTTTCATGTAACATGAGCCCAAGCATAAAGTGAGTTTTTCTGAAATTAACCCTTTTTTATAAACAATAAGTTACTTGTGTATGCGAGAATGATATATAGTGAACAGATGTTGCTTAGCAACCAACATATTAATTTTAAAACTGGGTTGAAACACACTGTCAAGGTAACACTCTGTAAATTAGAACTATTATCCCCATCCTGTTACATTGTATAATATGTAACATACTTACTGCCCATTTGAGGGAGTTCATTTAATCCTGTAGACCATCTACTGCCAACCCTAAACAAAGACTCTACCACAATTAATCTGTACCACATAGTCCTATACTACTGTTGATCAGAATTGCAAAATTATCCCCAAGCACATTCATACTAACCGTACAAGACCTTCATCCTCTATCAACCCTAACTGCACCATCATATATTATTTTATTCAGGGCTCTTCTGCAATCAGTCTTAATCACCCTCTTAATTCTTGGCGCCCATGCCACCTGGACAGCCCTTACATTAATTCCATACTGCCTAGGCTCCTTCAACCTCTATTAACAAATTACCACCCAGAATGCCCTAGCCTCCAAGGCCACACCACATTTAGCTTCTAACACAATTAACTTGCACAACCTATAATACACCACTATTGAACCTCATGGTCTAGTATCCCAAAGCACATTGACACTAACTGTACCAGACCACATGAAAACCTTCCTCATATTAAGTGGACTTCTTCAAGCACCCAAGTGTCTCACCAGTATTTTATACAAAAGCAAAGCCTAAATACTTAAAAAAAAGCCAAACTCACTATGGGGGTAGTTATCAAGCCGTCAACTTTTCTGACTTCGCCGGCCCAATACGCCCACCTAAGCTCGCCTCACATCGCCGCTGCGGACCTGAAAAAATTTGCCTAAGTTATCAAATAAAGCTGTCAAAAAGCCACGGGGCGATGAGCAGCGGACTGTGGGAGTTATCACTCATCCGATCTCGCTGCTCTTCGGCTTTTTCCCAGCTTTATTGCTAGCCTGTCACTAAGCACTCACACTAAACTGCACTGTTCTACCCCCTATACCGGCGCCCCCCGCAACTAAATAAAGTTACTAACCCCTAAACAGCCGCTCCTAGACCCTGCCGCAACTCTGCTAAATGTATTAACCCCTAAACCGCCGCTCCTAGACCCTGCCACAACTCTGATAAATGTATTAACCCCTAAACCGCCGCTCCTAGACCCTGCCTCAACTCTGATAAATGTATTAACCCCTAAACCGCCTCTCCCGGACACCTCTGCCACCTACATTATACCAATTAACCCCTATCCTGCCCCCCCTACACCGTCACCACCTATAATAAATGTATTAACCCCTATCCTGCCCCCCACTACACCGCCGCCACTGTAATAAATTTATTAACCCCTAAACCTAAGTCTAACACTAACCCTAACACCCCCCTAACTTAAATATTAATTAAATAAATCTAAATAATATTTCTATTATGAACTAAGTTAATCCTATTTAAAACTAAATACTTACCTTTAAAATAAACCCTAATATAGCTACAATATAAATAATAATTATATTGTAGCTATCTTAGGATTTATTTTTATTTTACAGGTAACTTTCAATTTATTTTAACTAGGTACAATAGCTATTAAATAGTTATTAACTATTTAATAGCTTACCTAGCTAAAATAAAGAGAAATTTACCTGTAAAATAAAAACTAACTTAAGTTACAATTACACCTAACACTACACTATACTTTAATAAATTATTCCTATCTAAAACTAAATACTTACCTGTAAAATAAACCCTAAGATAGCTATAATGTAATTAATAATTACATTGTAGCTATTTTAGGATTTATATTTATTTTACAGGTAACTTTGTATTTATTTTAGCTAGTTAGAATAGTTATTAAATAGTTATTAACTATTTAATAACTACCTAGCTAAAAGAAATGCAAAATTGCCTGTAAAATAAATCCTAACCTAAGTTACAATTAAACCTAACACTACACTATCATTACATTAATTAAATAAATTACCTACAAATAACTACAATTAAATACAATTACATAAACTAACTAAAGTACAAAAAATAAAAAAGCTAAGTTATAAAAAATAAAAAAAAAATAGGTTACAAACATTTTAAAAATATTACAACAATTTTAAGCTACTTACACCTAATCTAAGCCCCCTAATAAAATAACAAACCCCCCAAAATAAAAAAAATGCCCTACCCTATTCTAAATTAAAAAAGTCCAACATTAAAACCCACCACCCATATACCCCTAATCTAACCCAACCCCCCCTTAAAAAAACCTAACACTAATCCCCTGAAGATCATCCTACCTTTAGTCGTCTTCACTCAGCCAAGCCACCGATGGAACTGAAGAGGAGACCCGGACCGGCAGAAGTGATCCTCCAAGGGGCGCTGAAGAAATCTTCCATCCGGGCGATGTCATCTTCCAAGCGGCGCTGAAGAAGACTTCTATCCGGGGGATGTCATCTTCCAAGCCGGGTCTTGAATCTTCATCCCGCCGATGCGGAACATCCTTCTTTACCGACGGACTACTGACGAATGAAGGCTCCTTTAAGGGACGTCATCCAAGATGGCGTCCCTTCAATTCCGATTGGCTGATAGGATTCTATCAGCCAATCGGAATTAAGGTAGGAAAAATCTGATTGGTTGATTGAATCAGCCAATCAGATTCAAGTTCAATCCGATTGGCTGATCCAATCAGCCAATCAGATTGAGCTAGCATTCTATTGGCTGTTTCGATCAGCCAATAGAATGCAAGCTCAATCTGATTGGCTGATTCCGATTAGAATCCTATCAGCCAATCGGAATTGAAGGGACGCCATCTTGGATGACGTCCCTTAAAGGAGCCTTCATTCGTCGGTAGTCCGTCGGTAAAGAAGGATGTTCCGCGTCGGCGGGATGAAGATTCAAGACCCGGCTTGGAAGATGACATCCCCCAGATAGAAGGCTTCTTCAGCACCGCTTGGAAGATGACATCGCCTGGATGGAAGAATTCTTCAGCGCCGCTTGGAGGATCACTTCATCGGATGGAAGATTTCTTCAGCGCCCCTTGGAGGATCACTTCTGCCGGTCCGGGTCTCCTCTTCAGTTCCATCGGTGGCTCAGCTGAGTAAAGACGACTAAAGGTAGGATGATCTTCAGGGGATTAGTGTTAGGTTTTTTTAAGGGGGGTTTGGGTTAGATTAGGGGTATGTGGGTGGTGGGTTTTAATGTTGGGGGGGGGGTTGTATTTTTCTTTCACAGGCAAAAGAGCTAAACTCTTTGGGGCATGCCTCCACAAAAGGCCCTTTTAAGGGCTGGTAAGGTAAAAGAGCTTTGAACTTTTTAAATTTAGAATAGGGTAGGGCATTTTTTATTTTGGGGGGGTTTGTTATTTTATTAGGGGGCTTAAAATTGTTGTAATATTTTTAAAATGTTTGTAACCTATTTTTTTATTTTTTGTAACTTAGCTTTTTTATTTTTTGTACTTTAGTTAGTTTATATAATTGTATTTAATTGTAGTTATTTGTAGGTAATTTATTTAATTAATTTAATGATAGTGTAGTGTTAGGTTTAATTGTAACTTAGGTTAGGATTTTTTTTACAGGTAATTTTGTATTTCTTTTAGCTAGGTAGTTATTAAATAGTTAATAACTATTTAATAACTATTCTAATTAGCTAAAATAAATACAAAGTTACCTGTAAAATAAATATAAATCCTAAAATAGCTATAATGTAATTATTAATTACAGTATAGCTATCTTAGGGTTTATTTTACAGGTAAGTATTTAGTTTTAGATAGGAATAATTTATTAAAGTATAGTGTAGTGTTAGGTGTAATTGTAACTTAGGTTAGTTTTTAGTTTACAGGTACATTTCTCTTTATTTTAGCTAGGTAAGCTATTAAATAGTTAATAACTATTTAATAGCTATTGTACCTAGTTAAAATAAATTGAAAGTTACCTGTAAAATAAAAATAAATCCTAAGATAGCTAAAATATAATTATTATTTATATTGTAGCTATATTAGGATTTATTTTAAAGGTAAGTATTTAGTTTTAAATAGGATTAACTTAGTTCATAATAGAAATATTATTTAGATTTATTTAATTAATATTTAAGTTAGGGGGGTGTTAGGGTTAGTGTTAGACTTAGGTTTAGGGGTTAATAATTTTATTACAGTGGCGGCGGTGTAGTGGGGGGCAGGATAGGGGTTAATAAATTTATTATAGGTGGCGACGGTGTAGGGGGGGCAGATTAGGGGTTAATAAATTTAATATAGGTTGCGGCAGGGTCAGGGAGCGGAGGTTTAGGGGTTAATACATATATTATAGTTGCGGTGGGCTCCGGGAGCGGCGGTTTAGGGGTTAATACATTTATTATAGTTGTGGTGGGCTCCGGGAGCGGCGGTTTAGGGGTTAATATGTATAGAGTAGCTTGCGGTGGGCTCCGGGAGCGGCGGTTTAGGGGGTAATAACTTTATTTAGTTGCGGCGGTATAGGGGGGACAGATTAGTGGTGTTTAGACTCGGGGTACATGTTAGGGTGTTAGGTGTAGACATCTCCCATAGGAATCAATGGGATGTCTGTCAGCAGCGAACTTGTACTTTCGCTATGGTCAGACTCCCATTGATTCCTATGGGATCCGCCGCCTCCAGGGTGGCGGTTTGAAAACCAGGTACGCTGGGCCGTAAAAGTGCCGAGCGTACCTGCTAGTTTTTTGATAACTAGCAAAAGTAGTCAGATAGTGCCGCACTTGTGTGCGGAACATCTGGAGTGACGTAAGAATCGATCTGTGTCAGACTGAGTCCGGCGGATCGAAGTTTACGTCACAAAATTCTACTTTTGCCGGGATCTAGCCTTTGATAACTAAGGCGAATCAGCCTCACCACAAATACGCTGCGGAATTCCAGCGTATTTGAGGTTGACGGCTTGATAACTACCCCCTAAATGTTTTAAAACAAACTCTACAATCCAGCTATGATTGTAAGGCTAAACTGTCTGTAGGATGTATTTCTTCCATTTCAAATTCTAAAGATAGTTTGGACTTGGAGTGTTTCCCCTAAATTTCATAAGAGTTTAAAAAAATGAGTAGTTAACTAATTAACCAACCAAGATAAGGCTATAAGGGTTCACTATAAAACCTGCATCCTCCCATTCTATTGATGTGTTAATTAACTGATTTTAAGCTAATCAGATATTTAGTATTTATACTGACTGCACAAAAATGTAATGTTTTCTGTTCACAGACATGGAAACCTGCATTTCGTGCCCTGAAGATCAGTGGTCCAATCAAGGAAGAGACACCTGTATTCCAAGAACTGTAGAGTTCCTCTCTTATGAAGACCCGATGGGTGCTGCACTTGCTGCTGTGGCTGTTGTCCTGGTTGTAATAACAGCATTAGTGTTGGGACTTTTTATATTAAATTGGGACAGCCCTGTAGTCCGAGCCAATAACAGGGGCCTCAGCTTCTTGCTCCTCATTGCCCTCATGTTATCCTTCTTCTGCTCCTTGTTATTCATTGGGTATCCTGGGAAAATTACTTGTAAACTGCGACAAACAGTATTTGGACTTTTTTTCACTGTTGCTGCCTCTTCTGTCCTGGCTAAAACCATCACAGTTGTTATTGCATTCAAAGCCACAAAGCCTAATAGCAAATTAAGAAAGATATTAAGGACCAGCATTTCCTACTGTTTTGTCCTTGTCTGCACATTGGGTCAGGCTGCTATATGCACTGTGTGGTTAATTACTTCTCCTCCTTACCCAGACTATGACACCCAGTCCATCACAGGGAAGATGATATTAAAGTGTAATGAGGGATCCCCTATTGCATTCTATATTGTTGTTAGCTACTTGGGAGTTCTGGCCGCTCTGAGTTTCGTTGTTGCATTTGCAGTAAGGAAGGTTCCTGACCGTTACAATGAAGCCCAGATGATCACCTTCAGCATGCTGATGTTTTGCAGTGTCTGGATCACCTTTGTCCCAGCCTACCTGAGTTCCAACAGCAAATACATGGTGGCTTTGGAGATCTTCGCCATCCTGACATCCAGCAGTGGGATACTGGGCTGTATCTTCTTTCCCAAGTGTTACATCATCATGCTGAGACCAGAACTAAACACCAAAGGGAAATTTATAACTAAAGACACAAATATCAAAACATAGATCCTCATTGTAATGAGCATAAATAATTTACAAAATTAATGTTACGAAAAAGTCAAGTTTCTAGTTTTTAGATAATCTGAGCATCTTTGACGCCTTCAGTGCCAGGCGATTAAGATTTGTATTCTACCACTGTAAGTCAGACAGATTTGTATGATTTCACTTTTAATTTATTTAGACTTTACTCTTGATTGTAATAAATGTGAAATAACAATAAAAAAAACTACAATGTATTTTTAATACATGCAACCCTCACATTGGCCCTGATGATCAAACAATTGTCAGACCCACAAGAAATGGAATTGTTGCCTTTAAATTGAAAAAAAATGTGGGTATGGCTATTTAGTCAAAGAAAGTGGGCTGCCCCTCTCTGTTCTGATGAGTGGCAATGTGTCTCCATAGGAATTTAAAGGTATCCCAGCTTCAGCAAAAGTCTTACATCCCCAGCTATCTCTGATCTTGTGGGGGGCTGTATATAAAATATGTTTACATGACATAGGGGCAGATCTAACAATCTGTCAAACGGCCCCAATGCAGCTGTTTCTGTGCGAGTCTTCAGGATCGCTGGAAACAGCAGTTATGAAGCAGCAGTCTTAAGACCACTGCTCCATAACTTGTCCACCTCTTCTGAAGTTGTGGACATCAATCCGCCCAATGTATATGATCGGGTTGATTGACATCCCCTGCTAGTGGCCTATTGGCCGCAAATCTGCAGGGGGCAGCATTGCACAAGCAGTTCACAATTGCACAAGTAGTTCATTCAGCAATGTCTGTTGGACATGATCCGCTGAGCAGATCATGTCGAACAGACACTTGATAAATCAGCCCCATAGAATGTGTGTTTGCTAAAACCCCGACCGCACTGTAACATAGGTGTACAATATTATTAACATATTAATAACACATTTGCTACAGTGCACTCACAATATTATAAGTATAACATGTTCAGAACATTGAAAACCTATATCGGCAATAAATGAAACCCGAAAGTCGTACAACTGTCTTCTATGAGATATTAAGATCACAAAAGCAAAATACGAAATAAATGTGATAACAAAAATCATAAAAGGAAAACCAAATAAAGTTCTGAATCAAGGATATGTCTGTGTCCTCTGGATGAGTTTTTCAGCTTGTTAGCATTCCTCAGTGAGATCCCATAAAAAAGGAAACAGAAAATTGCAACATAGTGTGAATCTGTAACGGCACTTTGAGGAAGTAGTTGTTTTGTAACAAATGACTACTCACATTTGTTGGAGCTTTCCACTAAGCTCAAGGATATGCACACTCCCACTTTATACTGATGGGAAAACAGTACACTAGGCAAAACTTGGATACAAATTTATTTTAAAATATATAAAAGCGTCACATAAGCCTTGATAACACCACAATGTAAGGGTACTAAAGCAGATATGCTGTAACAAATGCTTCAAATTGCTAAACTTGCAAAGAGGTAAATGGATCAGCAGGAGTGTGACCGCCGAAACCAAAACCTTTTTAGTAGCAAGACAATAGCGCTAAGCCCCCAGGTGTCCTGGCTAGTGTAGAGACGCGATAAAACTCAATATAGAACAGTTCAGTTCCGACGTACGTTTCGCTGGTATGCTTTGTCAAGGATACCAGCGAAACGTACGTCGGAACTGAACTGTTCTATATTGAGTTTTATCATGTCTCTACACTAGCCAGGACACCTGGGGGCTTAGCGCTATTGTCTTGCTACTAAAAAGGTTTTGGTTTCGGCGGTCACACTCCTGCTGATCCATTTACCTCTTTGCAAGTTTGGCGATTTGAAGCATTTGTTACAGCATATCTGCTTTAGTACCCTTACATTGTGGTGTTATCAAGGCTTATGTGACGCTTTTATATATTTTAAAATAAATTTGTATCCAAGTTTTGCCTAGTGTACTGTTTTCCCATCAGTATAAAGTGGAAGTGCGCATATCCTTGAGCTTAGTGGAAAGCTCCAACAAATGTGAGTAGTCATTTGTTACAAAACAACTACTTCCTCAAAGTGCCGTTACAGATTCACACTATGTTGCAATTTTCTGTTTCCTTTTTTATGGGATCTCACTGAGGAATGCTAACAAGCTGAAAAACTCATCCAGAGGACACAGACATATCCTTGATTCAGAACTTTATTTGGTTTTCCTTTTATGATTTTTGTTATCACATTTATTTCACATTTTTTTCTTTGTGATATTCGGTATATTTATTGTAACAAAAGCAAAATACACAATTTTTAAAATCACAACAATAATTAAAATACATATTATAGCATTATACAATGAAAAACATATAAATAAAACATTGTATACATATTTATAATATAACCAGAATCCCCCAGCATCTATAGGTGTATTATAATGGGTAGACTTGATGGGCCTTTTTGGTTCTTATCTACCGTCAAATTCTATGTTTCTATTGATGTCTTAATTTCAATAATTTTTTAAAGGGACAGTCAAGTCCCAAAAAAACTTTAATGATTTATATAAGGAATGTAATTTTAAAAACTTCACAATTTACTTTTATCACCAATTATGCTTTGTTCTCTTGTTATTCTTAGTTGAAAGCTAAACCTAGGAGGTTCAAATGCTAATTTCTTAGACCTTGAAGACTGCATCTAATCTGAATGCATTTTGACCACTAGAGGGCATTAGTTCATGTGTTTCATATAGATAACATTGAGCTCATGCAGGTGAAGTGACCTAGGAGTGAGTACTGATTGGCTAAAATGCAAGTCTGTCAAAAGAACTGAGATAAGGGGGCAGTCTGCAGAGGCTTAGATACAAGTTGATCACAGAGGTAAAAAGTATATTAATATAAGAGTATTGATTATGCAAAACTAGGGAATGGGTAATTAAGGGATTATCTATCTTTTTAAACAACAACATTTCTGGTGTTGACTGTCCCTTTAATGAACAGGGGTTGAGTTTCTGTTGACAAAAGTCAATTACATTGCCAAACAATACTGTATAAAGGGATCATATACATTGCATCATCAATGTATGCAGCAATGCAGGTTTGAAAATAAATATTGGTATCAGAAAAGCATTACCTAATTATAATTATAATTTTAGATTCAATACTGACATAAAAAATGACTAGTCCACTCCTAATCCCAAAGCTGGCACAGCCCATACAAAGGCAACATAGGTCTTTGTATGCTGATGTCATAACTGAGCTGAAAAATGGTATAGCTTAGTTGTCAAGGCTTAAATCCCCCAGACCCAAGGTATTCACACTAAAGTACATACATTTTCTAAAAGAACGCAAAAGGGATTTGTCTATGGAAATACCTGTCCAGGATCTGGTTTCAAATATAAGAGCTCTTCATTTATTTTAATGGGACTTCATCCTTGTTAAGGAGATATTGAAACAGATAGTGGTAGGCAGATATAAAACGGTTAAATAAGAATGTGCTATGTCTGTTGAGTGCATGGATATAATATATATATTTTAACCCCATCTCTATCATAGCCCACAAGCTATGTGCAATATGCCATAGGCCTAAACAATCCATTGCATTTTTATGACAGTTCTAAAAAAAAATCACCATTCATTTCTCAAGGTAATTATCACACAGATCATATTTAACCACATAAATGTAATATTAACTAAAAGTAAACACGTTAAAGCTATCCCTACATGTATACATTTACACTACTATTCATGATAACAGAGCTATGATTAACTGTTTTCTGAAACTAAAAACGTGCACAAAACAGTTCAAAAATACATTACAAAGTACAGTTGCACTCATATTAACACTGTCTAATAAATAAACATTTCACAGTACAGTTACACTCATATTAACACTGTCTAATAAATATACATTACACAGTACAGTTGCACTCATATTAACACTGTCTAATAAATACATTACACAGTACAGTTACACTCATATTAACACTGTCTAATAAATATACATTACACAGTACAGTTACACACATAACACTATCTAATAAATATACATTACACAGTACAGTTGCACTCATAAAACACTAGCTAATAAATTTACCTTACACAGTACATTTACACACAAAGGGCGCCATGTACTAAGCTTCAAAGTGACTGTCCGTCTGTATTTCCGCGTCAAAATTCGCTCACGATCTGCTTCTCGTATGTATCAATCTGCGATCTGCTCGAAAAACCACTATTTTTCATCAGCGATCGTAATTTTACTCAACTCATCGTTCTGAAGCCTTTTTCCACTTACTACATGTTCGATCGCACGTAAATTCACTGTAATCGGAAATTATGAATGTTACAACTAATCCGCCCGCTCCAACTTTCACTGTAACTTCGCGTGATTTCCTTCGCGACCATTTAGGTAGCGAATACAATAGAAAACTATAGGAGTTATCAACCTGACGCCAGGTAGAAGTACTTAAGTGAAAGGACTAGACTACTATTGTATCATTATTGGTTTTTGGATCAGTGAATGAAGATGGAGACAGTTTTACACATGTTTCTTTTCCGATTAATTCAATTACGAGGAAGAAGGGCTATACAGGCACCGGTTAACAACTTGCAGAGAAGGAGAGGTAGAAGAATTAGAGTCCCTAGAGTTTTCCTTCCATGTATGGGTTTGGAAAGCATTTCTAATCGAGAGATTATCCAGAGATTCCGTTTGGACAGAGAAGCTATTATGCAACTTTACAATGAAATATCAGAATACCTTGAACCAATGACAGCGCGTTCACAAGCCATACCCGGACTATTAAAACTGTTGGCAGCCTTACACTTTTTTGCCACCGGTTCATTCCAAGCTGTGTCTAGCGTTATAATTGGCATCAGCCAGTCTGCTTTTTCGAGGCACCTAACCAAAGTTATTGATGCTTTGATGGTCGTCTTTCCAAGGTACGTGTGCCTTCCATCGACTCCAGAAGAGTGGCAATCTGTGAAGTCTAATTTTTATAGAATGGCCGGAATGCCCAATGTACTTGGAGCCATCGATTGCACCCATGTTGCAGTCAAACCATCCAGAGAATGTGAGGAAGTTTTCAGGAACAGAAAACAGTACCATTCCCTCAATGTTCAGATGGTGTGTGACCATAACATGAAAATAATCAGTGTCCGTTCCAACTTCCCTGGATCCTGCCATGATTCGTATATCTTGCGTCAGTCTGGGTTATATCAGAAGTTTCAGGAGGGAGAGATGCCTGTAGGATGGCTGTTAGGTAATTATATTTTAGGGATGTTATGTTACAGTATTATTATAATTGTCAAACGTAGTTTATGTCATGCATTGTTATGATAGATTTAACTAAAAAAATAGTTAATTTTCATTGACATTATCGTCTTTATCATCTTTGAAATGTTAATCCTTTTTAATTTTTTTCATAGGGGACGCTGGTTATTTCAGTAGAGAATGGTTATTCACACCCTATAACAATCCTCGAAGAAGATGTGAGGTGAAATTCAACGAGGCACACAGTTCCACCAGAGGAATCATCGAGAGAGCATTTGGATTGTTAAAAATGCGCTTTCGTTGTCTTGACCACTCAGGTGGTGTCATGCAGTATGCTCCCGAGAAGGTTGCAAAAATTATTCTTGTATGCTGCATTCTGCATAACATTGCAATAAGAAGAGGAATTGAAATTGATGAAGATGATATATCATTTGAGAACTTCCCTGAGGTCATCTGTAATGATGCACCAACAAGACAGGCTATTAATGCCAAAAATTTTGTTGCAGAGAACTATTTTAAGGATTGATTTCATCAAAAGATTGTAATCACAGGACTTCTATTTTTTGGTCTTTTGAATAAAAAACTAAATTTTCACTTTCTGAATAAAATCTTTTTTTTTCCATCATATACTTGTGTGATTTTGTATTTGTTTTTATTTTTATAAGTTAACAAATTATAATAAACGGTCACATTGGATATTGTTTTTTAATAAAACTTTAATTTTTATTTAAAACCAACATATTGCACAATAACTATATAAACCAAATAATCATAAAGATCTATAATTATATGACTGTCCTACATAACAAAAAAAACTACACTACACTATTGATAACTCTATTACACAATAAAATATATACATCAAACTTCATTTACATTTATCATTACTTGAGAATGGTAATAAATAATACAACTTTTTTATAATTGTATCCAAAGAATTCTCACAATTTAGCAAATATACAATAATGTTGCATAGAGACAGTGAATAACGCGATATTGAGAACATTTTGGGATTTGACACACCCATCTAGAAATTTGCTATGGGACCAGGGAGGATGAAGAGAATTGCACCTTTCACATCTGGGGAAATGATAATTCTAGTGTATGTAATGGATAGATATTTTCCCAAACGCTTAGGGGGTGTCCGGGGGGTCATTCAAGATGAAAGGGACAAAACTATCTATGAAATGATACGCAGAATGTATCGTGTATCAAAAATTAAAAGGACCAGGCATCAATGTTTGAGACGATACAGTGATGTTAAACGTCGAGAACCACTATATTACCAATCTTTTAGGAGCCTTTTAAGGACATGTAAGTTTATAAAATTGTTATTCTTTTAAATGATAAATTCTATGCAAAGTTCATCATCAATATGAGAACTGAAATTAAAAGTAGGTTTCAGTGTACCATAGTGATCACTTTCATGTCCATACTGTTTCTTACTGCTATATAATTTTGTTATTCTTTTACATTATAAATTCTATGCAAAGTTCATCATCAATATGAGAACTGAAAGAATAAATAGGTGTACCATATCACTTTCATGTCCATTTTAATTTAAAACAAATGGAAACACTATAAACATTCTAACACACGAAAATTGAAAACTTTATTAAATAACACATTTTAAAACTAAGAAACTTTAAACAAACATATGTACAAATTTTCTATTTCAGATAAGAAGAAAGAAAATATTTGTGGTGCTCCTCCTCCACGTTATGTAAGGCCTATTCTAAATTTGACACCTAGAAGTGAGGCTAGATCCCCACCCTTGCCACTGTCTTTGCTTGACAGACAATTGTCCCCACATAAAGGAGGTGTCAGGCGCCTGTCGTTCATACACCTCAAGGTACAATAGAACCATGGTTTACATATCTATAGTTATACAACTGTTAAATTTAATCATGATTAGCTTGTTGTGTTATTTACAGAAACCAATAAAAGTTTGCAGAAAAAGAAGAAAACAAGGTTCACAAGAATAATACAAATATCTTCTACAGAAGGTATTTTTCTTATATTTTGTACCATTACCATTTTTCTACTTAAAATTTTATATATAGAATTCTTTATTAATCTTTCATAGATAGTGACAATGAAGCAAATAATGCTCCTGAAAGGATGTCATTAACTTCACCCTCAATTCAACTAGGTAATTGTTTATACATTTTTTGATTTACTATATTATAGCTTATAGTCAAATAAATACCAAAATACATACCTCCATTTCTAAATATATATTCCAGATGCAAGTAGTGAGAAAAACTCAACCAATATTTCTGATATTGATAACGACTGGGACATATCTATGGTTTCTAAATCTACACAGACAAGTAGATCTATGGATAATACCGCCTCTAACCAAAATGGTAATACAATTTTGTTACCTGCTTATAAATAATCTGTTTTTATTTTAAACATGTTCTCATAATCCTTAATTTTTTTTCTAATTTTTGTCCCTTCTCTAGATTCCAGTGTACCAGTTGTATCACAAGTTCAATCCTCTGTCTGTGAAGATATTAAACAAATAATGGATACTATAATGAAGTTAAATACACAGGTTCAGAATCTCTACAATACTTATGTAGTGGAAAACAGATAATCAATGATTGCATTTTAAATAAAAAAAAGTTTTTTGTTTTTTTTTGTGGTTTTTTTTGAGGCCACCAAAATTGTCATTTTTTGGTATGTTAAAAAGTTTATTCAAAACCCCAAAAAATACTGTATTGCCCGTGAGCACTACTTTCTATAATGCCATTTTGATTCAATTTTGTTAATATTTTGGATGTAATAAAAATTATAATTGTTTTACTTACATTTGTCTGTGTGTACAATACATTTTAAACCTGATTTTAAATAAATTTAAAAAATAAACAAGAAAATTAAATACAAACAGGATAAACTTTAATAAAACTATGTAAAAATAACAATATATTCTTTGTCAACAACAAAACAATAGTAATAACTTTAAAATTGTCCATAACAATGCACTAATTAAACCGTGGTCTTTTTGGATCTGGCGACTCTTGGCTCTGATGTCTATCTCTAATCAATTCTAACAAAGTTTGCATAGTATTTTGAGCCATTCGCATGTTGTCTTCAGCTATTGTCAAGGCCCTGTTTATATGTAGGTTCCTTTCCCTGTCCATTTCTCTTTGCCAGTTAAAGATTTCACGGTCCAGTTCCAACCGTTGCTGGTTATAAGTGTCAAGTGAACAAGATTCAGAATCACCTCTCTTGATGAATCGTCCTCCTCGGCGATATCTAAAAAAAAAATAAAAAAAAATTAGCATTAATTTCCAAAAAAAAAGATGCAGATCGAAATTTATTCAAACATTAATGGTTAGAGGGGTTACTATACAAGAGAAATTTATAGTGTCATGTTATACTTTCATGTTGGAATCTTACAATAAGATTAAATACCTTCCTTACTACAACTGTTTTCATATAAAATACATCAATCTCACAGTATTACAGTTTGAATAACTATCAAAGTTTAAATGGTTCAATTTAGTTTCTAACATAATTATTTGTCTTCTCATCCGATATTTACTTTAAAAAAGTAACTTACCATCAAAAAGTGGTGCTGATTCGGTCACCATGGCTCTGAAGAGACGTCCAACATCGGCTGTAAAAATTAAAATTAAACATTAATATCTAATTTATAAACAAAAATTTAGAAGGTGTATATATAAGTGGTTTAAAGATACATACCAGAGCTTCTTCCAACAGCTGTATCTGGTGTACTGCTCCTTACATCTGGAATAGTATCTGCAGACGATAGGCTGTGGCTGGTATTTGTAGTTGACCGTAAATATTGCCCATGTTGTTGTTGTCTTACGTTCTGAGGCTGAGAAGTTGAAGGACGTGGTCTCTCTGATGAAGAGGTAGATGGGGTATGGACAGATGCAGAGGTTGACGCTCTAACTGAACCACCTAGGAGTTAGTAAATACAAATTAATACAATCAATAAAATTAAAAGTTTATGTGCAATTTATGAAATGCTAATTAATAGTTAAATGTACTCCCATTATAACATTTTCTAACTATGATTTGTATCTTGCTTTAATATACACAAATTAAAAGGTCTCTAAAAACATCTTTCTCAAATGTTTCCAATAGAGAATACAATAAAAAAGAAATTACAATTAACTACTATTATCTAATTTGCTTCATTCGTTAGTTCTCCTTTGTTGAAGAAATAACAGCTAGCGAGTATTTCTAATATCAATATATGTTATTCAACAAAGAATATATAGAAAATAAAGCAATTTAGATAATGAAAAAACAAAATTAAAGGTGGATTAAAATTGCATGCCCTTTCAAAATCAAACATTTGGGTTTCATTTTACTGTGCCATGTAGGCCTTATTTTTTTAAAATACATTAAGCAATATGAAAAAAAATTGAGCATATTAGATAATTTAAAATGTTTTTCATGCTCCATCATGAATGCTTTCCTTTTTCGTTCACTGGAACTTTAAAAAAAATAGATACAGAGAGAAGTTATGTAAATCATAAATCTATTTTAAAGGAACAGTAAAGCAGAAATTGTACAATCAAGATTCCGTTAACAGAATCCAATTTTGTAAAACATGAACGTAAGAGAAACAATTTTGGAGCAGACAAGAAAACAATATAAATATTAATTTATAACTTATAATTACCACAAATATCGCTATCACAGTCATCGGTTATGCCCTCAATGACCTCCGTGCCAAGCCTCTGTAAAACTTTTCTTTCAAAGTCTGTCAAATCTGCGACATAAGGTTGTCCGCCTCCAGTACCTCGGGCATATTGCTTTTCTTTGGCAATTTTGGATTTAGTTTGACGCTTGATATGGTTGAACCTTTTTTTGCAGGACTCGATATCTTTTTTAGTGGGTCCTTGAGCACTCACTGCGTCACTAATTTTCTCCCAAATAATCTTCTTACGAGCGCCTGGGGTTTGCTTGACTCGACTACCATAAATATTGTCATAATATTCGAGAACTAGATCAACAAGTACAACATTCTGTTGATGCGAGAAGTTAGGGTTGCGAGTCTTCTTAGAAGTAGCAGAATCTCCGGAGCAAGCCATCTTGTCAAAGTGAATACCGAAAAGTAAATAAACAATATTCTAAGATTTCTGGGAAAATGCACATTCTTATACATGTCAGCAGCCAGACGTTGCCGCTTGTCTGGCGATTATGACACCTAGATCGTCACGTGGGTAAAGAACTAAACCAATCAGGTCGCAGACTGCTTCTTAACTTTGCTCTTTCGCGCCGAACGAAGCTTCAAAGTTATCAATAATCCGATTGTCTTCGACACACAATAGACGCGAAATGTTACGGCTTGGTTTTTAGTACATTCATGTAACGAAGTGCCATCCGCATGGTGCAAATGCCGGCGGGTTATTTCGATACGGTCTGTGCGAAAAAATTGACGCCTTAGTACATGGCGCCCATAATAACACCATCTAATATACATTACACAGCACAGTTGCACTCATAATAACACTGTCTAATAAATATATATTACACAGCACAGTTGCAATCATATTAACGCTGTCTAATAAATATACATTACACAGTACAGTTGCACTCATATTAACACTGTCTAATAAATACATTACAAAGTACAGTTGCACTCATATTAACACGGTCTAATAAATACATTACACAGTACAGTTGCACTCATATTAACACTGTCTAATAAATACATTACACAGTACAGTTACACTCATATTAACACTGTCTAATAAATATACATTACACAGTACAGTTACACTCATATTAACACTGTCTAATAAATAAATTACAAAGTAAAGTTGCACTCATATTAACACTGTCTAATAAATATACATTACACAGTACAGTTACACTCATATTAACACTGTCTAATTTATATACATTACACAGTACAGTTACACGCATAATAACAATAATAAATATACATTACACAGTACAGTTACACTCATAATAACAATAATAAATATACATTACACAGTACAGTTACACTCATAATAACACTATCTAATAAATATACATTACACAGTACAGTTACTCATAATAACATTATCTAATAAATATACATTTCACAGTACAGTTACACTCATAATAACACTGTCTAATTAATAAATTACACAGTACAGTTACACTCATAGTAACACTGTCTAATTAATAAATTACACAGTACAGTTACACTCATAGTAACACTGTCTAATAAATATACATTACACAGTACAGTTACAACACTATCTAATAAATACATTACACAGTACAGTTACACACATAATAACACTATCTAATAAATATACATTACACAGTACAGTTGCACTCATATTAACACTATCTAATAAATATACATTACACAGTACAGTTACACACATAATAACACTGTCTAATAAATATACATTACACAGTACAGTTACAACACTATCTAATAAATACATTACAGAGTACAGTTACACACATAATAACACTGTCTAATAAATATACATTACACAGTACAGTAACACACATAATAACACTGTCTAATAAATATACATTACACAGTACAGTTACACACATAATAACACTGTCTAATAAATATACATAACACAGTACAGTTACACTCATATTAACACTGTCTAATAAATATACCTTACACAGTACAGTTACACTTATAATAAAATGGTCTAATAAATATACCTTACACAGTAAAGTTACACACATAATAACACTATCTAATATATATACATTACACAGTACAGTTACACAAATAATAACACTGTCTAATAAATATACATTACACAGTACAGTTACACACATAATAACACTATCTAATAAATATACATTACACAGTACAGTTACACTCATATTAACACTGTCTAATAAATACATTGCAAAGTATAGTTGCACTCATATCAACACTGTCTAATAAATACATCACAAAGTACAGTTGCACTCATATTAACACTGTCTAATAAATACATTGCAAAGTACAGTTACACTCATATTAACACTGTCTAATAAATACATCACAAAGTATAGTTGCACTCATATTAACACTGTCTAATAAATACATTGCAAAGTACAGTTGCACTCATATCAACACTGTCTAATAAATACATCACAAAGCATAGTTGCACTAATATAAACACTGTCTAATAAATACATTACACAGAACAGTTACACTCATATTAACACTGTCTAATAAATACATTACACACTACAATTACACTGATATTAACACTGTCTAATAAATACATTACACAGTACAGTTGCAATCATATTAACACTGTCTAATAAATACATTACACAGTACAGTTGCACTCATATTAACACAGTCTAATAAATACATTACACAGTACAGTTGCACTCATATTATCACTGTCTAATAAATATACATTACACAGTACAGTTACACTCATATTAACACTGTCTAATAAATATACATTACACAGTACAGCTACACTCATATTAACACTGTCTAATAAATATACATTACACAGTACAGTTACACTCATATTAACACTGTCTAATAAATATATACTACACAGTACAGTTACACTCATATTAACACTGTCTAATAAATACATTAAACAGTACAGTTGCACTCATATTAACACTGTCTAATAAATATACATTACACAGTACAGTTACACTCATATTAACACTGTCTAATAAATATACATTACACAGTACAGTTACACTCATATTAACACTGTCTAATAAATATACATTGCACAGTACAGTTACACTCATATTAACTCTGTCTAATAAATACATTACACAGTACAGTTACACACATATTAACACTGTCTAATAAAAACATAACACGGTACAGTTTCACTCATATTAACACTGTCTAATAAATATACATTACACAGTACAGTTGCACTCATATTAACACTGTCTAATAAATACATTGCAAAGTATAGTTGCACTCATATTAACACTGTCTAATAAATACATTACAAAGTATAGTTTCACTCATATTAACAATGTCTAATAAATACATTACACAGTACAGTTATATTAACACTGTCTAATAAATACATTACAAAATAAAGTTGCACTCATATTAACACTGTCTAATAAATACATTACACAGTACAGTTGCACTCATATTAACACTGTCTAATAAATATACATTACACAGTACAGTTACACTCATAGTAACACTGTCTAATAAATATACATTACACAGTACAGTTGCACTCATATTAACACTGTCTAATAAATACATTACAAAGTACAGTTGCACTCATATTAACACTGTCTAATAAATATACATTACACAGTACAGTTACACTCATATTAACACTGTCTAACAAATATACATTGCACAGTACAGTTACACTCATATTAACACTGTCTAATAAATAAATTACACAGTACAGTTGCACTCATATTAACACTGTCTAATAAATATACATTACACAGTACAGTTACACTCATATTAACACTGTCTAACAAATATACATTGCACAGTACAGTTACACTCATATTAACACTGTCTAATAAATAAATTACACAGTACAGTTACACTCATATTAACACTGTCTAATAAATATACATTACACAGCACAGTTACACTCATATTAACACTGTCTAATAAATACATTACACAGTACAGTTACACACATATTAACACTGTCTAATAAATACATTACATAGTACAGTTACACACATATTAACACTGTCTAATAAATATACATTACACAGTACAGCTGCACTCATATTAACACTGTCTAATAAATACATTACATAGTACAGTTACACACATATTAACACTGTCTAATAAATATACATTACACAGTACAGTTACACTCATAATAACAATAATAAATATACATTAAACAGTACAGTTACACTCATAATAACACTATCTAATAAATATACATTACACAGTACAGTTACTCATAATAACATTATCTAATAAATATATATTTCACAGTACAGTTACACTCATAATAAAACTGTCTAATTAATAAATTACACAGTACAGTTACACTCATATTAACACTGTCTAATTAATAAATTACACAGTACAGTTACACTCATAGTAACACTGTCTAATAAATATACATTACACAGTACAGTTACAACACTATCTAATAAATACATTACACAGTACAGTTACACACATAATAACACTATCTAATAAATATACATTACACAGTACAGTTGCACTCATATTAACACTGTCTAATAAATATACATTACACAGTACAGTTACACTCATATTAACACTATCTAATAAATATACATTACAGAGTACAGTTACACACATAATAACACTGTCTAATAAATATACATTATACAGTACAGTAACACACATAATAACACTGTCTAATAAATATACATTACACAGTACAGTTACACACATAACACTGTCTAATAAATATACATTACACAGTACAGTTACACTCATATTAACACTGTCTAATAAATATACCTTACACAGTACAGTTACACTTATAATAAAATGGTCTAATAAATATACCTTACACAGTAAAGTTACACACATAATAACACTATCTAATATATATACATTACACAGTACAGTTACACAAATAATAACACTGTCTAATAAATATACATTACACAGTACAGTTACACACATAATAACACTATCTAATAAATATACATTACACAGTACAGTTACACTTATATTAACACTGTCTAATAAATACATTGCAAAGTATAGTTGCACTCATATCAACACTGTCTAATAAATACATCACAAAGTACAGTTGCACTCATATTAACACTGTCTAATAAATACATTGCAAAGTACCGTTACACTCATATTAACACTGTATAATAAATACATCACAAAGTATAGTTGCACTCATATTAACACTGTCTAATAAATGCATTGCAAAGTACAGTTGCATTTATATCAACACTGTCTAATAAATACATCACAAAGCATAGTTGCACTAATATAAACACTGTCTAATTAATACATTACACAGAACAGTTACACTCATATTAACACTGTCTAATAAATACATTACACAGTACAATTACACCCATATAAACACTGTCTAATAAATACATTACACAGTACAGTTGCAATCATATTAACACTGTCTAATAAATACATTACACAGTACAGTTACACACATAATAACACTATCTAATAAATATACATTACACAGTACAGTTACACTCATATTAACACTGTCTAATAAATATACATTACACAGTACAGTTGCACTCATATTAACACTGTCTAATAAATATACATTACACAGTACAGTTACACTCATATTAACACTGTCTAATAAATATACATTACACAGTACAGTTACACTCATATTAACACTGTCTAATAAATATATATTACACAGTACAGTTACACTCATATTAACACTGTCTAATAAATACATTAAACAGTACAGTTGCACTCATATTAACACTGTCTAATAGATATACATTACACAGTACAGTTACACTCATATTAACACTGTCTAATAAATATACATTACACAGTACAGTTACACTCATATTAACACTGTCTAATAAATATACATTACACAGTACAGTTACACTCATATTAACGCTGTCTAATAAATACATTACACAGTACAGTTACACTCATATTAACACTGTCTAATAAATACATTAAACAGTACAGTTGCACTCATATTAACACTGTCTAATAGATATACATTACACAGTACAGTTACACTCATATTAACACTGTCTAATAAATATACATTACACAGTACAGTTACACTCATATTAACACTGTCTAATAAATATACATTACACAGTACAGTTACACTCATATTAACGCTGTCTAATAAATACATTACACAGTACAGTTACACATATATTAACACTGTCTAATAAAAACATTACACAGTACAGTTGCACTCATATTAACACTGTCTAATAAATAAACATTACACAGTACAGTTGCACTCATATTAACACTGTCTAATAAATACATTGCAAAGTATAGTTACACTCATATTAACACTGTCTAATAAATACATTACAAAGTATAGTTTCACTCATATTAACAATGTCTAATAAATACATTACACAGTACAGTTATATTAACACTGTCTAATAAATACATTACAAAATAAAGTTGCACTCATATTAACACTGTCTAATAAATACATTACACAGTACAGTTGCACTCATATTAACACTGTCTAATAAATATACATTACACAGTACAGTTACACTCATAATAACACTGTCTAATAAATACATTACACAGTACAGTTGCACTCATATTAACACTGTCTAATAAATACATTACAAAGTACAGTTGCACTCATATTAACACTGTCTAATAAATAAATTACACAGTACAGTTACACACATAATAACACTATCTAATAAATATACATTACACAGTACAGTTACACTCATATTAACACTGTCTAATAAATATACATTACACAGTACAGTTGCACTCATATTAACACTTTCTAATAAATATACATTACACAGTACAGTTACACTCATATTAACACTGTCTAATAAATATACATTACACAGTACAGTTACACTCATATTAACACTGTCTAATAAATATATATTACACAGTACAGTTACACTCATATTAACACTGTCTAATAAATACATTAAACAGTACAGTTGCACTCATATTAACACTGTCTAATAGATATACATTACACAGTACAGTTACACTCATATTAACACTGTCTAATAAATATACATTACACAGTACAGTTACACTCATATTAACACTGTCTAATAAATATACATTACACAGTACAGTTACACTCATATTAACGCTGTCTAATAAATACATTACACAGTACAGTTACACATATATTAACACTGTCTAATAAAAACATTACACAGTACAGTTGCACTCATATTAACACTGTCTAATAAATATACATTACACAGTACAGTTGCACTCATATTAACACTGTCTAATAAATACATTGCAAAGTATAGTTGCACTCATATTAACACTGTCTAATAAATACATTACAAAGTATAGTTTCACTCATATTAACAATGTCTAATAAATACATTACACAGTACAGTTATATTAACACTGTCTAATAAATACATTACAAAATAAAGTTGCACTCATATTACCACTGTCTAATAAATACATTACACAGTACAGTTGCACTCATATTAACACTGTCTAATAAATATACATTACACAGTACAGTTACACTCATAATAACACTGTCTAATAAATACATTACACAGTACAGTTGCACTCATATTAACACTGTCTAATAAATACATTACAAAGTACAGTTGCACTCATATTAACACTGTCTAATAAATAAATTACACAATACAGTTGCACTCATATTAACACTGTCTAATAAATATACATTACACTGTACAGTTACACTCATATTAACACTGTCTAATAAATATACATACACAGTACAGTTACACACATATTAACACTGTCTAGTAAATACATTACACAGTACAGTTGCACTCATATTAACACTATCTAATAAATATACATTACACAGTACAGTTACACTCATATTAACACTGTCTAATAAATACATTACACAGTACAGTTACACTCATAGTAACACTGTCTAATAAATATGCATTACACAGAACAGTTGCACTCATATTAACACTGTCTAATAAATACATTACAAAGTACAGATGCACTCATATTAACACTGTCTAATAAATATACATTACAAAGTACAGTTACACACATATTAACACTGTCTAATAAATACATTGCACAGTACAGTTGCACTCATATTAACACTGTCTAATAAATATACCTTACACAGTACAGTTACACTCATATTAACACTGTCTAATAAATATGCATTACACAGTACAGTTACACTCATATTAACACTGTCTAATAAATATACATTACAAAGTACAGTTACACTCATATTAACACTGTCTAGTAAATACATTACACAGTACAGTTGCACTCATATTAACACTGTCTAGTAGATACATTACACAGTACAGTTACACTCATATTACCACTGTCTAGTAAATACATTACACAGTACAGTTGCACTCATATTAACACTGTCTAGTAAATACATTACACAGTACAGTTGCACTCATATTAACACTGACTAATAAATACATTACACAGTACAGTTACACTCATAATAACACTATCTAATAAATATACATTGCACAGTACAGTTACACACATAATAACACTAACTAATAAATATACATTACACAGTACAGTAACACACATATTAACACTGTCTAATAAAAACATTACAAAGTACAGTTACACTCATATTAACACTGTCTAATAAATACATTACACAGTACAGTTACACACATATTAACACTGCCTAATAAATACATTACACAGTACAGTTGCACTCATATTAACACTATCTAATAAATATACATTGCACAGTACAGTTACACACATAATAACACTAACTAATACATATACATTACACAGTACAGTTACACACATATTAACACTGTCTAATAAAAACATTACAAAGTACAGTTACACTCATATAAACACTGTCTAGTAAATACATTACACAGTTCAGTTACACTCATAGTAACACTGTCTAATAAATATACATTACACAGTACAGTTGCACTCATATTAACACTGTCTAAAAAATACATTACAAAGTACAGTTGCACTCATATTAACACTGTCTAATAAATATACATTACAAAGTACAGTTACACACATATTAACACTGTCTAGTAAATACATTACACAGTACAGTTGCACTCATATTAACACTGTCTAATAAATATACATTACACAGTACAGTTACACTCATATTAACACTGTCTAATAAATATACATTACACAGTACAGTTACACTCATATTAACACTGTCTAATAAATATACATTACAAAGTACAGTTACACTCATATTAACACTGTCTAGTAAATACATTACACAGTACAGTTGCACTCATATTAACACTGTCTAGTAAATACATTACACAGTACAGTTACACTCATATTAACACTGTCTAGTAAATACATTACACAGTACAGTTGCACTCATATTAACACTGTCTAGTAAATACATTACACAGTACAGTTGCACTCATATTAACACTGTCTAATAAATACATTACACAGTACAGTTACACTCATATTAACACTGTCAAGTAAATACATTACACAGTACAGTTGCACTCATATTAACACTGTCTAATAAATACATTACACAGTACAGTTGCATTCATATTAACACTGTCTAATAAATACATTACACAGTACAGTTACTCTCATATTAACACTGTTTAGTAAATACATTACACAGTACAGTTGCACTCATATTAATACTGTCTAATAAATACATTACAAAGTACAGTTGCACTCATATTAACACTGTCTAATAAATACATAACAAAGCATAGTTGCACTCATATTAACACTGTCTAATAAATATACATTACACAGTACAGTTACACTCATAATAACACTATCGAATAAATATACATTACACAGCACAGTTACACACATAATAACACTAACTAATAAATATACATTACACAGTACAGTTACACACATAATAACACTGTCTAATAAAAACATTACAAAATACAGTTACACTCATATTAACACTGTCTAATAAATACATTACACAGTACAGTTACACACATATTAACACTGTCTAATAAATACATTACACAGTACAGTTGCACTCATATTAACACTAGCTAATAAATATACCTTTCACAGTACAGTTACACTCATATTAACACTGTCTAATAAATACATTACACAGTACAGTTACACTCATAGTAACAGTCTTTATAAATATACATTACACAGTACAGTTACACTCATAGTAACACTGTCTAATAAATATACATTACACAGTACAGTTACACTCATAACATAATCTAATAAATATACATTACACAGCACAGTTACTCATATTAACACTGTATAATACAAATACATTACACAGAACAGTTACACTCATATTAATATATTATCATATTAACACTATCTAATAAATATACATTACACAGTGCAGTTACACTCATATTAACACTATCTAATAAATATTCATTACACAGTACAGTTACACTCCTAATAACACTATCTAATAAATATACATTACACAGTACAGTTACACTCATAATAACACTGTCTAATAAGTATACATTGCACATATATATATATTAATGCATTTGTATGTGCATATATATATATATATGGTACATGGTCTAAAAAATAAAACTTACCAGGATAGGCTCAATGACCTAAATATGTATAGCTTAGAGGAGAGAAGGGAAAGAGGTGATATGATAGCAACTTTCAAGTACATTAAAGGGTTTAGTAAAACTGAGGCTGTGGGTATTTTACATAAAATGGAAAATTCAAGAACTAGGGGTCATGAGCTCAAGCTAAAGGGTAGTAGATTCAGAAGTAATTTGAGGAAGCACTTCTTTACAGAAAGAGTGATTGATTTATGGAATAAACTTCCTCAAGAGGTAGTAGCAACAAACACTGTGGGGGACTTTAAAAATGCATGGGACAAGCATAGGGCTATCCTACGAACTAGATAAGTTTATACTTTTAGGTAAGGTCGGGCAGACTTGCTGGGCCTATGGCTCTTATCTGCCGTCAATATCTATGTTTCTATGTTTCTATGTTTCTATATATATATATGAATGTATTTGTATGTATATATATATATATATATATATATATATATATATATATATCTTTCATGTAATTGGCAAGAGTCCATGAGCTAGTGACGTATGGGATATACAATCCTACCAGGAGGGGCAAAGTTTCCCAAACCTCAAAATGCCCACAAATACACCCCTCATCACACCCACAATTCAGTTTTACAAACTTTGCCTCCTATGGAGGTGGTGAAGTAAGTTTGTGCTAAGATTTCTACGTTGACATGCGCTTCTCAGCATTTTAACCCCCGATTCCTCTCAGAGTACAGCAAACGTCAGAGGGATGTGGAGAATATTACCTATTGAATGCAATGATTTCCCTAACGGGGGTCTATTTCTTAGATTCTCTGTTATCGGTCGTAGAGATTTATCTCCTACCTCCCTTTTCAGATCGACGATATACTCTCATATACCATTACCTCTACTGATAACTGTTTCAGTACTGGTTTGGCTATCTGCTATATGTGGATGGGTGTCTTTTGGTAAGTATGTTTTTATTTCTTAAGACACCTCAGCTATGGTTTGGCACTTTATGCATTTATATAAAGTTCTAAATATATGTATTGTACTTATATTTGCCATGAGTCAGGTTCATGTATTTCCTTTTGCAGATTGTCAGTTTCATATTTGGGGAAGTTAATATTGAGAAATATTTTTCTTACCTGGGGTTTAGTCCTTTTTTCATTTGACTATTTTGTTTTAAATTGTGGGCTTACTTAGGCTCACGGGTGCACTAAATGCTACACTTTATTGCGTCATTCTTGGCGCGAGAATTTTTTGGCGCGAAAAGCACGTCCGCTGATGCAAGTTAGTCATTTCCGGTGTCGTAATTGACGCAGGGGTTCACATAGGGTTAGTGACACAAATGTGTAATTTCCGGACATGGTCGGCACCAAAAAATTATACAGTTACGTTGTGTGTCATACTTGGCGCCAAACTTTTTTCATTATTTATTGCCGCATTGCTTTTGCCTCTTGCCTTTTTCTATGTTAGAGGGCTATGCTATTTCCATTTTTTCCCATTCCTGAAACTGTCATATAAGGAAATTGATCATTTTGCTTTATATATTGTTTTTTCTTTTACATTTTGCAAGATGTCTCAATCTTATCCTGCCTCAGAAGTATCTGCTGGAACTTTGCTGTCCGAATTCGGTTCTACCAAAGCTAAGTGCAATTGTTGAGATTATATCTCCTAATGTCATTTGTATTAGTTGTCATGATAAACTTTTACATGCAGATAGAGTGTCTATCAGTAATAGTACATTGCCAGTTGCAGTTCCTTCAACTTCTAATGTACATGATATACCTATGATTTTTAAAGAATTTGTTACTGATTCTATTTAGAAGGCTTTGTCTGCATTTCCACCTTCTAATAAGCGTAAGAGGTCTTTTAAAACTTCTCATAAAGTTGATGAAATTTCAAATGACCGACAACATAATGAATTATCAACCTCTGATGAGGATCTATCTGATTCAGAAGATCCTTCCTCAGACATTGACACTGACAAATCTACTTATATATTTAAAATAGAGTATATGCGTTCTTTGTTAAAAGAAGTGATAATTACTTTGGATATTGAGGAAACTAGTCCTCTTGATATTAAAACCAGTAAACATTTAAATGCTGTTTTTAAACCTCCTGTGGTTACTTCAGGTTACTTCCTATTCCTGATGCTATTTCTGATATGATTTCTAAGGAATGGAATAAGCCGGGTACTCCTTTTAATCCTTCTGCAAGGTTTAAAAAATTGTATCCTTTACCAGCAATTTCAATAGAGTTTTGGGAAAAGATCCCCAAAGTTCATGGGGCTATTTCTATTCTTGCTAAATGAACCACTATTCCTATGGAAGATAGTACTTCCATTAAAGATCCTTTAGATAGGAAGCTTAAATCTTATCTAAGGAAAGCCTATTTATATACAGGTCATCTTCTTAGGCCTGCAATTACTTTGGCTGATGTTGCAGCTGCTTTAACTTTTTGGTTGGAGAATTTAGCGCAACAAGAATTGGATTCTGACTTATCTAGCATTGTTCGCTTACTCCAACATGCTAATTTTTATTTGTGATGCTATTTTTGATATTATCAAAATTGATGTTAGATCCATGTCTTTAGCTATTTTAGCTAGAAGAACTTTGTGGCTTAAATCTTGGAATGCTGATATGACATCTAAGTCTAGATTACTATCTCTTTCTTTCCAAGGTAATAATTTATTTGGTTCTCAGTTGGATTCTATTATTTCAACTGTTACTGGGGGGAAGGGAGTTTTCTTGCCTCAGGATAAAAAACCTAAGGGTAAATCTAAGGCTCTAATCGTTTTCGTTCCTTTCATCAAAATAAGGAAGAAAAACTTAATCCTTCCCCCACGGAATCTGTTTCAAATTCGACTCCTTCCTCAAATTGGAATAAATCCAAGCCTCTTAAGAAACCAAAGTCAGTCCCTAAGTCCGCATGAAGGTGCAGCACTCATTCCAGTTCAGCTGGTAGGGGGCAGATTAAGGTTTTTCAAGGATGTTTGGGCAAATTCTGTCCAAAATCAATGGATTCAAATCATTGTCTCTCAGGGGTACCGAATAGGATTCAGAGTAAGACCTCCTGTGAGAAGATTTTTTCTCACGCATCCCAGTGAATCCAGTAAAAGCCCAGGCTTTCCTGAAGTGTGTTTCAGATCTGGAGGTTTCAGGGGTAATCATGCCGGTTCCTTTTCAGTAACAAGGCCTGGGGTTTTATTCAAATCTTTTCATTGTCCCAAAGAAAGAACATTCATTCAGACCAGTTCTGGATCTGAAAATTTTGAATCGTTATGTAAGAGTACCAACTTTCAAAATGGTGACTATAAGGATTATTCTGCCTTTTGTTCAGCAAGTACATTATATGTCTACAATAGACTTGCAGGATGCTTACCTTCATATTCTGATTCTTCCAGAACATTATCAGTTCCTGAGATTCTCTTTTCTAGAAAAGCATTAAAACTTTGTTGCTCTTCCATTTGCCCTAGCAACAGCCCCAAGAATCTTTTCAAAGGTTCTGGGTGCCCTACTCTATGTAATCAGAGAACAGGGTATTGCAGTGGTTCCTTATTTGGATGATATCTTGGTACTAGCTCAGTCTTTGCATTCTCTCGGATACTTGTTTGGGCGGAATACAGCTCTTGAATGATTTCTGCGGTTCATATCCCAGGTGTAGACAATTGGGAGGCAGATTATCTCAGCCATCAGACTTTACATCCAGGGGAGTGGTCTCTCCATCTGGATGTGTTTTCTCAGATTGTTCAGATGTGGGATCTTCCAGAAATAGATCTGATAGCTTCTCATCTAAACAAGAAACTTCCCAGATACCTGTCCAGGTCCAGGGATTCTCATGCGGAAGCAGTAGATGCACTGACACTTCCTTGGTGTTATCAATAAGCTTATATCTTCCCGCCTCTAGTTCTTCTTCCAAGAGTGATCTCCAAGATCATCATGGAATGATCTTTTGTGTTGCTGGTGGCTCCAGCATGGCCCCACAGGTTTTGGTATGTGGATCTCTTTTGGATGTCCAGTTGCCAACCTTGGCCACTTCCGTTAAGGCCGGACCTACAGTCTCAAGGTCTGTTTTTCCATCAGGATCTCAAATCATTAAATTTGGAGGTATGGAAATTGAATGCTTAGTACTAAGTTATAGAGGTTTCTGTGACTCAGTAATTAATACTATGTTACAAGCTTGTAAATTTGTCTCTAGGAAGATTTATTATCGAGTTTGGAAGACTTACATTTCAAAGTGTTCTTCTCATAAATTCTCTTGGCATTCTTTTAGAATTCCTAGAATTTTACAGTTTCTCCAGGATGGTTTGTATAAGGGTTTGTCTGCAAGTTCCTTGAAGGGACAAATCCCTGCTCTTTCTGTTTTATTTCACAGAACGATTGCAAATCTTCCTGATATTCACTGTTTTGTACATGCTTTAGTTCGTATTACGCCTGTCATTAAATCAATTTCTCCTCCTTGGAGTCTTAATTTGGTTTTGAAGGCGTTAAAGGCTCCTCCTTTTGAGCCTATGCATTCTTTGGATATTAAACTACTTTCTTGGAAAGTGTTGTTCCTTTTGGCTATCTCTTCTGCTAGAAGAGTTTCTGAGCTATCTGCTCTTTCTTGTTAATCTCCTTTTCTGATTTTTCATCAGGATAAGGTGGTTTTACTGACTTCATTTGAATTTTTACCTAAGGTTGTGAATAGTGATGTCGCGAAGAACAGTTCCCGGCGAACATAGCTTGTTCGCGTTCACAGTGGCGGGCGAACATATATAGTGTTCGATCCACCCCCTATTCGTCATCATTGATTAAACTTTGACCCTGTATCTCACAGTCTGCAGACACATTACAGCCAATCAGCAGCAGACACTCCCTCCCAGACCCTCCCAGCTCCTGGGCAGCAGCCATTTAGATTCATTCTGATCCTGCATTCTTAGTGAGAGGAGGGATAGTGTAGCTGCTGCTGATTTTATAGGGAAATTGATAGCTAGGCTAGTATATTCAGTGTCCACTACAGTCCTGAAGGACTCATCTGATCTCTGATGTAAGGACAGCACCCCAAAAAGCCATTTTTAGGGCTACATCAGTCATTTTTTTTTCTTTTTCTTTGTAATCTAATAGTAGTTGCCTGCCTGCCACTGCCAGCCTTTGTGTCAGGCTCACAGCATATACTGTGCCTACTTGCTCAGTGCCACCACCAGTCATATCTGGTGTAACATTAGTGTAAATTTAAAAAACAAACAAACTTTTACATCAGTCTGCTAGTGTAATCTAATTTCAGTTGCCAGGCCAGCCTGCCACTGCCAGCCTGTGTGTCAGGCTCACAGCATATACTGTGCCTACTTGCTCAGTGCCACCACTCATATCTGGCTGGTGTAAGAGTAGTGTAATTTAAAAAAAAAAAATGTTTACATCAGTTTGCTAGTGTAATCTAATAGCAGTTGCCTGCCTGCCACTGCCAGCCTGTGTGTTAGGCTCACAGCATATACTGTGCCTACTTGCTCAGTGCCACCACCAGTCATATCTGGTGTAACATTAGTGTAAATTTTATAAAAAAAAAAAACTTTTACACCAGTCTGCTAGTGTAATCTAATTTCATTAGCCAGGCCAGCCTGCCACTGCCAGCCTGTGTGTCAGGCTCACGGCATATACTGTGCCTACTTGCTCAGTGCCACCACTCATATTTGGTGTAAATTAGTGTAAATTTAAAAAAACCTTTTACATCAGTCTGCTAGTGTAATATAATTGCAGTTGCCAGGCCAGCCTGCCACTGCCAGCCTGTGTGTCAGGCTTACAGCATATACTGTGCCTACTTGCTCAGTGCCACCACTCATATCTGGCTGGTGTAACAGTAGTGTAATATCAACAAAAAAAAACTTTTACATCAGTTTGCTAGTGTAATCTAATAGCAGTTGCCCGCCTGCCACTGCCAGCCTGTGTGTCAGGCTCACAGCATATAATGTGCCTACTTGCTCAGTGCCACCACTCATATCTGGTGTAACATTAGTGTAAATTAAAAAAAAAAAAAAAACTTTTACATCAGTCTGCTAGTGTAATCTAATTTCAGTTGCCATGCCAGCCTGCCACTGCCAGCCTGTGTGTCAGGCTCACAGCATATACTGTGCCTATTTGCTCAGTGCCACCACTCATATTATCTTGTTTAATAGTAGTGTAAGTGTACATTTAAAAATAAAAAAACTATTTTGACTGTGAAACATCAGTCTGCTTTATTGTGTCAGGCTCACAGCATATACTGTGCCCACTGGTCCAGTGCCACCACTCATATTATCTTGTTTTATAGTAGTGTAAGTGTACATTTTAAAAATAAAAACACTATTTTGACTCTGAAACATCAGTCTGCTTTTTTGTGTCAGGCTCACAGCGTATACTGTGCTTACTGGTCCAGTGCCACCACTCATATTATCTTGTTTTATAGTAGTGTAAGTGTACATTTTAAAAATAAAAAAACTATTTTGAATTTGAAACATCAGTCTGCTTTTTTTGTGTCAGGCTCACAGCGTATACTGTGCCCACTTGCCCAGTGCCACCACTAATATTATCTTGTGTAATAGTAGTGTAAGTGTACATTTTAAAACTAAAATAACTATTTTGACTGTGAAACATCAGTTTGCTTTTTTGTGTCAGGCTCACACACAGCGTATACTGTGCCCACTTGCCCAGTGCCACCACTCATATTATCTTGTGTAATAGTAGTGTAAGTGTACATTTTTAAACTAAAATAACTATTTTGACTGTGAAACATAAATCTGCTTTTTTCTGTCAGGCTCCCAGCGTATACTGTGCCCACTTGTCCAGTGCCACCACTCACATTATCTTGTTTAATAGTAGTGTAAGTGTACATTTTAAAAATGAAAAACTATTTTAACTGTGAAACATCAGTCTGCTTTTTTGTGTCAGGCTCACAGCATATACTGTGCCCACTCACAGTAGCTTGCACGCATAGTAGCACTATTTGAAAAAATAATGCCTAGTGTTAGACCACGTACCATGAACATGAAAAGTTCTGATGAAATAGTTGACTTTATGACAAAGGACACCCAATCTTCTACAGCTTCCACTCGTAACCTTGACATACCATACTCCTCCTCTAGCTTAGCTTTGGGCACCTCTCAACTTACCACTCGCCCGCCTGCCGCCACCAACGACACTAGCACCACAGCTGCCTCACTTGATCTGTCAGAAGAGTTATGTACACCTCAGTGTGAAGAAATGAGTGATGCGCAACCATCATTGACAGAGGATGTAGATAACTGTGATATGTCTCAGTCAGGCAGCATTACAAACATGGACAACGCATAATGTGATTATGATGATGATGTTGTACCCACCAGTGCTTCCATTGTTGAGTTGTCAGATACAAGTCAAGGGGTTGATGATGACGATGTGTCCGTGGATGTCACGTGGGCGCCCGGTAGAAGGGAAGAAGAACAGATGGAAAGTTCAGATGGGGAGACAGAGAGGAGCAGGAGGAGGAGACGAGTTGGAAGCAGGGGGAGGTCGTCGCAAGGAGCTAGTGGCACAGTAAGACAGCATAACATATATAGTGTTCGATCCACCCCCTATTCGTCATCATTGATTAAACTTTGACCCTGTATCTCACAGTCTGCAGACACATTACAGCCAATCAGCAGCAGACACTCCCTCCCAGACCCTCCCAGCTCCTGGGCAGCAGCCATTTAGATTCATTCTGATCCTGCATTCTTAGTGAGAGGAGGGATAGTGTAGCTGCTGCTGATTTTATAGGGAAATTGATAGCTAGGCTAGTATATTCAGTGTCCACTACAGTCCTGAAGGACTCATCTGATCTCTGATGTAAGGACAGCACCCCAAAAAGCCATTTTTAGGGCTACATCAGTCATTTTTTTTTCTTTTTCTTTGTAATCTAATAGTAGTTGCCTGCCTGCCACTGCCAGCCTTTGTGTCAGGCTCACAGCATATACTGTGCCTACTTGCTCAGTGCCACCACCAGTCATATCTGGTGTAACATTAGTGTAAATTTAAAAAACAAACAAACTTTTACATCAGTCTGCTAGTGTAATCTAATTTCAGTTGCCAGGCCAGCCTGCCACTGCCAGCCTGTGTGTCAGGCTCACAGCATATACTGTGCCTACTTGCTCAGTGCCACCACTCATATCTGGCTGGTGTAAGAGTAGTGTAATTTAAAAAAAAAAAAATGTTTACATCAGTTTGCTAGTGTAATCTAATAGCAGTTGCCTGCCTGCCACTGCCAGCCTGTGTGTTAGGCTCACAGCATATACTGTGCCTACTTGCTCAGTGCCACCACCAGTCATATCTGGTGTAACATTAGTGTAAATTTTATAAAAAAAAAAAACTTTTACACCAGTCTGCTAGTGTAATCTAATTTCATTTGCCAGGCCAGCCTGCCACTGCCAGCCTGTGTGTCAGGCTCACGGCATATACTGTGCCTACTTGCTCAGTGCCACCACTCATATCTGGTGTAAATTAGTGTAAATTTAAAAAAACCTTTTACATCAGTCTGCTAGTGTAATATAATTGCAGTTGCCAGGCCAGCCTGCCACTGCCAGCCTGTGTGTCAGGCTTACAGCATATACTGTGCCTACTTGCTCAGTGCCACCACTCATATCTGGCTGGTGTAACAGTAGTGTAATATCAACAAAAAAAAACTTTTACATCAGTTTGCTAGTGTAATCTAATAGCAGTTGCCCGCCTGCCACTGCCAGCCTGTGTGTCAGGCTCACAGCATATAATGTGCCTACTTGCTCAGTGCCACCACTCATATCTGGTGTAACATTAGTGTAAATTAAAAAAAAAAAAAAAACTTTTACATCAGTCTGCTAGTGTAATCTAATTTCAGTTGCCATGCCAGCCTGCCACTGCCAGCCTGTGTGTCAGGCTCACAGCATATACTGTGCCTATTTGCTCAGTGCCACCACTCATATTATCTTGTTTAATAGTAGTGTAAGTGTACATTTAAAAATAAAAAAACTATTTTGACTGTGAAACATCAGTCTGCTTTATTGTGTCAGGCTCACAGCATATACTGTGCCCACTGGTCCAGTGCCACCACTCATATTATCTTGTTTTATAGTAGTGTAAGTGTACATTTTAAAAATAAAAACACTATTTTGACTCTGAAACATCAGTCTGCTTTTTTGTGTCAGGCTCACAGCGTATACTGTGCTTACTGGTCCAGTGCCACCACTCATATTATCTTGTTTTATAGTAGTGTAAGTGTACATTTTAAAAATAAAAAAACTATTTTGAATTTGAAACATCAGTCTGCTTTTTTTGTGTCAGGCTCACAGCGTATACTGTGCCCACTTGCCCAGTGCCACCACTAATATTATCTTGTGTAATAGTAGTGTAAGTGAACATTTTAAAACTAAAATAACTATTTTGACTGTGAAACATCAGTCTGCTTTTTTGTGTCAGGCTCACACACAGCGTATACTGTGCCCACTTGCCCAGTGCCACCACTCATATTATCTTGTGTAATAGTAGTGTAAGTGTACATTTTTAAACTAAAATAACTATTTTGACTGTGAAACATAAATCTGCTTTTTTCTGTCAGGCTCCCAGCGTATACTGTGCCCACTTGTCCAGTGCCACCACTCACATTATCTTGTTTAATAGTAGTGTAAGTGTACATTTTAAAAATGAAAAACTATTTTAACTGTGAAACATCAGTCTGCTTTTTTGTGTCAGGCTCACAGCATATACTGTGCCCACTCACAGTAGCTTGCACGCATAGTAGCACTATTTGAAAAAATAATGCCTAGTGTTAGACCACGTACCATGAACATGAAAAGTTCTGATGAAATAGTTGACTTTATGACAAAGGACACCCAATCTTCTACAGCTTCCACTCGTAACCTTGACATACCATACTCCTCCTCTAGCTTAGCTTTGGGCACCTCTCAACTTACCACTCGCCCGCCTGCCGCCACCAACGACACTAGCACCACAGCTGCCTCACTTGATCTGTCAGAAGAGTTATGTACACCTCAGTGTGAAGAAATGAGTGATGCGCAACCATCATTGACAGAGGATGTAGATAACTGTGATATGTCTCAGTCAGGCAGCATTACAAACATGGACAACGCATAATGTGATGATGATGATGATGATGTTGTACCCACCAGTGCTTCCATTGTTGAGTTGTCAGATACAAGTCAAGGGGTTGATGATGACGATGTGTCCGTGGATGTCACGTGGGCGCCCGGTAGAAGGGAAGAAGAACAGATGGAAAGTTCAGATGGGGAGACAGAGAGGAGCAGGAGGAGGAGACGAGTTGGAAGCAGGGGGAGGTCGTCGCAAGGAGCTAGTGGCACAGTAAGACAGCATAACATATATAGTGTTCGATCCACCCCCTATTCGTCATCATTGATTAAACTTTGACCCTGTATCTCACAGTCTGCAGACACATTACAGCCAATCAGCAGCAGACACTCCCTCCCAGACCCTCCCAGCTCCTGGGCAGCAGCCATTTAGATTCATTCTGATCCTGCATTCTTAGTGAGAGGAGGGATAGTGTAGCTGCTGCTGATTTTATAGGGAAATTGATAGCTAGGCTAGTATATTCAGTGTCCACTACAGTCCTGAAGGACTCATCTGATCTCTGATGTAAGGACAGCACCCCAAAAAGCCATTTTTAGGGCTACATCAGTCATTTTTTTTTCTTTTTCTTTGTAATCTAATAGTAGTTGCCTGCCTGCCACTGCCAGCCTTTGTGTCAGGCTCACAGCATATACTGTGCCTACTTGCTCAGTGCCACCACCAGTCATATCTTGTGTAACATTAGTGTAAATTTAAAAAACAAACAAACTTTTACATCAGTCTGCTAGTGTAATCTAATTTCAGTTGCCAGGCCAGCCTGCCACTGCCAGCCTGTGTGTCAGGCTCACAGCATATACTGTGCCTACTTGCTCAGTGCCACCACTCATATCTGGCTGGTGTAAGAGTAGTGTAATTTAAAAAAAAAAAAATGTTTACATCAGTTTGCTAGTGTAATCTAATAGCAGTTGCCTGCCTGCCACTGCCAGCCTGTGTGTTAGGCTCACAGCATATACTGTGCCTACTTGCTCAGTGCCACCACCAGTCATATCTGGTGTAACATTAGTGTAAATTTTATAAAAAAAAAAAACTTTTACACCAGTCTGCTAGTGTAATCTAATTTCATTTGCCAGGCCAGCCTGCCACTGCCAGCCTGTGTGTCAGGCTCACGGCATATACTGTGCCTACTTGCTCAGTGCCACCACTCATATTTGGTGTAAATTAGTGTAAATTTAAAAAAACCTTTTACATCAGTCTGCTAGTGTAATATAATTGCAGTTGCCAGGCCAGCCTGCCACTGCCAGCCTGTGTGTCAGGCTTACAGCATATACTGTGCCTACTTGCTCAGTGCCACCACTCATATCTGGCTGGTGTAACAGTAGTGTAATATCAACAAAAAAAAACTTTTACATCAGTTTGCTAGTGTAATCTAATAGCAGTTGCCCGCCTGCCACTGCCAGCCTGTGTGTCAGGCTCACAGCATATAATGTGCCTACTTGCTCAGTGCCACCACTCATATCTGGTGTAACATTAGTGTAAATTAAAAAAAAAAAAAAAACTTTTACATCAGTCTGCTAGTGTAATCTAATTTCAGTTGCCATGCCAGCCTGCCACTGCCAGCCTGTGTGTCAGGCTCACAGCATATACTGTGCCTATTTGCTCAGTGCCACCACTCATATTATCTTGTTTAATAGTAGTGTAAGTGTACATTTAAAAATAAAAAAACTATTTTGACTGTGAAACATCAGTCTGCTTTATTGTGTCAGGCTCACAGCATATACTGTGCCCACTGGTCCAGTGCCACCACTCATATTATCTTGTTTTATAGTAGTGTAAGTGTACATTTTAAAAATAAAAACACTATTTTGACTCTGAAACATCAGTCTGCTTTTTTGTGTCAGGCTCACAGCGTATACTGTGCTTACTGGTCCAGTGCCACCACTCATATTATCTTGTTTTATAGTAGTGTAAGTGTACATTTTAAAAATAAAAAAACTATTTTGAATTTGAAACATCAGTCTGCTTTTTTTGTGTCAGGCTCACAGCGTATACTGTGCCCACTTGCCCAGTGCCACCACTAATATTATCTTGTGTAATAGTAGTGTAAGTGTACATTTTAAAACTAAAATAACTATTTTGACTGTGAAACATCAGTCTGCTTTTTTGTGTCAGGCTCACACACAGCGTATACTGTGCCCACTTGCCCAGTGCCACCACTCATATTATCTTGTGTAATAGTAGTGTAAGTGTACATTTTTAAACTAAAATAACTATTTTGACTGTGAAACATAAATCTGCTTTTTTCTGTCAGGCTCCCAGCGTATACTGTGCCCACTTGTCCAGTGCCACCACTCACATTATCTTGTTTAATAGTAGTGTAAGTGTACATTTTAAAAATGAAAAACTATTTTAACTGTGAAACATCAGTCTGCTTTTTTGTGTCAGGCTCACAGCATATACTGTGCCCACTCACAGTAGCTTGCACGCATAGTAGCACTATTTGAAAAAATAATGCCTAGTGTTAGACCACGTACCATGAACATGAAAAGTTCTGATGAAATAGTTGACTTTATGACAAAGGACACCCAATCTTCTACAGCTTCCACTCGTAACCTTGACATACCATACTCCTCCTCTAGCTTAGCTTTGGGCACCTCTCAACTTACCACTCGCCCGCCTGCCGCCACCAACGACACTAGCACCACAGCTGCCTCACTTGATCTGTCAGAAGAGTTATGTACACCTCAGTGTGAAGAAATGAGTGATGCGCAACCATCATTGACAGAGGATGTAGATAACTGTGATATGTCTCAGTCAGGCAGCATTACAAACATGGACAACGCATAATGTGATGATGATGATGATGTTGTACCCACCAGTGCTTCCATTGTTGAGTTGTCAGATACAAGTCAAGGGGTTGATGATGACGATGTGTCCGTGGATGTCACGTGGGCGCCCGGTAGAAGGGAAGAAGAACAGATGGAAAGTTCAGATGGGGAGACAGAGAGGAGCAGGAGGAGGAGACGAGTTGGAAGCAGGGGGAGGTCATCGCAAGGAGCTAGTGGCACAGTAAGACAGCATACATCGGCACCCGGGTTCAGCCAGACAGCACGCCAATCAATGCATGCTGTTGCCACCACCAGAATGGTGTCATTGCAGAGCTCAGCAATGTGGCATTTTTTATGTGTCTGCCTCTGACAACAGCAATTCCATTTGCAACCTGTGCCAAAAGAAACTGAGTCATGGGAGGTCCAACACCCTCCTAGGTACAACTGCTTTGCGAAGGCACATGATCTCACATCACAAATGCCTATGGGATGAACACATGAGTGGAAGCAGCACACAAACTCAAAGCCACCATCCTCCTCCTGGTCCAGCATCTTCAGCCACGTCAACCACTGCTGTGCTCCTTGCCCCCTCTCAACCATCCGCCAATCTGTCTCTCTTCCGGAGCAGTTCCTGCTCATCTGCCCACAGTCAGGTGTCTGTCAAGGACATGTTTGAGCGTAAGAAGCAAATGTCACCAAGTCACCCCCTTGCCCGGCGTCTGACTGCTGGCTTGTCTGAACTGTTAGCCCACCAGCTTTTACCATACAAGCTGGTGGAGTCTGAGGCATTCAAAAAATTTGGAGCTATTGGGACACCGCAGTGGAAGGTACCTGGGCGAAATTTCTTTGCACAAAAGGCAATCCCCAACCTGTACTTGATTGTGCGAAAGGAAGTAATGGCATGTTTGGCACACAGTGTTGGGGCAAGGGTCCATCTGACCACTGATAGCTGGTCTGCAAAGCATGGTCAGGGCAGGTATATCACCTACACTACGCATTGGGTAAACCTGCTGATGGCTGACAAGCATGGAATGCCTGGCTCTGCAGAGGAGTTGGTGACACCGCCACGACTTGCAGGCAGGCCTGCTGCCACCTCCTCTGCTCCTCCTACTCCATCCTCTTCCATAACCTCTTCGGCTGAGTCCTTTTCTGCTGCTGCGTCTTGCTCCACATCAACGGCACCCCCCAGCTCCCCAGGTACTATTCGACATCCCGGATATGGCAGTGTCACGCCGTCTTGGGGTTGACTTGCCTGAAAGCAGAGAGTCACACCACACCAGCACTCCTGTCTGCCCTGAACGCACAGGTGGATCAGTGGCTGACTCCGCACCAACTGGAGATCGGCAAAGTGGTTTCTGACAATGGAAGTAATTTGGTAGGTGCATTGAAATTGGGCAAGTTCACACATGTGCCGTGCATGGTACATGTGTGTAATCTGATTGTACAATGCTTTGTGCATAAGTACCCAGGCTTACAGGATGTCCTGAAGCATGCCAGGAAGGTGTGTGGCCTTTTCAGGCATTCCTACACGGCCATGGCGCACTTGTCAGATATCCAGCAGCGATACAACCTGCCAGTGAGGCGCTTGATTTGCGACAGCCCGACACGTTGGAATTCAACACTCCTGTTAACGAGTATTTGTATGACGGGGGTGCTAGGACAGCCTCTGGGGAGCTGGGGATTTTTTTGCCATGTTACTGGATGCTCATGCGCAATGCCTGTAGGCTCATGCGTCCTTTTGAGGAGGTGACAAACCTAGTCAGTCGCACCGAAGGCACCATCAGCAACATCATACCATTTTTTTTTTTCCTGGAGCGTGCCCTTCGAAGAGTGCTGGATCAGGCCGTAGATGAGCGTGAAGAGGAAGAGGAAGAGTTGTGGTCTCCATCACCACCAGAAACAGCGTTATCAGCATCGCTTGCTGGACCAGCGGCAATGCAGGAAGAGGATTGTGAGGAAGAGGAGTCAGAGGAGGAATGTGGCTTTGAGGAGGAGGAGGAAGACCAAGCACAACAGGCATCCCAGGGTGCTCATTGTTGTCACCTATCTGGTACCCGTGGTGTTGTACGTGGCTGGGGGGAAGAAGATACCTTCAGTGAGATCAGTGAGGACGAGGAACGGGACATGAGTAGCTCGGCATCCAACCTTGTGCAAAAGGGGTCTTTCATGTTGTCGTGCCTGTTTAGGGACACTCGTATAAAAAAGCTGAAGGAGAACGAACTGTACTGGGTGTCCACGCTACTAGACCCCCGGTATAAGCATAAAGTGACTGAAATGTTACCAAATTCCCGCAAGTCGGAAAGGATGGAGCAGTTCACAAATAAATTAAAAAGTATGCTTTACACAGCGTATAAGGGTACAACGGGAATCTAACAGGGGAAGAGATGAAAGTAATACTCCTCCTCCCACGACCATGCAGGCAAGGACAGGACGCTTTCCAGACGTGTTGTTGATGAAGGACATGCGGACCTTTTTAACTCCTATGCATTGCCACAACCCTTCAGGATCCAGCCTCAGAGAATGACTCAACCGACAGGTAGCAGACTACCTCGCATTAACTGCAGATCTTGACACTCTGAGGAGCAATGAACCCCTTGACTACTGGGTGTGCAGGCTTTACCTGTGGCCTGAGCTATCCCAATTTGCAATTGAACTTCTGGCCTGCCCCGCTTCAAGTGTCCTGTCAGAAAGACCTTCAGTGCAGCAGGAGGTATTGTCACAGAGAAGAGAAGTCGCCTAGGTCAAAAAAGTCTTGATTGTCTAACCTTTATTAAAATGAATGAGGGATGGATCCCGAAGGGACTGACATTGGGCGATACATTCGAGTAAAATAGGCCTGATGAGATGAGCTGCCTTGGGCTAAAAATGGTCCACACGCTGCTGTATTTTATCTTCAAATGCCGGATGACTTGCGTGACTTATCCGCCAACAACTAGGGTTCAAGCCGTAATGTTTTAGGGCACTTTCTAACTGTCAAACAAACATCATTTTTTCTGGCCGCTGCTACAGCAGCGGCTGCAACAATACTTAGGCCTAGATTTGGAGTTCGGCGGTAGCCGTCAAAACCAGCGTTAGAGGCTCCTAACGCTGGTTTTGGGCGCCCGCTGGTATTTGGAGTCAGTGATTAAAGGGTCTAACGCTCACTTTTCAGCCGCGACTTTTCCATACCGCAGATCCCCCTACGCCATTTGCGTAGCCTATCTTTTCAATGGGATCTTTCTAACGCTGGTATTTAGAGTCGTTTCTGCAGTGAGCGTTAGAGCTCTAACGACAAGATTCCAGCCGCCTGAAAATAGCAGGAGTTAAGAGCTTTCTGGCTAATGCCGGTTCATAAAGCTCTTAACTACTGTACCCTAAAGTACACTAACACCCATAAACTACCTATGTACCCCTAAACCGAGGTCCCCCCACACCGCCGCCACTCGATTAAAATTTTTAACCCCTAATCTGCCGACCGCCACCTACGTTATACTTATGTACCCCTAATCTGCTGCCCCTAACCCCGCCGACCCCTATATTATATTTATTAACCCCTAACTTGCCCCCCACAACGTCGCCGCCAGCTACTTAAAATAATTAACCCCTAATCTTCCGACCGCAAATCGCCGCCACCTACGTTATCCCTATGTACCCCTAATCTGCTGCCCTAACATCGCCGACCCCTATATTATATTTATTAACCCCTAATCTGCCCCCCTCAACGTCGCCGACACCTGCCTACACTTATTAACTCCTAATCTGCCGAGCGGACCTGAGCGCTACTATAATAAAGTTATGAACCCCTAACCCGCCTCACTAACCCTATCATAAATGGTATTAACCCCTAATCTGCCCTCCCTAACATCGCCGACACCTAACTTCAATTATTAACCCCTAATCTGCCGACCGGAGCTCACCGCTATTCTAATAAATGTATTAACCCCTAAAGCTAAGTCTAACCCTAACACTAACACCCCCCTAAGTTAAATATAATTTTTATCTAACGAAATAAATTAACTCTTATTAAATAAATGATTCCTATTTAAAGCTAAATACTTACCTGTAAAATAAATCCTAATATAGCTACAATATAAATTATAATTATATTATAGCTATTTTAGGATTAATATTTATTTTACAGGCAACTTTGTAATTATTTTAACCAGGTACAATAGCTATTAAATAGTTAAGAACTATTTAATAGTTACCTAGTTAAAATAATAACAAATTTACCTGTAAAATAAATCCTAACCTAAGATATAATTAAACCTAACACTACCCTATCAATAAAATAATTAAATAAACTACCTACAATTACCTACAATTAACCTAACACTACACTATCAATAAATTAATTAAACACAATTCCTACAAATAAATACAATTAAATATTGACCGGATCATGGACCTCTTCAGCCCCCGCTTGGGCTTGGATCAGGACATCGGAGGAGCTCTTCAGGACGGATCGGTGAACCTGGTATGGTGAAGACAAGGTAGGAAGATCTTCAGGGGCTTAGTGTTAGGTTTATTTAAGGGGGGTTTGGGTTAGATTAGGGGTATGTGGGTGGTGGGTTGTAATGTTGGGGGGGGGTATTGTATTTATTCTTTTACAGGCAAAAGAGCTGAAATTCTTGGGGCATGCCCCGCAAAGGGCCCTGTTCAGGGCTGGTAAGGTAAAAGAGCTTGTAACTTTTTTAATTTAGAATAGGGTAGGGAATTTTTTATTTTGGGGGGCTTTGTTATTTTATTAGGGGGCTTAGAGTAGGTGTAATTAGTTTAAAATTGTTGTAATATTTTTCTTATGTTTGTAAATATTTTTTTATTTTCTGTAACTTAGTTCTTTTTTATTTTTTGTACTTTAGCTAGTTTATTTAATTGTATTTATTTGTAGGAATTGTGTTTAATTAATTTATTGATAGTGTAGTGTTAGGTTAATTGTAGGTAATTGTAGGTAGTTTATTTAATTATTTTATTGATAGGGTAGTGTTAGGTTTAATTATATCTTAGGTTAGGATTTATTTTACAGGTAAATTTGTTATTATTTTAACTAGGTAACTATTAAATAGTTATTAACTATTTAATAGCTATTGTACCTGGTTAAAATAATTTCAAAGTTGCCTGTAAAATAAATATTAATCCTAAAATAGCTATAATATAATTATAATTTATATTGTAGCTATATTAGGATTTATTTTACAGGTAAGTATTTAGCTTTAAATAGGAATAATTTATTTAATAAGAGTTAATTTATTTCGTTAGATAAAAATTATATTTAACTTAGGGGGGTGTTAGTGTTAGGGTTAGACTTAGCTTTAGGGGTTAATACATTTATTAGAATAGCGGTGAGCTCCGGTCGGCAGATTAGGGGTTAATAATTGAAGTTAGGTGTCGGCGATGTTAGGGAGGGCAGATTAGGGGTTAATACTATTTATGATAGGGTTAGTGAGGCGGATTAGGGGTTAATAACTTTATTATAGTAGCGCTCAGGTCCGCTCGGCAGATTAGGAGTTAATAAGTGTAGGCAGGTGTCGGCGACGTTGAGGGGGGCAGATTAGGGGTTAATAAATATAATATAGGGGTCGGCGATGTTAGGGCAGCAGATTAGGGGTACATAGGGATAACGTAGGTTGCGGCGGTTTACGGAGCGGCAGATTAGGGGTTAAAAAAAATATGCAGGGGTCAGCGATAGCGGGGGCGGCAGATTAGGGGTTAATAAGTGTAAGGTTAGGGGTGTTTAGACTCGGGGTACATGTTAGGGTGTTAGGTGCAGACGTAGGAAGTGTTTCCCCATAGCAAACAATGGGGCTGCGTTAGGAGCTGAACGCTGCTTTTTTGCAGGTGTTAGGTTTTTTTTCAGCTCAAACAGCCCCATTGTTTCCTATGGGGATATCGTGCACGAGCACGTTTTTGAGGCCGGCCGCGTCCGTAAGCAACTCTGGTATCGAGAGTTGCATTTGCGGTAAAAATGCTCTACGCTCCTTTTTTGGAGCCTAACGCAGCATTTGATTAAACTCTCGATACCAGAGTTAAATTTATGGTGCGGCCAGAAAAAAGCCCGCGGAGCGTTAACAGCCCTTTTACCGCCGAACTCCAAATCTAGGCCTTAATGTTTCAGGCATATGTACATGCCTACTTTTTCTGGCCTCTGGTGCTGCACTGTGGCTTCAAAACCCAAACCAAAAAAAAAGGCACATAACAGGAATTAAACTGCTAAGAATAGTAGTACTTAACACACCACTCATATCTGGTGGCACAGTAGATTGCACGCGCAGTGCCCCAAATTTGAAGTAGGAGGACCGACCAAGCATCTTTTTCCATCTCCCGGTTCCTAAAAATTATCTCCAGGTTCCTAAAAACGATGCCATACCAGTACTCGATTGTGCAAAAGGAAGTCATGGCATATGGGGTCTTTCATGCTGTTGTGCCTGTTGAGGCTCGGGGACCCTCATATAAAAAGGCTGAAGGAGAATGACTGGGTGTCCAAGCATCTTTTTCCATCTCCTGGTTCCTAAAATCCATGCCATATACACGTCCCCTGATAGGGGACGTAACAGGGATTAAACTGATAAGAATAGTACTAGTTAAAACACCACTCCTATCTGGTGGCACAGTAGATTGCACGTTGTGCTCTGACAAAATGCAGAAGGACATTTGGCAGACGGACATTTGGCAGACAGACATTTGGCAGATGGACATTTGGCCAACAGGCAGAAAGCTAAAGAATGTTCTGATTTCAGCCGAGGGCAGATACACAGAGTACTCTGTTCTAATCAGAGCCTCGGGCGCTGCAACTGCCTCTGGGAACCTTACCATGGGTCCCAGACCGCCCATCTTGTAAGTATCTGTCTGGGAAATTATCTATCTATCAAATCTATCTATTTATCTATCAAAACTATCTATCTATCTATCTATCTATCGTATCTATCATCAAATGTATCTATTGCATCTATTGATCTATGGGGAGTTTGCTGTTGTGCAAATGGACTGTTTGTGGTTGTTTGCGGTGCGTTAAACGGGGAGTTTGGTCTGTCACTGTGAAGCGGGCGTAACCCTTACACTACATGAACGATACAACATCATACTTGATGTTTTAAAGCACGTTATTCCAAACAATTTAGGAATTTTAGGTGATTTATGCCCTTTATGGATTAAAAACAGACTCTGCATCAACTATGTAATTTTCCTTGGGAGTTTTGCCATGGATCCCCCTCCGGCATGTCACAGTACAGGTGTTAGTCCCCTTGAAACAACTTTTCCATCACTTTTGTGGCCAGAAAGAGTCCCTGTGGGTTTTAAAATTTGCCTGACTATTGAAGTCAATGGCGGTTCGCCCTGTTCGCCGGTTCACAAACTCTTGCGGATGTTCACGTTCGCTGTTCGCGAACGCAAAATTTTAGGTTCGCAACATCACTAGTTGTGAATTCTAACAACATTAGTAGAGAAATTGTTGTCCCTTCCTTGTGTCCTAATCCTAAGAATCCTTTGGAAATATCCTTACATTCTTTGGATGTGGTAAGAGCTTTGAAATATTATGTTGAAGCTACTAAAGATTTCAGGAAGACTTCTAGTCTATTTGTTATATTATCTGGTCCTAGGAAAGGTCAGAAGGCCTCTGCTATTTCCATGGCCTCTTGGTTAAAGCTTTTGATTCATCAAGCTTATTTGGAGTTGGGTCAAGCCAGCTCATTCTACTAGATCAATCTCCACTTCGTGGGCTTTTCAGAATGAAGCTTCAGTTGATCAGATTTGCAAAGCAGCGACTTGGTTCTCTTTGCAAACATTTACTAAATGCTACCGTTTTTATGTATTTGCTTCTTCTGAAGCAGTTTTTGGTAGAAAAGTTCTTCAGGCAGCTGTTTCAGTCTGATTCTTCTGCTGATGTTTTAAGTTTTTCTTTTCTTCATAAGAATAATTTATATTTTGGGTTGTGGATTATTTTTTCAGCATTTGGCTGTTTATTTTTATCCCTCCCTCTCTCTCTAGTGAGTCTTCTACATCTTGGGTATTTGATATCCCATACATCACTAGCTCATGGACTCTTGCCAATTACATGAAAGAAAACATAATTTATGTAAGAACTTACCTGATAAATTAATTTCTTTCATATATGCAAGAGTCCATGAGGCCCACCCTTTTTATGGTGGTTATGATTTTTTGTATAAAGCACAATTATTCCAAATTCATTTGTTGATGCTTTTTACTCCTTTCTTTATCACCCCACTACTTGGCTATTCATTAAACTGAATTGTGGGTGTGGTAAGGGGTGTATTTGTCGGCATTTTGAGGTTTGGGAAACTTTACCCCTCCTGGTAGGATTGTATATACCATACATCACTAGCTCATGGACTCTTGCCAATATGAAAGAAATTAATTTATCAGGTAAGTTCTTACATAAATTATGTTTTATTAAAGGGACAGTCTACACCAGAATTGTTATTGTTTTAAAAGATACATAATCCCTTTATTACCCATTCCCCAATTTGCATAACCAACACAGTTATAATAATATACTTTTAACCTCTGTGATTATCTTGTATCTAAGCCTCTGCAAACTGCCCCTTTTTTCAGTTCTTTTGACAGACTTGCAGTCTAGCCAATCAGTGCCTGCTCCCAGATAACTTCACGTGCACAAGCACAGTGTTATCTATATGAAATACGTGAATGAACACCCTCTAGTGGTGAAAAACTGTTAAAATGCAATCTAAAAAGAGGTGGGCTTCAAGAAATTAGCATATGAACCTCCTAGGTTAAGCTTTCAACTAAGAATACCAAGAGAACAAAGCAAAATTGGTGATAAAAGTAAATTGGAAAATTGTTTAAAATTACATGCTATATCTGAATCATGACAGTTTATTTTGGCCTAGACTGTCCCTTTAATGTATTGATATGTGTTTATTAGTGATGTCCCGAACTGTTCGCCCGCGAACGGTTCACAGCGAACATAGGTTGTTCGCGTTCGCGTTTGTGGGCGAACACATGGCGATCCGCCCCTATGTGTCATCATTGTGGAAACTTTGACCCTTTATGTCACAGCCGCCTGACACATTAGAGCCAATCAACATCAGACACTCCCTCACAGACACTCCCAGCTACTCGGAATCCGCCATTTTAGACTCATAACGACCTTGCTTTTTAATGAGAGGACGTGTTGTGTTTTTGCTCCTGACATTAATAGGAAAAACATAGCTAGGCTAGTGTATTTACAGTCCAGAAGGACTCCACTCATTTCTGCTGCAAGCACAGCACCCCAAAAAGCCCTTTTTAGGGCTATATTTCGTGCCGTTTTTTTTTTTTTTTCTTTTTTTTTTTATTAGCATTTGCCTGGCTTTCAGCTGTGTGTTTAAGGCTCACAGCATATGCTGTGACTACTGCCACCACTGATATCTCCCTAACAACATGAGTTTAAATTTAACTAACCCAAAAATATAATTATTTTTCTAGTGTAATTTTTTTTCATTTTCTATCAGGCCAGTGTCACACAGCATATACTCTGGTTCATTGCTCTGTGCCAGCCAGCAGCCAGCAGTGTTAATATCCGTTTATAACATTATTTTTAATTTAAAAAAAAAACACAAAAAAATATTTTTCTAGTGTAATCTAATTACATTTACTATCATGCCTGTGTCTGTCAGGCTCACTCAGCATTAATATACCTCTTTTTTTTCAGTCTTTTGGTTAATTGGTCTGTGCCAGGCAGCCACCCAGCACTCATATCTATTTTTCTTTCACCTTAATTTTAATATAAAAAAAAAAAGTTTAAATTTGTTTGCTAGTATAATCTAATATAATTTTCTATCCGGCCTGTGTGTTTTGCTGACATAGGCCTAGATTTGGAGTTTGGCGTTAGCCGTGAAAACCAGCGTTAGAGGCTCCTAACGCTGGTTTTGGCCGCCCGCTGGTATTTGGAGTCAGTGATTAAAGGGTCTAACGCTCACTTTTCAGCCGCGACTTTTCCATACCGCAGATCCCCTTACGTCAATTGCGTATCCTATCTTTTCAATGGGATCTTCCTAACGCCGGTATTTAGAGTCGTTTCTGAAGTGAGCGTGAGAGCTCTAACGACAAAACTCCAGCCGCAGGAAAATAGCAGGAGTTAAGAGCTTTCTGGGCTAACGCCGGTTCATAAAGCTCTTAACTACTGTACCCTAAAGTACACTAACACCCATAAACTACCTATGTACCCCTAAACCGAGCTCCCCCCACATCGCCGCCACTCGATTAAAATTTTTTAACCCCTAATCTGCCGACCGCCACCTACGTTATACTTATGTACCCCTAATCTGCTGCCCCTAACACCGCCGACCCCTATATTATATTTATTAACCCCTAATCTGCCCCCCTCAACGTCGCCGACACCTGCCTACACTTATTAACCCCTAATCTGCCGAGCGGACCTGAGCGCTACTATAATAAAGTTATTAACCCCTAACCCGCCTCACTAACCCTATCATAAATAGTATTAACCCCTAATCTGCCCTCCCTAACATCGCCGACACCTAACTTCAATTATTAACCCCTAATCTGACGACCGGAGCTCACTGCTACTATAATAAATGGATTAACCCCTAAAGCTAAGTCTAACCCTAACACTAACACCCCCCTAAGTTAAATATAATTTAAATCTAACGAAATAAATTAACTCTTATTAAATAAATTATTCCTATTTAAAGCTAAATACTTACCTGTAAAATACATCCTAATATAGCTACAATATAAATTATAATTATATTATAGCTATTTTAGGATTTATATTTATTTTACAGGCAACTTGGTAATTATTTTAACCAGGTACAATAGCTATTTAATAGTTACCTAGTTAAAATAATAACAAATTTACCTGTAAAATAAATCCTAACCTAAGATATAATTAAACCTAACACTACCCTATCAATAAATTAATTAAATAAACTACCTACAATTACCTACAATTAACCTAACACTACACTATCAATAAATTAATTAAACACAATTCCTACAAATAAATACAATTAAATAAACTAGCTAAAGTACAAAAAATAAAAAAGAACTAAGTTACAAAAAATAAAAAAATATTTACAAACATAAGAAAAATATTACAACAATTTTAAACTAATTACACCTACTCTAAGCCCCCTAATAAAATAACAAAGCCCCCCAAAATAAAAATTTCCCTACCCTATTCTAAATTAAAAAAGGTAAAAGCTCTTTTACCTTACCAGCCCTGAACAGGGCCCTTTGCGGGGCATGCCCCAAGAATTTCAGCTCTTTTGCCTGTAAAAAAAAACATACAATACCCAAGCCCCCCAACATTACAACCCACCACCCACATACCCCTAATCTAACCCAAACCCCCCTTAAATAAACCTAACACTAAGCCCCTGAAGATCTTCCTACCTTGTCTTCACCATCCAGGTTCACCGATCCGTCCTGAAGAGCTCCTCCGATGTCCTGATCCAAGCCCAAGCGGGGGGCTGAAGAGGTCCATGATCCGGTCAAAGTCTTCATCCAAGCGGGGCAGAAGAGGATCTTCCATCCGATTGAAGTCTTCATCCAAGCAGCATCCATCCGGAGCGAAGCGGCAGGATCCTGAAGACCTCCAGCGCGGAACATCCATCCGGCCCGACGACTGAACGACGAATGACTGTTCCTTTAAGGGACGTCATCCAAGATGGCGTCCCTCGAATTCCGATTGGCTGATAGGATTCTATCAGCCAATCGGAATTAAGGTAAGAATTTTCTGATTGGCTGATGGAATCAGCCAATCAGAATCAAGTTCAATCCGATTGGCTGATCCAATCAGCCTATCAGATTGAGCTCGCATTCTATTGGCTGATCGGAACAGCCAATAGAATGCGAGCTCAATCTGATTGGCTGATTGGATCAGCCAATCGGATTGAACTTGATTCTGATTGGCTGATTCCATCAGCCAATCAGAAAATTCCTACCTTAATTCCGATTGGCTGATAGAATCCTATCAGCCAATCGGAATTCGAGGGACGCCATCTTGGATGACGTCCCTTAAAGGAACAGTAATTCGTCGTTCAGTCGTCGGGCCGGATGGATGTTCCGCGCTGGAGGTCTTCAGGATTCTGCCGCTTCGCTCCGGATGGATGCTGCTTGGATGAAGACTTCAATCGGATGGAAGATCCTCTTCTGCCCCGCTTGGATGAAGACTTTGACCGGATCATGGACCTCTTCAGCCCCCCGCTTGGGCTTGGATCAGGACATCGGAGGAGCTCTTCAGGACGGATCGGTGAACCTGGATGGTGAAGACAAGGTAGGAAGATCTTCAGGGGCTTAGTGTTAGGTTTATTTAAGGGGGGTTTGGGTTAGATTAGGGGTATGTGGGTGGTGGGTTGTAATGTTGGGGGGCTTGGGTATTGTATGTTTTTTTTTACAGGCAAAAGAGCTGAAATTCTTGGGGCATGCCCCGCAAAGGGCCCTGTTCAGGGCTGGTAAGGTAAAAGAGCTTTTACCTTTTTTAATTTAGAATAGGGTAGGGAATTTTTTATTTTGGGGGGCTTTGTTATTTTATTAGGGGGCTTAGAGTAGGTGTAATTAGTTTAAAATTGTTGTAATATTTTTCTTATGTTTGTAAATATTTTTTTATTTTTTGTAACTTAGTTCTTTTTTATTTTTTGTACTTTAGCTAGTTTATTTAATTGTATTTATTTGTAGGAATTGTGTTTAATTAATTTATTGATAGTGTAGTGTTAGGTTAATTGTAGGTAATTGTAGGTAGTTTATTTAATTAATTTATTGATAGGGTAGTGTTAGGTTTAATTATATCTTAGGTTTGGATTTATTTTACAGGTAAATTTGTTATTATTTTAACTAGGTAACTATTTAATAGCTATTGTACCTGGTTAAAATAATTACCAAGTTGCCTGTAAAATAAATATAAATCCTAAAATAGCTATAATGTAATTATAATTTATATTGTAGCTATATTAGGATGTATTTTACAGGTAAGTATTTAGCTTTAAATAGGAATAATTTATTTAAAAAGAGTTAATTTATTTCGTTAGATTTAAATTATATTTAACTTAGGGGGGTGTTAGTGTTAGGGTTAGACTTAGCTTTAGGGGTTAATCCATTTATTATAGAAGCGGTGAGCTCCGGTCGTCAGATTAGGGGTTAATAATTGAAGTTAGGTGTCGGCGATGTTAGGGAGGGCAGATTAGGGGTTAATACTATTTATGATAGGGTTAGTGAGGCGGATTAGGGGTTAATAACTTTATTATAGTAGCGCTCAGGTCCGCTCGGCAGATTAGGAGTTAATAAGTGTAGGCAGGTGTCGGCGACGTTGTGGGGGGCAGATTAGGGGTTAATAAATATAATATAGGGGTCGGCGGTGTTAGGGGCAGCAGATTAGGGGTACATAGGGATAACGTAGGTAGCGGCGGTTTACGGAGCGGAAGATTAGGGGTTAATAATATAATGCAGGTGTCAGCGATAGCGGGGGCGGCAGAATAGGGGTTAATAAGTGTAAGGTTAGGGGTGTTTAGACTCGGGGTACATGTTAGAGTGTTAGGTGCAGACGTAGGAAGTGTTTCCCCATAGGAAACAATGGGGCTGCGTTAGGAGCTGAACGCTGCTTTTTTGCAGGTGTTAGTTTTTTTTTCAGCTCAAACAGCCCCATTGTTTTCTATGGGGGAATCGTGCACGAGCACGTTTTTGAGGCTGGCCGCGTCCGTAAGCAACTCTGGTATCGAGAGTTGCATTTGCGGTAAAAATGCTCTACGCTCCTTTTTTGGAGCCTAACGCAGCATTTGTTTGAACTCTCGATACCAGAGTTAAATTTATGGTGCGGCCAGAAAAAAGCCTGCGGAGCGTTAACAGCCCTTCTACCGCCAAACTCCAAATCTAGGCCATAGAGAGCCTACTGTGTTTACTTGCTGCCCTCCCTAGTCTATGAGCCACGACTCATATGTGTTTAACCTTTTTTTAATTCCCCCCCCCAAAAAATAATTTCAATCATTTTTCTAGTGTAATCTAATAGTATTTTCTATCAGGCGTGTGTGTATCCGACATACAGAGCCTACTGTTTTTAATAGCTGCCCTTCCAAGGCTATCAGCCACGACTCATATGTATGTGCTTAACCTTTTTCTTAAAATTTCCAAAAAAAAGTCTTTAAATCATTATGCTAGTGTAATCTAATTGTATTTTCTATCAGGCCTGTGTCTAACTGTCTATCTGACTTACACAGCATACTGTTGTTATAATTGCTGCCCTACGTAGCAGCCAGCCAGTGCGACCACTCATAGAGTCATATGTGCATTGCACTTCTTAACATAATTTTAATATTAAAATCTAAAATTTTAAAATATTTTGCTAGTGTAATGTAACTTAATTTTCTATCAGTCCTGTGTTTTTGTCACTTACACAGCATACTGTGTTCAATTACTGCCCTACCTACCATCCACAACTCATATCTGCCAGCCTGTCTGCCAGGCCCAAGTAGCCAATTAGTGGCACCAATCACAATTCTTGTAACAGTAATAAAAAAAAAAAAAAACCCATAATTTTTTGGACTGCAAATATTCAGTCTCCTAGGGCCATTGAATTTCATTTACCTCCTGCCTGCCACTGCCAGCCTTTTGTGCCAGGCCGTCTAGCCAACTATTTACACCAATCGTAATTGTTGTCACAGTCAGACAGTATAGTTATTAATTTAAATAAAAACATTTTTTAGTGTTGATCTTAACCCTCAGTTTGCTCGTGCCTTTGAATTGCACTTTTCTACAGCCTTCCAAGCCTGTGTGCCAGACCTACTTAAAAAATATTTACACCAATCATATTTGTTGTGACAGTATTCTAATAATTAAAAAATAAAATTTTTGGTAATAGTTGCTGTGATTTGAATCGTCAGTTTGCTGGTGCCATTGAATAGCACTTTCCTCCTGCCTTGCAGCCTGCTGTGAGCCAGGCCCACCTAGCCAATTGTTGTCAGCAATCATATTTCTGTTAACAGTATTGCAAAAATTGTCAATCATCACTGTTTAGACTGTCAGTAATCAGTCTCCTAGTTTCCTTGAATTGCATCTCCCTCCTGCCTGCCATCCTTTTGTGCCAGGCCGTCTTGCCAACTATTTACACCAATCCAAATATTTTGTCACAGTATAGTTACTAATTACAATAAAAAAAATCTTTATTGTTGATGATCTTAACCCTCAGTTTGCTCGTGCCTTTGAATTGCACTTTTCTACAGTCTTCCAAGCCTGTGTGCCAGGCCTACTTAAAAAATATTTACACCAATCATATTTGTTGTGACAGTATTCTAATAATTAAAAAATAAATTTTTTGGTAATAGTTGCTGTGATTTGAATCGTCAGTTTGCTGGTGCCATTGAATAACACTTTCCTCCTGCCTTGCAGCCTGCTGTGAGCCAGGCCCACCTAGCCAATTGTTGTCAGCAATCATATTTCTGTTAACAGTATTGCAAAAACTGTCAATCATCACTGTTTAGACTGCCAGTAATCAGTCTCCTAGTGTCCTTGAATTGCATCTCCCTCCTGCCTGCCATCCTTTTGTGCCAGGCTGTCTTGCCAACTATTTACACCAATCCAAATATTTTGTCACAGTATAGTTTTTAATTACAATTAAAAAAATCTTTATTGTTGATGATCTTAACCCTCAGTTTGCTCGTGCCTTTGAATTGCACTTTTCTACAGCCTTCCAAGCCTGTGTGCCAGGCCTACTTAAAAAATATTTACACCAATCATATTTGTTGTGACAGTATTCTAATAATTAAAATTTTAAATTTTTGGTAATAGTTGCTGTGATTTGAATCGTCAGTTTGCTGGTGCCATTGAATAACACTTTCCTCCTGCCTTGCAGCCTGCTGTGAGCCAGGCCCACCTAGCCAATTGTTGTCAGCAATCATATTTCTGTTAACAGTATTTCAAAAATTGTCAATCATCACTGTTTAGACTGTCAGTAATCAGTCTCCTAGTGTCCTTGAATTGCATCTCCCTCCTGCCTGCCATCCTTTTGTGCCAGGCCGTCTTGCCAACTATTTACACCAATCCAAATTTTTTGTCACAGTATAGTTACTAATTACAATTAAAAAAATCTTTATTGTTGATGATCTTAATCCTCAGTTTGCTCGTGCCCTAGAATAGCACTTTTCTACAGCCTTCCAAGCCTGTGTGCCAGGCCTACTTAATAAATATTTACACCAATCATATTTGTTGTGACAGTATTCTAATAATTAAAAATTAACATTTTTGGTAATAGTTGCTGTGATTTGATGCCTCAGTTTGCTGGTGCCATTGAATAGCACTTTCCTCCTGCCTTGCAGCCTGCTGTGAGCCAGGCCCACCTAGCCAATTGTTGTCAGCAATCATATTTCTTTTAACAGTATTGCAAAAATTGTCAATCATCACTGTTTTGACTGTCATTAATCAGTCTCCTAGTGTCCTTGAATTGCATCTCCCTCCTGCCTGCCATCCTTTTGTGCCAGGCCGTCTTGCCAACTATTTACACCAATCCTAATTGTTGTCACAGTATAGTTACTAATTCAAATAAAAAAAAATCTTGATTGTTGATCTTAATCCTCATTTTGCTTGTGCCAATGAATTGCACTTTTCTACTGCCTGCCAGCCTGTGTGCCAGGCCCAACTATCCAATTAGTGCTAGCAATCATATTTCTTTTAACAGTATTGCAAAATTTGTCAATCAACACTGTTTTGACTGTCAATCTGCAGTCTACTAGTGCCCTTGAATTGCATTTTCCTCCTGCCTGCCTGCCTGCCTGTGTGCCAGTCCCAACTAGCCAATTAGTGCCACCACTCATATTTATTGTAACAGGATTGGAATTTTTCTTAATCATAACTGTTTTGACTGTGATTCTTCAGTCTCCTAGTGCCATTGAATTGCAGTTTCCTTTCTCCCAACGTGTGTGCCAGACAGGCTCATTTGCCAAATAGTGCCAAACAATCATATTTGTTGCCACAGTACTAGTAATATTTCAAAAAATTAACAATTTGTGATTTTTAAAACATCTGTCTTTTTTGTTGTTGTCAGTCTCACAGCATATACTGTGCCCACTTTCACAGTGCCACCACTCAATTGGTGTAATAGTATTGTTAGTGTCCATTTAAAAAAAAAATGACAGGCAGAGGCAGGCCACCCCGCAGGTTCCGTGGTCGTGGTCGTGGTGCTGTGATTCCTTTAGACCCTACAAATATGCACATTGTTCAGACGCCGGGTGCCAGGGGGGATGCAAAAACTTCTGAGGAGGACCTAGTTGAATGGCTAACACAGGAAACCCAATCTTCTTCAGCTTCCGCTGCTAGTCCTCCTAACCTTGACGCACCATCTAAGTCCAGCTGTGCTTTGGGCAGGTCTCAAGTGACCAGTGCCACTCCGCCGCCTGTCACAACCACCAACACTAGCACCACAGCCGCTTCACTTGATCTGTCACAGGAGTTATTGACACATCATTTTGAAGAAATGAGTGATGCGCAACCATCATTGACAGAGGATGTAGTTAATAGTGATCAGTCTCAGTCAGGCAGCATTACCGACATGGAGGTACGGTGTGATGATGATGATGATGTTGTACCCGCTGCTGCTTCCTTTCTTGATGTTTCAGATACAAGTGAAGCGGTTGATGATGATGTGTCGGTGGATGTCACGTGGGTGCCTGCTAGAAGAGAAGAAGAAGAGGGGGATAGTTCAGATGGGGAGACAGAGAGGAGGAGGAGACGATTTGGAAGCACGGGGAGGTCGTCTCAAGGAGCTAGTGGCACAGTCAGACAGCATGCATCGTCACCAGGGGTCAGCCAGACAGCCCGCCGATGCCCATCAACGCATGCTGTTGCCACCACCAGAATGCCATCATCGCAGAGCTCAGCAGTGTGGCATTTTTTGTGTGTGTCTGCCTCTGACAACAGCGATGCCATTTGCAACCTGTGCCAAAAGAAACTGAGTCGTGGGAAGTCCAACAGCCACCTAGGTACAACTGCTTTGCGAAGGCACATGGTCTCCCATCACAAAGGCCGATGGGAAGAACACATGAGTAGAAGCAGCACACAAAGTGAAAGCCGCCCTCCTCCTCCTGCTCCAGCAACTTCAGCCACGTCAACCAGTGCTGTCCTCCTTGCCCCCTCTCAACCATCCTCCACTCAGTCTCTCTTACGTAGCAGTTCCTGGTCATCTGCCCACAGTCAGGTGTCTGTCAAGGACATGTTTGAGCGTAAGAAGCCAATTTCTCAACGTCACCCCCTTGCCCGGCGCCTGACAGCTGGCTTGTCTGAACTCTTAGCCCACCAGCTTTTACCATACAAGCTGGTGGAGTCTGATGCTTTCAAAAAATTTGTATCTATTGGGACACAGCAGTGGAAGGTACCTGGCAGAAATTTCATTTCACAAAAGGCAATCCCAAACCTGGTATTTCGGGGCTGGACTGACCTTACTTGGCGGGATCAGACTGATATACTTCAGGAAAGTTTTCTTCTGTGAAAAGCACACTGGTCTAAAAGAGGCTGCCTCCGGGTGGTAAATCGCCATAGAACAAGCCAATGAGTTGATGTTCATTCCTGGTAGAGCACTTCTCTCTTTGTATGCAAATTATTATGACCCTGGCGAAGTCTCCCAATGGGGGATGGGGGAAACCAGATGTGGACTCCTTGCCCAGTGTGCTTAGAGGAATGTGGCTGCACCTCACTGACGAGGCCCATAGGAGGCCGAAACGATAGTCTGGGGTTGTCATGTTCCTTGTTCAGAGAAGAATTGCCTGGTATTTCGGGGCTGGACTGACCTTACTTGGCGGGATCAGACTGATATACTTCAGGAAAGTTTTCTTCTGTGAAAAGCACACTGGTCTAAAAGAGGCTGCCTCCGGGTGGTAAATCGCCATAGAACAAGCCACTGAGCTGTTGTTCGTTCCTGGTAGAGCGCTTCTCTCTTTGTATGCAAATTATTATGACCCTGGGGAAGTCTCCCTATGGGTGATGGGGGAAACCAGACGTGGACTCCTTGCCCAGTGTGCTTAGAGGAATGTGGCTGCACCTCACTGACGAGGCCCATAGGAGGCTGAAACGATCATCTGGGGTTGTCATGTTCCTTGTTCAGAGGAGAATTGCCTTGTATTTCGGGGCTGGACTGACCTTACTTAGCGGGATCAGACTGATATACTTCAGGAAAGTTTTCTTCTGTGAAAAGCACACTGGTCTAAAAGAGGCTGCCTCCGGGTGGTAAATCGCCATAGAACAAGCCACTGAGCTGTTGTTCGTTCCTGGTAGAGCGCTTCTCTCTTTGTATGCAAATTATTATGACCCTGGGGAAGTCTCCCTATGGGTGATGGGGGAAACCAGACGTGGACTCCTTGCCCAGTGTGCTTAGAGGAATGTGGCTGCACCTCACTGACGAGGCCCATAGGAGGCCGAAACGATCATCTGGGGTTGTCATGTACCTTGTTCAGAGGAGAATTGCCTGGTATTTCGGGGCTGGACTGACCTTACTTGGCGGGATCAGACTGATATACTTCAGGAAAGTTTTCTTCTGTGAAAAGCACACTGGTCTAAAAGAGGCTGCCTCCGGGTGGTAAATCGCCATAGAACAAGCCACTGAGCTGTTGTTCGTTCCTGGTAGAGCGCTTCTCTCTTTGTATGCAAATTATTATGACCCTGGGGAAGTCTCCCTATGGGTGATGGGGGAAACCAGACGTGGACTCCTTGCCCAGTGTGCTTAGAGGAATGTGGCTGCACCTCACTGACGAGGCCCATAGGAGGCCGAAACGATCGTCTGGGGTTGTCATGTTCCTTGTTCAGAGGAGAATTGCCTGGTATTTCGGGGCTGGACTGACCTTACTTGGCGGGATCAGACTGATATACTTCAGGAAAGTTTTCTTCTGTGAAAAGCACACTGGTCTAAAAGAGGCTGCCTCCGGGTGGTAAATCGCCATAGAACAAGGCACTGAGCTGTTGTTCGTTCCTGGTAGAGCACTTCTCTCTTTGTATGCAAATCCCAAACCTGTACTCTGTTGTGAGAAAGGAAGTTATGGCATGTCTGGCACACAGCGTTGGGGCAAGGGTCCATATGACCACGGATAGCTGGTCTGCAAAGCATGGTCAGGGCAGGTATATCACCTACACTGCGCATTGGGTAAACCTGCTGACTTCTGACAAGCATGGAATGCGTGGCTCTGCAGAAGAGTTGGTGACACCGCCACGACTTGCAGGCAGGCCTGCTGCTACCTCCTCTACTCCTCCTACTCCATCCTCTTCCATAACCTCTACCTTGGCTGAGTCCTCTTCAACTTCTGCGTCTTGCTCCACATCTAAGGCACCCCCCCAGCTCCCCAGGTACTATGCTACATCCCGGGTACGGCAGTGTCATGCCGTCTTGGGGTTGACTTGCCTGAAAGCGGAGAGTCACACCGCACCAGCACTCCTGACCACCCTGAACGCACAGGTGGATCAGTGGCTGACTCTGCACCAACTGGAGATTGGCAAGGTTGTTTCTGACAATGGAAGTAATTTGGTGGCGGCATTGAAATTGGGCAAGTTGACACATGTGCCGTGCATGGCACATGTGTGTAATCTGATTGTACAATGATTTGTCCATAAGTACCCAGGCTTACAGGACGTCCTGAAGCAGGCCAGGAAGGTGTGTGGCCATTTCAGGCATTCCTACACGGCCATGGCGCACTTGTCTGATATCCAGCGTCAAAACAACCTGCCAGTGAGGCGCTTGATTTGCGACAGCCCGACACGGTGGAATTCAACACTCCTAATGTTTGACCGCCTGCTCCAACAAGAAAAAGCAGTTAATGAGTATTTGTATGACCGGGGTGCTAGGACAGCCTCTGGGGAGCTGGGGATATTTTTGCCAAATTACTGGATGCTCATGCGCAATGCCTGTAGGCTCATGCGTCCTTTTGAGGAGGTGACAAACCTTGTCAGTCGCACCGAAAGCACCATCAGCGACATCATACCATTTGTTTTCTTCCTGGAGCGTGCCCTGCGAAGAGTGCTGGATCAGGCAGTAGATGAGCGTGAAGAGGAAGCGGGAGAGTTGTGGTGTCCATCACCCCCGCAAACAGCCGAATCAGCATTGCTTGCTGGACCTGCGGCAACGCAGGAAGAGGATTGTGAGGAAGAGGAGTCAGAGGAGGAATGTGGCTTTGGGGAGGATGAGGAGGAGGAAGACCGAGCACAACAGTCATCCCAGGGTGCTCGTTGTTGTCACCTCTCTGGTACCCGTGGTGTTGTACGTGGCTGGGGGGAAGAAGATACCATCAGTGAGATCAGTGAGGAGGAGGAACGCAACATGATTAGCTCAGCATCCAACCTTGTTCAAATGGGTTCTTTCATGCTGTCGTGCCTGTTGAGGGACCCTCGTATAAAAAAGCTGAAGGAGAACGACCTGTAATGGGTGTCCACGCTCCTCGACCCCCGGTATAAGCATAAAGTGCCTGAAATGTTACCAAATTCCCGCAAGTCGGAAAGGATGGAGAATTTTCATAATAAATTAAAGACTATGCTTTACACAGCGTATAAGGTTGATGTCACAGCACCACGGGAATGTAACAGGGGAAGAGATGAAATTAATCCTCCTCCTCCCACGACCACAGCGGCAAGGACCGGGCGCTTTCCTGATGTCTTGTTGATGGAGGACATGCATACCTTTTTAACTCCCATGCACCATCAGAGCCTTTCGGGATCCAGCCTTAGAGAAAGACTCAACCGACAGGTAGCAGACTACCTAGCTTTAACTGCGGATCTCGACACTCTCAGGAGCGATGGACCCCTTGACTACTGGGTGTGCAGGCTGGACTTGTGGCCTGAGCTATCCCAATTTGCAATGGAACTTCTGGCCTGCCCCGCTTCAAGTGTCCTGTCCGAAAGGACTTTTAGTGCAGCAGGAGGTTTTGTCACTGAGAAGAGAAGTCGCCTAGGTCAAAAAAGCCTTGACTATCTCACTTTTATAAAAATGAATGAGGGCTGGATCCCGAAGGGACTGACATTGGGCGATACATTTGAATAAAAAACTACTGATGATGATATGAGCTGCCTTGGGCTACAACTGGTACACAGGCTGGCCCTTTTTTTTTGGTTATAAAGACGGAGGACTTGCTTGACTTATCCGCCAACAACTAGTGTTCAAGCAACAAGCTTTTAGGGCACTTTATAAATGTTTTACAAACATCGATTTTTCTGGCCGCTGCTACAGCAGTTGCTCCAACAATACCCCAATTTTTCAGTCATTTGTACATTCCTAATTTTTCTGGCCTCTGCTGCATCTCTGTGGGTACAAAACTCAAATAAAAAAAATAATGCACATAACAATAACACTAGTGATTAAACTGTTATGAATTGTACAACTTTACACACCACTCATATCCGGTGTACCATTCAATTGAACGCAAAATGCAACAAATTTGAAAGAGTAGGACCGACCAAGCATCTTTATCCGTCTCTTGGTTGCTCTAAATTATCTCTGTGTTCCATCTATGACATACCTGTACTCTATTGTGCAAAAAGGTGGCATATGTTGTGTTTCATGCTGTTGTGCCTGTTGCGGCTCGTGGCCCATGATATAAAAAGGCTGAAGGAGAACGACCTGTAGTAATGGGTGCCCCATCCAGTTTTTAGAAAAATGTTCCTGGTTCCTCTCAATTATCTTTGGGTTTCTAAAATGGATGCCATACCTGTACTCGCTTGTGCAAAAGGATGGCATATGTGGTGTTGTTTCCTGCAGTTGTTTCTGTTGAGGGTGCTGGACCCTCTTATAAAAAAGCTGAAGGAGAACGACCTGGAGTGGGAGTCCAAGCATGGTTTTTGGTGCTATTTCACTTTTACAAACAATTATCTGTGGGTTTCACAAATCAATGCCGTACCAGTACTCTATTGTTCCAAAGTATGCCATATGTTCTCTTTCCTGCTGGTATTTTGTTTGAGGGTCCTGGACACTCTTATAAAAAGGCCTAAGGTGAAAGAGGTGTACTGGGTGTCCACTCTTTTTTATTTTCTATTTCTCATTTGACCAAAATTATCTCTGGTTTTGTAAAATCAATGCCGTACCTGTACTTTATTGTTCAAAAGGATGCCATACGTCCTCTTTCCTATTGGTGTTTTTTTTTAGTGTCCAGGACCCTCTTATAAAAAGGCCTAAGGAGAAAGAGGTGTACTGGTTGGCCACTCATTTTTATTTTTCTATTTAACAATTGAACAAAATGATCTCTGGGTTTGTAAAATCAATGCTGTACCTGTACTCTATTGTTCAAAAGGATGCCATACGTCCTCTTTCCTGCTGGTGTTTTTTTTTAGTGTCCAGGACCCTCTTATAAAAAGGCCTAAGGAGAAAGAGGTGTACTGGTTGGCCACTCATTTTTATTTTTCTATTTAACAATTGAACAAAATGATCTCTGGGTTTGTAAAATCAATGCTGTACCTGTACTCTATTGTTCAAAAGGATGCCATACGTCCTCTTTCCTGCTGGTGTTTTTTTTGAGGGTCCAGGACCCTCTTATAAAAAGGCCTAAGGAGAAAGAGGTGTACTGGCTGTCCATCGAATCATTTTTTTTTATTCAAATTTACATTTTAAAAAAAATTTCTATGGGTTTCTAAAATCTATGCCTTTCCTGTACTCTGTTGTTCAAAAGTATGCCATATGTCCTCTTTCCTGCTGGTTTTTTGTTTGAGGGTCCTGGACCCTCTTATAAAAAGGCCTTATGGATAAAGAATTGTACTGGGTGTCCATCCAATCATTTTTTTTTTAAATTAAAATTCACGGTTGCAACAAATTATCCCCGGGTTTCTAAAATCAATGCCTTTCCTATAATCTTTTTTTCACAAAGGATGCCATATGTCCTCTTTCCTACTGCTGGTTTTGTTGAGTGTCCTGGAGCCTCTGCTAAAAAGGCCTAAGGATAAAGAAGTGTACTGGGTGTCTATTCAATGTTTTTTTTAGATTATACGGTTGTAACAAATTTTTTCTGTCTTTCAAAAATCAATGCCTTTCCTGTAATCTATTTTTCAAAAGGATGCCATATGTCCTATTTCATGCTGTTCTTTCTGTTGAGGCTCCGGGACACTCTTATAAAAAGGACTAAGGATAAAGAAGTGTACTGGGTGTCCAATCAATGTTTTTTTTCTATTTCCCGGGTCATATAACTGATCTCTGTGTTTCTAAAATCAATGCCTTTCCTGTAATCTAATTTTCTAAAGGATGCCATATGTCCTCTTTCATGCTGCTGGTTTTGTGGAGGGTCCTGGAGCCTCTGCTAAAAAGGCCTAAGGATAAATAAGTGTACTTGGTGTATAATCGAAGTTTTTTGTGATTTCACGGTTGCAACTAATGATCTCTGTGTTTCTAAAATAAATGCCTTTCCTGTAATCTAATTTTCTAAAGGATACCATATGTCCTCTTTCATGCTGCTGGTTTTGTGGAGGGTCCTGGAGCCTCTGCTAAAAAGGCCTAAGGATAAATAAGTGTACTTGGTGTATAATCAAAGTTTTTTGTGATTTCACGGTTGCAACTAATGATCTCTGTGTTTCTAAAATCAATGCCTTTCCTGTAATCTAATTTTCTAAAGGATGCCATATGTCCTCTTTCAAGCTGCTGGTTTTGTGGAGGGCCCTGGAGCCTCTGCTAAAAAGGCCTAAGGATAAAGAAGTGTACTGGGTGTCTAATCAATGTTTTTTTCGATTTACCGTTTGCAACTAATGATCTCTGTGTTTCTGAAATCAATGCCTTTCCTATAATCATTTTTTTCAAAAGGATGCCATATGTCCTCTTTCCTGCTGCTGGTTTTGTCGAGGGTCCTGGAGCCTCTGCTGCGCATAATAAAGAAAAAAAAAATAATTTAACTTGACTTAATAACTGAAGCATGACTTCAGGAGTCAGGTGTGGTCGTAGGTAGTGGTTGTTGTTAGCAGATTATTTTTATTGCAAATTGCAATTGCCACAGCGTGCATAAAATGTGCGTCACTAGTCCAAATTTTTTTTTTTTTTTTTCATTCTGGATTAGTTTGGGGTACGGCACAATATTGGAAAGGCAAAAAACAGGTCTCGGTACCCGTTGATATAAGGGGTGACTACTAGTGCTTTTACCAGGCTCCTCTTGGATAGCCCCAGAAAGTGTGAGTATGAATTCCAAAAAGAAAATTAAATTAAGGTTGAAAAATTACTCCTAAGTAAATTGTAAGACCTGGAGCTCCTCAAACACACGTCCTACCGCAACAGGTATAGGCTCCGCCCACCCAAATCTTACCTTTTCAATGCCAATTGATATTGCCACAGCTGGAATAACAGTAACTAACATGTGCGTTAGTTATAAAAAGGCCTAAGGAGAAAGAGGTGTACTGGCTGTCCATCGAATCATTTTTTTAATTCAAATTTACATTTTAAAAAAAAATTCTATGGGTTTCTAAAATCTATGCCTTTCCTGTACTCTATTGTTCAAAAGTATGCCATATGTCCTCTTTCCTGCTGTTTTTTTGTTTGAGGGTCCTGGACCCTCTTATAAAAAGGCCTTATGGATAAAGAATTGTACTGGGTGTCCATCCAATCATTTTTTTTTAAAATTAAAATTCACGGTTGCAACAAATTATCCCCGGGTTTCTAAAATCAATGCCTTTCCTATAATCTTTTTTTCACAAAGGATGCCATATGTCCTCTTTCCTACTGCTGGTTTTGTTGAGTGTCCTGGAGCCTCTGCTAAAAAGGCCTAAGGATAAAGAAGTGTACTGGGTGTCTATTCAATGTTTTTTTAGATTATACGGTTGTAACAAATTTTTTCTGTCTTTCAAAAATCAATGCCTTTCCTGTAATCTATTTTTCAAAAGGATGCCATATGTCCTATTTCATGCTGTTCTTTCTGTTGAGGCTCCGGGACACTCTTATAAAAAGGACTAAGGATAAAGAAGTGTACTGGGTGTCCAATCAATGTTTTTTTTCTATTTCCCGGGTCATATAACTGATCTCTGTGTTTCTAAAATCAATGCTTTTCCTGTAATCTAATTTTCTAAAGGATGCCATATGTCCTCTTTCATGCTGCTGGTTTTGTGGAGGGTCCTGGAGCCTCTGCTAAAAAGGCCTAAGGATAAATAAGTGTACTTGGTGTATAATCAAAGTTTTTTGTGATTTCACGGTTGCAACTAATGATCTCTGTGTTTCTAAAATCAATGCCTTTCCTGTAATCTAATTTTCTAAAGGATACCATATGTCCTCTTTCATGCTGCTGGTTTTGTGGAGGGTCCTGGAGCCTCTGCTAAAAAGGCCTAAGGATAAATAAGTGTACTTGGTGTATAATCAAAGTTTTTTGTGATTTCACGGTTGCAACTAATGATCTCTGTGTTTCTAAAATCAATGCCTTTCCTGTAATCTAATTTTCTAAAGGATGCCATATGTCCTCTTTCAAGCTGCTGGTTTTGTGGATGGCCCTGGAGCCTCTGCTAAAAAGGCCTAAGGATAAAGAAGTGTACTGGGTGTCTAATCAATGTTTTTTTCGATTTACCGTTTGCAACTAATGATCTCTGTGTTTCTGAAATCAATGCCTTTCCTATAATCATTTTTTTCAAAAGGATGCCTTATGTCCTCTTTCCTGCTGCTGGTTTTGTCGAGGGTCCTGGAGCCTCTGCTGCGCATAATAAAGAAAAAAAAATTAATTTAACTTGACTTAATAACTGAAGCATGACTTCAGGAGTCAGGTGTGGTCGTAGGTAGTGGTTGTTGTTAGCAGATTATTTTTATTGCAAATTGCAATTGCCACAGCGTGCATAAAATGTGCGTCACTAGTCCAAATTTTTTTATTTTTTTTTTCATTCTGGATTAGTTTGGGGTACGGCACAATATTGGAAAGGCAAAAAACAGGTCTCGGTACCCGTTGATATAAGGGGTGACTACTAGTGCTTTTACCAGGCTCCTCTTGGATAGCCCCAGAAAGTGTGAGTATGAATTCCAAAAAGAAAATTAAATTAAGTTTGAAAAATTACTCCTAAGTAAATTGTAAGACCTGGAGCTCCTCAAACACACGTCCTACCGCAACAGGTATAGTCTCCGCCCACCCAAATCTTACCTTTTTAATGCCAATTGATATTGCCACAGCTGGAATAACAGTAACTAACATGTGCGTCCCCACAGCCAGTCTCCGAATCTATTGTCAGAGGTATACAAAAACAACAATAAAGAATTCCTTTTGGGGCGCAAAGAGATGGCTACCGGAACACTCCAGGAACTTCACAAAAGTGGCTGTCTTGTGTTTCTGGTAATGTTGTAGACATCTGGGTAGTGTACAGGGAGGGCAAAAATCGTCTCCATCTCTGTGCACCAAAGGACATGACGTCCTTGTCATCCATAAGCACATGAAATTGCTGGCATTTTTGTTGCTTCAAGAAGTTCATTTTTTGTGGTGATAGATAGTACAGAATTAAATAAACTTTGTTTTCCTACCATACTCAAGACAATCTTGTATTTCAAAATTCGTACTTGCTGTGGGAAACAGTGGCCTATCCATACCAGGAAGATGATTTAGACAGAAGTAACGAGCTCTGCTTGCAGATGACACATGTTTATCGTCAATCAGCAAAGGGGTTGCGTGCAGAATATGGCTGATGGCCCCTTATTCACATGTTTGTCCAGAGCCACAACATTTGCAAACAGCCAGAAGAAAGGTCGTTTCTCACCAGCCTTAAGTTGAGCTTCATTTACCAAATGCTGATATTCAAAAAAATAGACAAACAGTGCCTTAAATAAAACATTTGTGATATGGATTCACCAGAGCAAGGTCATTGCAAGTACTAAGTTCACACAATAACAAAATTAAAATGCCACAACTATGCAATCTTCACCTTCAGATTATTATTGTCACACTCCATTTTACTCCTATGCCCAGCTCCCTGCTCTTGTTTTTGTTGAGGGTCCTGGAGCCTCTGCTGAAAAGGCCTATGGATAATAAAGTGTACTGGGTGTCTGTTCAATGTTTTTTTTGATTTCCCGGTTGCAAGTAATTATCTCAGTGTTTCTAAAATCAATGCCTTTCCTGTAATCTATAATTCAAAAAGATTGACATATGTCCTCTTTCATGCTGTTGTTTCAGTTGCGGCTCCGGGACCCTCGTATTAACAAGGCCTGAGGATAAATAAGTGTAACCGGTGTCTAATGAATGTTTTTTTCTATTACACGGGTCATATAAATGATCTGTGGGTTTCTAAAATCAATGCCTTTACTGTAATCTTTTATTCAAAAGGATGACATATCTCCTCTTTCATGCTGTTGTTTCGGTTGAGGCTCCGGGACCCTCGTATTAAAAAGGCCTGAGCATAAATAAGTGTCACGGCTGTGTAATCAATGTTTTTTTCTAATTTCACGGTTGCAAATAATGATCTGTGGGTTTCTAAAATCAATGCCTTTCCTGTAATCTTTTATTCAAAAGGATGACATATCTCCTCTTTCATGCTGTTGTTTCGGTTGAGGCTCCGGGACCCTGGTATTAAAAAGGCCTGAGCATAAATAAGTGTCATGGCTGTGTAATGAATGTTTTTTTCTAATTTCACAGTTGCAAATAATGATCTGTGGGTTTCTAAAATCAATGCCTTTACTGTAATCTTTTATTCAAAAGGATGACATATCTCCTCTTTCATGCTGTTATTTCGGTTAAGGCGCCGGGACCCTCGTATTAAAAAGGCCTGAGCATAAATAAGTGTCACGGCTGTGTAATCAATGTTTTTTTCAAATTTCACGGTTGCAAATAATGATCTGTGGGTTTCTAAAATCAATGCCTTTACTGTAATCTTTTATTCAAAAGGATGACATATCTCCTCTTTCATGCTGTTGTTTCGGTTGAGGCTCCGGGACCCTCGTATTAAAAAGGCCTGAGCATAAATAAGTGTCACGGCTGTCTAATCAATGTTTTTTTCTAATTTCACGGTTGCAAATAATGATCTGTGGGTTTCTAAAATCAATGCCTTTACTGTAATCTTTTATTCAAAAGGATGACATATCTCCTCTTTCATGCTGCTGTTTCGGTTGAGGCTCCGGGACCATCGTATTAAAAAGGCCTGAGCATAAATAAGTGTCACGGGTGTGTAATCAATTTTGTTTTCTAATTTCACGGTTGCAAATAATGATCTGTGGGTTTCTAAAATCAATGCCTTTCCTGTAATCTTTTATTCAAAAGGATGACATATCTCCTCTTTCATGCTGTTGTTTCGGTTGAGGCTCCGGGACCCTCGTATTAAAAAGGCCTGAGCATAAATAAGTGTCACGGCTGTGTAATCAATGTTTTTTTCTAATTTCACGGTTGCAAATAATGATCTGTGGGTTTCTAAAATCAATGCCTTTACTGTAATCTTTTATTCAAAAGGATGACATATCTCCTCTTTCATGCTGTTGTTTCGGTTGAGGCTCCGGGACCCTTGTATTAAAAAGGCCTGAGCATAAATAAGTGTCACGGGTGTGTAATCAATTTTTTTTTCTAAATTCACGGTTGCAAATAATGATCTGTGGGTTTCTAAAAGCAATGTCTTTACTGTAATCTTTTATTCAAAAGGATGACATATCTCCTCTTTCATGCTGTTGTTTCGGTTGAGGCTCCGGGACCCTCATATTAAAAAGGCCTGAGCATAAATAAGTGTCACGGCTGTCTAATCAATGTTTTTTTCTAATTTCACGGTTGCAAATAATGATCTGTGGGTTTCTAAAATCAATGCCTTTACTGTAATCTTTTATTCAAAAGGATGACATATCTCCTCTTTCATGCTGTTGTTTCGGTTGAGGCTCCGGGACCCTCGTATTAAAAAGGCCTGAGCATAAATAAGTGTGACGGGTGTGTAATCAATTTTTTTTCTAAATTCACGGTTGCAAATAATGATCTGTGGGTTTCTAAAATCAATGCCTTTACTGTAATCTTTTATTCAAAAGGATGACAGTACTACCAAAATACAGCCAATGAAGGGCCTTAGGAAGACTGAGCCAAGGTTGGATTGTAGTATTTGGTTAGGCTAATCATGATGGCCATGTAGACCACCACCACAGAGAGTCCTGGAAGTAACAGGGATGATGAGATGAAAGAGCTAAGAATAGTAGAACTTGAAACAACAGAGTTAGCCATGGGTTTTAGTGCAAAACCGCTTGGCTTTTTTTTGCCTTTGGGTGCGGCTATTCATGCAGGCCATATAGAGCTGAAAACATTTGGTGTCGTATCAGCTATTAAACTAATAAGAACAGTACTACCAAAATACAGCCAATGAAGGGCCTTAGGAAGACTGGGCCAAGGTTGGATTGTAGTATTTGGTTAGGCTAATCCTGATGGCCATGTAGACCACCACCACCGAGAGTTCTGGAAGTAACAGGGATGATGAGATGAAAGAGCTAAGAATAGTAGAACTTGAAACAACAGAGTTAGCCATGGGTGTTAGTGCAAAACCGCTTGGCTTTTTTTTGGCTTTGGGTGCGGCTATTCATGCAGGCCATATAGAGCTGAAAACATTCGGTGTCGTATCAGCTATTAAACTAATAAGAACAGTACTACCAAAATACAGCCAATGAAGGGCCTTAGGAAGACTGGGCCAAGGTTGGATTGTAGTATTTGGTTAGGCTAATCCTGATGGCCATGTAGACCACCACCACCGAGAGTCCTGAAGTAACAGGGATGATGAGATGAAAGAGCTAAGAATAGTAGAACTTGAAACAACAGAGTTAGCCATGGGTGTTAGTGCAAAACCACTTGGCTTTTTTTTGGCTTTGGGTGCGGCTATTCATGCAGGCCATATAGAGCTGACAACATTCAGTGTCGTATCAGCTATTAAACTAATAAGAACAGTACTACCAAAATACAGCCAATGAAGGGCCTTAGGAAGACTGGGCCAAGGTTGGATTGTAGTATTTGGTTAGGCTAATCATGATGGCCATGTAGACCACCACCACCGAGAGTCCTGGAAGTAACAGGGATGATGAGATGAAAGAGCTAAGAATATTAGAACTTGAAACAACAGAGTTAGCCATGGGTGTTTGTGCAAAACCGCTTGGCTTTTTTTTGGCTTTGGGTGTGGCTATTCATGCAGGCCATATAGAGCTGACAACATTCGGTGTCGTATCAGCTATTAAACTAATAAGAACAGTACTACCAAAATACAGCCAATGAAGGGCCTTATGAAGACTGAGCCAAGGTTGGATTGTAGTATTTGGTTAGGCTAATCATGATGGCCATGTAGACCACCATGTAGTAATAAGAACAGTACTACCAAAATACAGCCAATGAAGGGCCTTAGGAAGACTGAGCCAAGGTTGGATTGTAGTATTTGGTTAGGCTAATCATTATGGCCATGTAGACCACCACCACGAGAGTCCTGGAAGTAACAGGGATGATGAGATGAAAGTGCTAAGAATAGTACTACTTGAAACAACAGAGTTAGCCATGGGTGTTAATCCAAGACCGCTTGGATTTATTTTTGTATTGGGTGCAGCTAATCATGCAGGCCATATAGAGCTGACAACATTCGGTGTTGTATCAGCTATAAAAATAATAAGAACTGTACTATCAAAATACAGACAATGAAGGGCCTATGAAGACTGAGCAAAGGTTGTATTGTAGTATTTTGTTTGGCTAATCATGATGGCCATGTAGACCGCCCGTAACAGGGATGAAAGTGCTAAGAATAGTACTAATTGAAACAACAGAGTTAGCCATGGGTGTTAGTCTAAGACCACTCGGCTTTTTTTTGGGTTCGGGTGCAGCTAATCATGAAGGCCAGATAGACCTGCCACCATTTGGTGTTGTAACAGGTATGAAAATGCAAAGAACAGTACTACTTAACACAACCTACTTACCATGGGTCCCAGAGCATATGTTTGGTTGTTATATTTTGTAAGGGTAATCATGCAGGCCATATAGACCTCCACCGATAGGGTGAGTATGAGTAACAGCTATTAAAATGCGAAGGACATTACTAATTAACACAACATAGTTACCATGGGTCGCAGACCAAGAGCAGATGTCTTATTATTGTATTTTGTATGGGTAATCATCCAGGCCGTATAGACCTCACCAAATAGGGGGAGTTACAGAGATTAAAGTGCTAAGAATGGTAGTACTTAAAACACAACCTCGTTAAAATAGGTAGCAGACCACATGTCTTATTATTATAATTTTTCAGGGTAATCTGGCAGGCCATATAGAACTCCCCCTATAGGGGAGGGAGGGGAAAGGGATTAAAGTGCTAAGACAGCCACTTTGGGAATGTTAGTTGATTTAGACCCATTATGGCTTAAAAGCAGACTGCATCAACTATGTAATTTTCCATGGGAGTTTTGCCAGGGATCCCCCTCCAGCATGCAACAGTCCAGGTGTTAGTACCCTTGAAACAACTTTTCCATCACTATTGTGGCCAGAAAGAGTCCTTGTAGGTTTTAAAGTTCGCCTGCCTATTGAATTCAATGGCGGTTCGCGCGGTTCGCGCGTTCGCGAACAATACCGGAAGTTCGAGTCCGCGGTTCGCGAACCGAAAATTTTAGGTTCGCGACATCACTAGTGTTTATATGTATTTACAGTCATATACACATATACAAACATTAATCTATATGTACACATATATATAAGTGAATGTGAAAATGTGATGGAGTCTGCGCAAATGCGCATGTTAGGTTTTTTTTCCTCTTTTTTCTTTCATGTAATTAGCAAGAGTCCATGAGCTAGTGACGTATGGGATATACATTCCTACCAGGAGGGGCAAAGTTTTCCAAACCTCAAAATGCCTACAAATACACCCCTCACCACACCCACAAATCAGTTTTACAAACTTTGCCACCTATGGAGGTGGTGAAGTAAGTTTGTGCTAGATTCTACGTTGATATGCGCTCCGCAGCAGGTTGGAGCCCGGTTTTCCTCTCAGCGTGCAGTGAATGTCAGAGGGATGTGAGGAGAGTATTGCCTATTTGAATGCAGTGATCTCCTTCTACGGGGTCTATTTCATAGGTTCTCTGTTATCGGTCGTAGAGATTCATCTCTTACCTCCCTTTTCAGATCGACGATATACTCTTATATATATACCATTTCCTCTGCTGATGTTCGTTTCAGTACTGGTTTGGCTTTCTACAAACATGTAGATGAGTGTCCTGGGGTATGTAAGTCTTATTTTCTGTGACACTCTAAGCTATGATTGGGCACTTTTTTAATAAAGTTCTAAATATATGTATTCAAACATTTATTTGCCTTGACTCAGGATGTTCAACATTCCTTATTTTCAGACAGTCAGTTTCATATTTGGGATAATGCATTTGAATCAATCATTTTTCTTACCTTAAAATTTGACTTTTTTTCCCTGTGGGCTGTTAGGCTCGCGGGGGCTGAAAATGCTTTATTTTCCCTGTGGGCTGTTAGGCTCGCGGGGGCTGAAAATGCTTTATTTTATTGCGTCATTTTTGGCGCAAAAAAATCTTTTCTGTTTCCGGCGTCATACGTGTCGCCGGAAGTTGCATCATTTTTGACGTTCTTTTGCGCCAAAAATGTCGGCGTTCCGGACGTGGTGTCATTTTTGGCACCAAAAGCATTTAGGCGCCAAATAATGTGGGCGTCTTATTTGGCGCTAAAAAAATATGGGCGTCGCTTTTGTCTCCACATTATTTAAGTCTCATTTTTCTTTGCTTCTGGTTGCTAGAAGCTTGTTCCTTGGCATTTTTTTTCCCATTCCTGAAACTGTCATTTAAGGAATTTGATCATTTTGCTTTATATGTTGTTTTTTCTCTTACATATTGCAAGATGTCTCACGTTGCATCTGAGTCAGAAGATACTTCAGGAAAATCGCTGTCTGGTGCTGGAACTACCAAAGCTAAGTGTATCTGCTGTAAACTTTTGGTAGCTGTTCCTCCAGCTGTTGTTTGTATTAATTGTCATGACAAACTTGTTAATGCAGATAATAATTCCTTTAGTAATGTACCATTACCTGTTGCAGTTCCATCAACATCTAATGTTCAGAGTGTTCCTGATAACATAAGAGATTTTGTTTCTGAATCCATCAAGAAGGCTATGTCTGTTATTCCTCCTTCTAGTAAACATAAAAAATCTTTTAAAACTTCTCGTTATACTGATGAATTTTTAAATGAACATCATCATTCTGATTCTAATGACTCTTCTGGTTCAGAGGATTCTGTCTCGGAGGTTGATGCTGATAAATCTTCATATTTATTTAAAATGGAATTTATTCGTTCTTTACTTAAAGAAGTACTAATTGCTTTAGAAATTGAGGATTCTGGTCCTCTTGATACTAAATCTAAACGTTTAGATAAGGTCTTTAAATCTCCTGTGGTTATTCCAGAAGTTTTTCCTGTTCCTGGTGCTATTTCTGAAGTAATTTCCAGAGAATGGAATAATTTGGGTAATTCATTTACTCCTTCTAAACGTTTTAAGCAATTATATCCTGTGCCGTCTGACAGATTAGAATTTTGGGACAAAATCCCTAAAGTTGATGGGGCTATTTCTACCCTTGCTAAACGTACTACTATTCCTACGTCAGATGGTACTTCGTTTAAGGATCCTTTAGATAGGAAAATTGAATCCTTTCTAAGAAAAGCTTATCTGGTTTCAGGTAATCTTCTTAGACCTGCTATATCATTGGCTGATGTTGCTGCAGCTTCAACTTTTTGGTTGGAAACTTTAGCGCAACAAGTAACAGATCATGATTCTCATAATATTATTATTCTTCTTCAACATGCTAATAATTTTATCTGTGATGCCATTTTTGATATTATCAGAGTTGATGTCAGGTTTATGTCTCTAGCTATTTTAGCTAGAAGAGCTTTATGGCTTAAAACTTGGAATGCTGATATGTCTTCTAAATCGACTCTACTTTACATTTCTTTCCAGGGTAACAAATTATTTGGTTCTCAGTTGGATTCTATTATCTCAACTGTTACTGGTGGGAAAGGAACTTTTTTACCACAGGATAAAAAATCTAATGGTAAAAACAGGGCTAATAATCGTTTTCGTTCCTTTCGTTTCAACAAAGAACAAAAGCCCGATCCTTCATCCTCAGGAGCAGTTTTAGTTTGGAAACCATCTCCAGTCTGGAATAAATCCAAGCCTTCTAGAAAAGCAAAGCCAGCTTCTAAGTCCACATGAAGGTGCGGCCCTCATTCCAGCTCAGCTGGTAAGGGGCAGGTTACGTTTTTTCAAAGAAATTTGGATCAATTCTGTTCACAATCTTTGGATTCAGAACATTGTTTCAGAACGGTACAGAATTGGTTTCAAGATAAGACCTCCTGCAAAGAGATTTTTTCTTTCCCGTGTCCCAGTAAATCCAGTGAAAGCTCAAGCATTTCTGAAATGTGTTTCAGATCTAGAGTTGGCTGGAGTAATTATGCCAGTTCCAGTTCTGGAACAAGGGCTGGGGTTTTATTCAAATCTCTTCATTGTACCAAAGAAGGAGAATTCCTTCAGACCAGTTCTGGATCTAAAAATATTGAATCGTTATGTAAGGATACCAACGTTCAAAATGGTAACTGTAAGGACTATCTTGCCTTTTGTTCAGCAAGGGCATTATATGTCCACAATAGATTTACAGGATGCATATCTGCATATTCCGATTCATCCAGATCATTATCAGTTCCTGAGATTCTCTTTCCTGGACAAGCATTACCAGTTTGTGGCTCTGCCGTTTGGCCTAGCTACAGCTCCAAGAATTTTTACAAAGGTTCTCGGTGCCCTTCTGTCTGTAATCAGAGAACAGGGTATTGTGGTATTTCCTTATTTGGACAATATCTTGGTACTTGCTCAGTCTTCACATTTAGCAGAATCTCATACGAATCGACTTGTGTTGTTTCTTCAAGATCATGGTTGGAGGATCAATTCACTAAAAAGTTCATTGATTCCTCAGACAAGGGTAACCTTTCTGGGTTTCCAGATAGATACAGTGTCCAAGACTCTGTCTTTGACAGACAAGAGACGTCTAAAATTAATTTCAGCTTGTCGAAACCTTCAGTCACAATCATTCCCTTCGGTAGCCTTATGCATGGAAATTCTAGGTCTTATGACTGCTGCATCGGACGCGATCCCCTTTGCTCGTTTTCACATGCGACCTCTTCAGCTCTGTATGCTGAATCAATAGTGAAGGGAGTACACAAAGATATCTCAATTAATATCTTTAAAACCGATTGTAAGACACTCTCTAACATGGTGGACAGATCACCATCGTTTAATTCAGGGGGCTTCTTTTGTTCTTCCGACCTGGACTGTAATTTCAACAGATGCAAGTCTTACAGGTTGGAGAGCTGTGTGGGGATCTCTGACGGCACAAGGAGTTTGGGAATCTCAGGAGGTGAGATTACCGATCAATATTTTGGAACTCTGTGCAATTTTCAGAGCTCTTTAGTCTTGGCCTCTTCTGAAGAGAGAATCGTTCATTTGTTTTCAGACAGACAATGTCACAACTGTGGCATACATCAATCATCAAGGAGGGACTCACAGTCCTCTGGCTATGAAAGAAGTATCTCGAATTCTGGTTTGGGCGGAATCCAGCTCCTGTCTAATCTCTGCGGTTCATATCCCAGGTATAGACAATTGGGAAGCGGATTATCTCAGTCGCCAAACGTTGCATCCGGGCGAATGGTCTCTTCACCCAGAGGTATTTCTTCAGATTGTTCAAATGTGGGAACTTCCAGAAATAGATCTGATGGCGTCTCATCTAAACAAGAAACTTCCCAGGTATCTGTCCAGATCCCGGGATCCTCAGGCGGAGGCAGTGGATGCATTATCACTTCCTTGGAAGTATCATTCTGCCTATATCTTTCCGCCTCTAGTTCTTCTTCCAAGACTAATCTCCAAGATTCTGAAGGAATGCTCGTTTGTTCTGCTGGTAGCTCCGGCATGGCCTCACAGGTTTTGGTATGCAGATCTTGTCCGGATGGCCTCTTGCCATCCGTGGACTCTTCCGTTAAGACCAGACCTTCTGTCGCAAGGTCCTTTTTTCCATCAGGATCTCAAATCCTTAAATTTAAAGGTATGGAGATTGAACGCTTGATTCTTGGTCAAAGAGGTTTCTCTGACTCTGTGATTAATACTATGTTACAGGCTCGTAAATCTGTATCTAGAGAGATATATTATAGAGTCTGGAAGACTTATATTTCTTGGTGTCTTTCTCATCATTTTTCTTGGCATTCTTTTAGAATTTCCGAGAATTTTACAGTTTCTTCAGGATGGTTTAGATAAAGGTTTGTCCGCAAGTTCTTTGAAAGGACAAATCTCTGCTCTTTCTGTTCTTTTTCACAGAAAGATTGCTAATCTTCCTGATATTCATTGTTTTGTACAAGCTTTGGTTCGTATAAAACCTGTCATTAAGTCAATTTCTCCTCCTTGGAGTTTGAATTTGGTTCTGGGGGCTCTTCAAGCTCCTCCGTTTGAACCTATGCATTCATTGGACATTAAATTACTTTCTTGGAAAGTTTTGTTCCTTTTGGCGATCTCTTCTGCCAGAAGAGTCTCTGAATTATCTGCTCTTTCTTGTGAGTCTCCTTTTCTGATTTTTCATCAGGATAAGGCGGTGTTGCGAACTTCTTTTGAATTTTTACCTAAGGTTGTGAATTCCAACAACATTAGTAGAGAAATTGTGGTTCCCTCATTATGTCCTAATCCTAAGAATTCTAAGGAGAAATCGTTGCATTCTTTGGATGTTGTTAGAGCTTTGAAATATTATGTTGAAGCTACTAAGTCTTTCCGAAAGACTTCTAGTCTATTTGTTATCTTTTCCGGTTCTAGAAAAGGCCAGAAAGCTTCTGCCATTTCTTTGGCATCTTGGTTGAAATCTTTAATTCATCATGCCTATGTCGAGTCGGGTAAAACTCCGCCTCAAAGGATTACAGCTCATTCTACTAGGTCAGTTTCTACTTCCTGGGCATTTAGGAATGAAGCTTCGGTTGATCAGATTTGCAAAGCAGCAACTTGGTCCTCTTTGCATACTTTTACTAAATTCTACCATTTTGATGTATTTTCTTCTTCTGAAGCAGTTTTTGGTAGAAAAGTTCTTCAGGCAGCGGTTTCAGTTTGAATCTTCTGTTTATATTTTTCCTTAAACTTTATTTTGGGTGTGGATTATTTTCAGCAGGAATTGGCTGTCTTTATTTTATCCCTCCCTCTCTAGTGACTCTTGCGTGGAAAGATCCACATCTTGGGTAGTCATTATCCCATACGTCACTAGCTCATGGACTCTTGCTAATTACATGAAAGAAAACATAATTTATGGAAGAACTTACCTGATAAATTCATTTCTTTCATATTAGCAAGAGTCCATGAGGCCCACCCTTTTTTGTGGTGGTTATGATTTTTTTGTATAAAGCACAATTATTCCAATTCCTTATTTTATATGCTTTCGCACTTTTTTCTTATCACCCCACTTCTTGGCTATTCATTAAACTGATTTGTGGGTGTGGTGAGGGGTGTATTTGTAGGCATTTTGAGGTTTGGGAAACTTTGCCCCTCCTGGTAGGAATGTATATCCCATACGTCACTAGCTCATGGACTCTTGCTAATATGAAAGAAATGAATTTATCAGGTAAGTTCTTACATAAATTATGTTTTTTTCTCCATTGATTTCAATTCAGGAATACACACAGAAAATTAAGTTAGTTTTCTAACGCTATTAGGGTTAACATTAGCACAAAAAAAAGTTTATTTGAAACTTATAATACAAACGCAATCCGACTGGCACAAAAAGCTTAACTCTTGCAAAGTAAAAAATACTGCGCCATTTATAATCTAGCCCAAAATGTTTGGAAAGGGTTAAAAAGGGATATGGCATATTTCAAGGAGTTTGACTGGAAAGGGCTAATATGTCTAAATATGTGTATATACATGTCTATATTTGTCTCTCTCTTATATATATATATATATATATATATATATATATATATATATATATATATATATATATATATATATATATACACAAAGCACATATGGGTTTAGCATTCACGATATAAATCTTCTCACCGGGGTGCTCAGAAAAAAGTCCACAAGCTCCAATAAAGGCAGGCACTCACCAGGTTTAAAGTGGCAAAAGATTTAATCCAACAGAGTGATGTTTCGGGTTTTCACCCCCATCCTCAGACTCATACAAAAGATAAATGCTTAATCCCAATCTTATATACCCTACTCACCACACATGTGATAACAATTATCACTAATCACCTCGTGTGTGTTCAAGCGGTGATGTACGGTGCATAGCATACATCACAAGCAAGCGTTGTATGTTGCCTAGCAACTGAACCGATGTATACAATCTAAAAGCCTGTGGCGAGAATAAATGACACAATGTGATATCTCAAAATATGTGAACAGTCAGCAGACTACTCCTGATATTTCTTCTGCAATTAACATGTGATCCATAAACCTTAAGTAGCTGCAGTTATGTGCATTAATAGGAGGCAGGTGAGACAGTGCCTCTCCTGGCCATTGTGTGTAATTGTACTCTTTATTAATAATTATATGTAAAAAAAATTAAAAACAATTTACCCCCCCACCCCGCCACCCACTGCGCCCAACTGCCCAAATTATTCTGATGATCTGATCTCATTCATGATCATCATCAAGTTGTTACACATTATACACAGTACTACTATGCTATGGTGCTACGAATGAGACAGAGTCAGTCAGACAGAGTGTACACACGTCACTGCGTGCAGATCACATACATACATTCATATTGCGCAAGGTAGAGGCTGTTAGCCGTTCAGCTACCATTCTGTTGCGCAATATGAATATATGTTTTTGTATGGGCCGCTAGAGACTCCCACCTAGTGGCCGTAAACTTAACGCTCGTTGTCTTTTACGGCCCATACCGCTCCCACCGGAGGCTGGTCTCTAAAAGCCTCTGGAGCCCTGCCCGCCCCTCAGTCAATCAGAGTGGAGCAATGCATGTCTGACTCTGACTGGGAGGACTGACTGCGGCAGGCAGGAATGTGAGGCGTGGAGGGAGACTTGAGCAGCAGCAGCTGTTACGTGCATCACTCGAGTGTCGGCATCTTCTAGTAGTCCACTCCAACTCCTCCACTCATGGACTCTGTGACCGTCAGTCAGTGTCAGTGAGGTTTCTCAGTCAGACCCAGTTGAGCCTCTAGAGTCTAGCAGCTGCAGCACCCCACTGTCTACTTCTGGCCTGGAGTCGTTTGTAGAAGTAGACAGTACTACTAGTTACAGAAGTTCAACACTTTGTTCTCAGGTTAGTAGTGTACTAGGGACAGGGTAAACTAACTATCATATCTGTTCTGCAGAATCTGCACTGCAAATGAGTGCAATGTACATCATAATCTTAATAAAATGATTTTCTATTACCACAAGTTGCCCACACACAGTAAGTAAACTGATATTTACTCTGAGTCCTGCCACTCTTTACAGTTTAAGTTAACCAATGTTAAATAGGTGATTTCCTTGTATGATATTATTTTAGTCAATCACAATAATCAGATAAGCTTTGAGATTTGTGTATTTTGTTTTAACCTGTCCTGACTATGTTCTAAATTTTAGAACAGCAACATAATCAGGACACACAAACTCTCACAATAAGGCACTAAATCTCTCAATAATCTCCAAAAACCCTTCAGCAACACAGTCAAAGAAGCCATGCTTGTGGCGTGCTTATATACCCAGTGTAAATGTTTAATGATGTACCGGTTTGCCAAATAAATTGTGTTCAGGTGTGCTTTGTTAGTAATTAGTATGTGTGCCATGTGTATTAGTTGTGTGAATTTGCGCATGCTCATATTGAGTTAGTATTTGTGGAATGTGTAGAATGCGATGATGTCATACTGGTCGTTTTGCATAACATTGTCCAAAAGTATTATGTGTAAATGTTTATTTATGATGGTGTCATATTTGTGAAGTGTTCTAAATGTTTGTTTGTACTAATATTCCGTAATGTTGAATGCGAGTGTTTTGTGTATGAGTGTGCAATTCTTGTTTTGTGTTGTTTTGTTCTGTGTTGTAGGATCGTAAGGTATATCTATATTCCTTGTTTTTTTTTAAAAAAAATGTTATTAAATTTCCACTTGTGATTATGTAATCCGTATGTGCTATGTTGCGTGATTGTTGTTAGTGCATTTGCAGTGTGTTTTTGTTGTGTATTATGTGGTATATGTCATATGACAGAGCAGTGCGTATTTCTCGCAAGATCGAGTCTTAGCTGATAAATGCGTGCTTGTTTGATTTCTCATTGATCTCTATGGGAGAATGTTTATCGCGGCCGTGATTACGCGTATAAAATAAACGCGGTAGTCGTGTTACCACGACGCGTTAGGATGTTGTTTTGAAACTTGTAATATCTACGTTAGAAAAGTGCGGCTAGGAAATAAAATACACGTAACTAACGCACCCCGGTTAACGCAAAACTCATAATCTAGGCGATAGTTTTTTAATGAGTTAACACAGCACAAATAGATAAATGTTATAATGAAAATGTATTTAAACACACAAATGTAAAGAAATGTTTATATCCCTGGCTCTAAATGTGTTCTTTACAGGGATTATCACAGACCCTCATGGGAACATTATACCAGAAGGAAATTTAAAACACTTGATTAATTTTACACCTAATGTGTTAGCTTAACAAATAATATCAGTCCTTTAAGTGTGTAATAAAAAATATATTTTAGAATTATTAATTGCAATTATAGATTCAAATAATCATCATTTGATAGCAAACTGTATCATTTTTAAATTTAATTGGTGCATTTTTTTTAATTGAATTAAAACAAGATTGGAAACTGAACACACAGAAATCTACTATTATAAAATAACTGTAGAAATAGCTCAAAAGAAATGCCCCTCAAAACCAGCTGAAATATCCAGCGGTCAAGTTTCTTGGTTAATAAAAGTCCTAGGGGTTTTATCAATTTCTGTCCAACATGACACACTGTAGCATATCATGTCTGACAGACATCTATGAATGCCGACAGCATATGCTGTTGGCATTAAACATTGCACAAGCAGTTCACCAGAACTGCTTGTGCAATGCTGCCCTAGCAGGGGGTATCAATCAGCCCAATTGTTTAGGATCGGGCGGATTGCAGACCACTGGCTTAGAGGCGACGGACCAGTTAAGGAGCAGTGGTCTTAAGACTTCTGTTTCCGGTGAGCCTGGAGGATTGTGCGGAATCAGGGGCCATTTGGCCCTTGATAAAATCAGCCCCCAAAAGTTCTGCAAAATCTTGTAAAAGTCTGACAGATTGAAATACTACTGTTGAACAGTCCCCTCTGCAACATTTATGGGGCACTATAGTTTGAGTTGTTTACTTTATTGGGACAGGTTTGAATTAAAAAAAATAAAAAATAACTGTAGGCAATTTTCACTGGGATTCTAGTAAACTGGAATGAGGATCTTATTTAGTTTTTAAATGTATTACCCCCTATGGGGGATATCTATCAAGCCGTCAACTGTGTTGCTTTCGACGGCATCAATATGCTCGCCTAAAATCACTTAATATTGCGGCCGCGTATCTGAACACACTCTTCATTTTTATAAAAAAAAAGCCAGAAAAAGAGGACGCGCACCAAGTATGGGGCTATGAGCATCGGACTGTTGTTAACTAGCAGTCATCGATCTCGCGTCTGTTGGGCTTTTTACCAACTTTATTTATATCCTGTCACTAAACGCTGTCACTATACTAAATTGTTTAACCCCTATCGAGCAGCTCCTGGACCCCGCCGCAACCTAAATAAATTTATTAACCCCTATCAAGCTGCTCCTGGACCCTGACGCAATCTAAATACTAAAATGTTTAACCCCTATCCCACCGCTCCCACGACCCCGCTGCAACCTAAATAAAGTTATTAACCTCTATCCCGCCACTCCCGGACCCTGCCGCCACTAACTAAACCTATTAACCCCTAAACAGCCTGCCCCCCACATCACCATAAACTAAATTAAGCTATTAACCCCTAAACCTAAAAACCCACTAACTTTAAATTAAAAGACATTTAAAATCTTACCTGTAGAATTAAAATAAACTATTGTAATCTATTAATTAACCTACCCTAACTATTGTACTACAATTAAAATACCAATTAAATTAAATAAATTACATATTAAAAAAAACCTACCCCTACTAAATTTTTTTTTTATATATTAAAATTTTTATTGAGGTTTGAAACAAGGCATACAAACTTTTTGAGACCAAAATAAGTAATAGTTACAATACAGTATCATAGTAGAATATACAGTAAATATAGCAGGCCATGCAATCATTGAGCCTTACAATGAATATAAGGGGCCACTTTTAGACCTCAGATAAAACGTAAAAAAAAAAGGAAGAAGGCTCCTTGTAACATAGGAGACCTCTCACCGGTCTCATATGAAAAACCTCAGCTTTATAGTAAAATATTTAAACAGAGCATAAACAAGGATACACTCATAAACAAAAAGTATGGCAAACAGTAGCCAAAAAGCCACTAGTCAAAGTTTCCTATGTATGAGTGATATGATGAAATATATAGGTGTAAAGCATTAAGATTAAAACTTTATATTCAAATTGTATGGAGTGTTAAACACTCATTCTAGACTTAGAAAGGGAACATAAGGTTAATAATATGTTGTACTACAAAATTTAAAGGAAGCTAGGGTGCGGTATAGACAAGAAAAAAGGTAAACAAGCTACAGTATAACAAAACATAGCAATATGGAATGTCTAATGTACACACTGGTTACTAGCGAATACCTAGAAATAAATTAGCTCTTGCTGGTTGATGTTATATCTAGCATAGTAGGGTCCATAGATCCAAGTTAATAAATTTGGCATGTATTATGAGAAGGGAGACTATACCTAATGGCAGCAGTGCAGGTCTGGCCTGGGTAAGAACATATCAAATATTTAAAAGGAACGCCGCACATCACAGTATAGCAATGGCCTTAGCCTCAAGACATGAGCCCTGCACTCAATGGCACATACTTAAAGTAGGGAGTCCTAGACATGTATGTAAATTTCTGGAATCACCAGTGACTTACGGCACTTTAGAACCTGCCGGCGCCTACAAAACCTGACTAAGTTATAAAATCACCCATACCGTCTAACACGCCTCCCAAACATAGCCCGACACGTCTAGCCCTCTATCCGCTATCCCCCCTCACTATCCTAACAATAAAAAATGTATTAACCCCTAAACCGCCACTCCCGGACCCCGCCGCCACTTAATAAAGTTATTAACCCCTAAACTGCCGCTCCCGGACCCCGCCGCCAGCTATATTAAATCTATAACCCCTTAATGTGAGCCCCTACCCCGCCGCCATCTACCTTACCTACCCCTAAAGTAAGCCCCTTACACCGCCGCCATCTACCTTACCTACCCCCTAAAGTGAGCCCCTTACACCGCCACCATCTACCTTACCTACCCCCTAAAGTGAGCCCCTTACACCGCCGCCATCTACCTTACCTACCCCCAAAGTGAGCCCCTTACACCGCCACCATCTACCTTACCTACCCCCTAAAGTGAGCTCCTACCCCGCCGCCATCTATTATAAAAATATTAACCCCTAATTTAATCCCCCTACACCGCCGCCACCTATATTAAACACATTAACCCCTAATCTAATCCCCCTACACCGCCGCCAGCTATATTAACTATATTAACCCTTATTATATTAGGGTTAATATAGTTAATATAGTTATTATAATATATATATATATATATATATATATATATATGTATATATATATATATTTTAAGTATAATAACCCTATCTAACTCTAACATCCCTAACTAAATTCTTATTAAAATAAATCTAATTAATATTAATATTATTAATTAAAATATTCCTATTTAAATCTAAATACTTACCTATTAAATAAACCCTAAGGTAGCTACAATGTAATTAATAATTACATTGTAGCTATTTTAGGGTTTATATTTATTTTACAGGTAACTTGGTATTTATTTTAACTAGGTACAATAGCTATTAAATAGTTAATAACTATTTAATAGCTACCTTGTTAAAATAATTACCAATTTACCTGTAAAATAAATCCTAACCTAAGTTACAAATACACCTACACTATCAATAAATTAAATAAACTACAAATATCTAAACTAAAATACAATTAAATAAACTAAACTAAATTACAAAAACAAACAAACACTAAATTACAAAAAATAAAAAAAAGATTACAAGATTTTTAAGCTAATTACACCTATTCTAAGCCCCCTAAGAAAAAATAAAGCCCCCCAAAATAAAAAAATATCCCTACCCTATACTAAATTAAAAAAGTTAACAGCTCTTTTACCTTACCAGCCCTTAAAAGGGCCTTTTGCGGGGCAAAACAGCTCTTTTGCCTGAAAAAACAACAAAGAAAACAGCTCTTTTGCCTGAAAAAAAAACACAATACCACCCCCAACATTACAACCCACCACCCACATACCCCTATTCTAAACCCACCCAAACCCCCCTTAAAAAAACCTAACACTACCCCCCTGAAGATCTCCCTACCTTGTATTCACCCAGCCGGGCAGAACTCCGGGCGATGTCTTCAATCAAGCGACAGAGAAGTCTTCTTCCATCCGGCGATGTCTTCAATCAAGCGGCAAAGAAGAAGTCTTCATCCCGGCGATGTCTTCAAGCAAGCGGCAGAGAAGTCTTCTTCCATCTGGCGATGTCTTCAAGCAAAGCGGCATCTTCAATCTTCTTTCTTCGCTCCTCCGCCACGGAGCATCCATCCGGCACGACGACTGAACAAGGAATGAGGTACCTTTAAATGAGGTCATCCAAGATGGCGTCCATTGAATTCCGATTGGCTGATAGAATTCTATCAGCCAATCGGAATTAAGGTAGAAAAATCTGATTGGCTGATTGAATCAGCTAATCAGATTCAAGTTCAATCCGATTGGCTTGCTGATTGACAGAGTTTATAATAAAGTCACTGCTTTCTGTAATAAATATGACAAAAGCCAAGTGACCTGGACCATACCCTGGGCTGACAGAGTGCCATATTATATAAGTCAAAGACTCATTGCAAGTGCTTTTCCTCTGCTGGTAAGGATTCTGTGTGTCTGCTTAATAAAGTGTCACACACATACACAATCACTCTGACTCACTCACAGGCACACATATACAGACACATATACAGACACATACACACAAACCCATACATAGATACATACACACACACATACACAATCACTCTCACAGACACACATATACACACACACACACAAACTCATACACACACTCACAAATTAACTTTTAGAATACATATCAGATATTGGGGTCAATTTCTCAAGCCCCGTGTTTCCTTCAGGATCGCCGTCAACAGAAGTTATGAAGCAGTGATCTAAAGACTTCTGCTCCATAACCTGTTTTCCTGCTCTGAGGCGGTGGACACCCCCTGCTAGTGGCCAATAGTGATGTCGCGAATAGTTCGCCGGCGAACATAGCTTGTTCGCGTCCACCGCGGCGGGCAAACATATGCGATGCTCGATCCACCTCTTATTCGTCATCATTGAGTTAACTTTGACCCTGTATCTCACAGTCTACAGGCACATTTCAGCCAATCAGCAGCAGACACTCCCTCCCAGACCCTCCCAGCTCCTGGACAGAAGCCATTTTAGATTCATTCTGATCCTGCATTCTTATTGAGAGGAGGGATAGTGTAGCTGCTGCTGATTTTATAGGGAAATTCATAGCTAGGCTAGTGTATTCAGTGTCCACTACAGTCCTGAAGGACCCATCTGATCTCTGCTTTAAGGACAGCACCCCGAAAAGCCCTTTTTAGGGCTAGAACATCTTTTTTTTTTGCCTGTGTAATTTTGACTGTGAAACATCAGTCTGCTAGTGTAATCTAATTGCAGTTGCCTGCCTGCCAGAGTGTGTGCCAGGCCCACTTGCTAAGTGCCACCACTCATATCTGTTGTAACAGTAGTGTAAATTTTGTAAAAAAAAACTTTGACTGTGAAACATCAGTCTGCTAGTGTAATCTAATTGCAGTTGCCTGCCTGCCAGCTTGTGTGCCAGGCCCACTTGCAAAGTTAGTGCCACCACTCAAATGTTGTAACAGGAGTAAAAATATTTAAAAAAAAACTTTTTTGACTTTGAAACATCAGTCTGCTAGTGTAATCTAATTGCAGTTGCCTGCCTGCCAGCGTGTGTGCCAGGCCCACTTGCCAAGTTAGTGCCACCACTCATATTTGTTGTAACAGTAGTGTAAATATTTTAAAAAAAACTTTTTTGACTGTGAAACATCAGTCTGCTAGTGTAATCTAATTGCAGTTGCCTGCCTGCCAGCGTGTGTGCCAGGCCCACTTGCCAAGTTAGTGCCACCTCTCATATTTGTTGTAACAGTAGTGTAAATATTTTTAAAAAACGTTTTTGACTGTGAAACATCAGTCTGCTAGTGTAATCTAATTGCAGTTGCCTGCCTGCCAGCGTGTGTGTCACGCCCACTTGCCAAGTTAGTGCCACCACTCATATTTGTTGTAACAGTAGTGTAAATATTTTTTTAAAAAATTTGACTGTGAAACATCAGTCTGCTAGTGTAATCTAATTGCAGTTGCCTGCCTGTCAGCGTGTGTGCCAGGCCCACTTGCCAAGTTAGTGCCACCACTCATATTTGTTGTAACAGTAGTGTAAATATTTTTTTAAAAAATTTGACTGTGAAACATCAGTCTGCTAGTGTAATCTAATTGCAGATGCCTGCCTGCCAGCGTGTGTGCCAGACCCACTTGCCAACTACTGCCACCACTCAAATGTTGTAACAGGAGTGTAAATATTTTAAAAATAAACATTTTTGACTGTGAAACATCAGTCTGCTTTTTTGTGTCAGGCTCACAGCATATACTGTGCCCACTTGCCCAGTGCCACCACTCATATCTTGTTTAATAGTAATGTAAGTGTACATTTAAAAAAAAAAAAAGCTTTTTGGATTGTGAAACATCAGTTTGCTTTTTTGTGTCAAGCTCACAGCATTTATTGTGCCCACTTGCCCAGTGGCACCACTCATATTTTGTGTAATAGTAGTGTAAGTGTACATTTTAAAAAAAAAATGATAGGTAGAGGCAGGCCACCCCGCAGGTGTCGTGGTGGTGCTGTGATTCCCTTTGACCCTACAATAATGCCCAGTGTTCAGAGGCCATGTACCATGAACGCGAAAAGTTCTGAGGAGGACCTAGTTGACTGGCTAACACAGGACATACAATCTGCTTCTGCTCGGAACCTTAACGCACCATCCACCTCCAGCATAGCTTCGGGCACCTTTCAAGTGACCAGTGCCACTCACCCGCCTGCCACCACCACCACCAACACTAGCACCACAGCCGCTTCATTTGATCTGTCAGAGGAGTTATTGACACATCAGTTGGAAGAAATGAGTGATGCGCAACCATCATTAACAGAGGATGTAGATAACAGTGATATGTCTCAGTCAGGCAGCATTACAGACATGGACGTACAGTGTTATGATGATGATGATGTTGTACCCACTGCTGCTTCCTTTGTTGATTTGTCAGATACAAGTGAAGCGGTTGATGATGATGCATCCGTGGATGTCACGTGGGTGCCCGCTAGAAGAGAAGAAGAAGAGGGGGAAAGTTCAGATGGGGAGACAGAGAGGAGGAGACGAGTTGGAAGCAGGGGGAGGTTGTCTCAAGGAGCTAGTCAGACAGCATGCATCGGCACCCGGGGTCAGCCAGACAGCACACCAATCAACGCATGCTGTTGCCACCACCAGAATGCCGTTATCGCAGAGCTCAGCAGTGTGGCATTTTTTTTGTGTGTCTGCCTCTTACAACAGCGATGCCATTTCAACCTGTGCCAAAAGAAACTGAGTCGTGGAAAGTGCAACACCCACCTAGGTACAACTGCTTTGCGAAGGCACATGATCTCACATCACAAACGCTGATGGGATGAACACATGAGTAGAAGCAGCACACAAACTCAAAGCCGCCATCCTCCTCCGGGTCCAGCATCTTCAGCCACGTCAACCACTGCTGTCCTCCTTGCCCCCTCTCAATCATCCGCCACGCCGTCTCTCTTCCGTAGCAGTTCCTGCTCATCTGCCCACAGCCAGGTGTCCGTCAAGGACATGTTTGAGCGTAAGAAGCCAATGTCCCAAAGTCACCCCCTTGCCCGACGTCTGACAGCTGGCTTGTCTGAACTCTTAGCCTGAGTCTGAGGCGTTCAAAAAATTTGTATCTATTGGGACACCGCAGTGGAAGGTACACGGCCGAAATTTCTTTGCACAAAAGGCAATCCCAAACCTGTACTCGATTGTGTGAAAGGAAGTAATGGCATGTCTGGCATAAAGTGTCGGGGCAAGGGTCCATCTCACCACTGATAGCAGGTCTGCAAAGCATGGTCAGGGCAGGTATATCACCTATACTGCGCATTGGGTAAACCTGCTGACAGCTGCGAAGCATGGAATGCGTGGCTCTGCAGAGGAGTTGGTGACACCGCCACGACTTGCAGGCAGGCCTGCTGCTACCTCCCCTACTCCTCCTACTCCATCCTCTTTCATAACCTCTTCCTTGGCTGAGTCCTCTTCTGCTGCTGCGTCTTGCTCCACATCAACGGCACTCCCCCAGCTCCGCAGGTACTATTCCACATCCTGGATACGGCAGTGTCACGCCGTCTTGGGGTTGACTTGCCTGAAAGCGGAGAGTCACACCGGAACAGCACTCCTGTCCGCCCTGAACGCACAGGTGGATCAGTGGCTGACTCCGCACCAACTGGAGATCGGCAAAGTGGTTTCTGACAATGGAAGTAATTTGGTGGCGGCATTGAAATTGGGCAAGTTGACACATGTGCCGTGCATGGCACATGTGTGTAATCTGATCGTACAACGCTTTGTGCATAAGTACCCAGGCTTACAGGACGTCCTGAAGCAGGCCAGGAAGGTGTGTGGCCATTTAAGGCGTTCCTACACGGCCATGGCGAATTTTGCAGATATCCAGCGGCGAAACAACATCCCAGTGAGGCGCTTGATTTGGGACAGCCCGACACGTTGGAATTCAATACTCCTAATGTTCGACCGCCTGCTCCAACAAGAAAAAGCTGTTAACGAGTATTTGTATGACCGGGGTGCTAGGACAGCCTCTGCGGAGCTGGGGATTTTTTTGCCAAGTTACTGGACGCTCATGCGCAATGCCTGTAGGCTGATGCGTCCTTTTGAGGAGGTGACAAACCTAGTCAGTCGCACCGAAGGCACCATCAGCGACATCATACCATTTGTTTTCTTCCTGGAGTGTGCCCTGTGAAGAGTGCTGGATCAGGCCGTAGATGAGCGTGAAGAGGAAGAGTTGTGGTCACCATCACCACCAGAAACAGCCTTATCAGCATAGCTTGCTGGACCAGCGGCAATGCTGGAAGAGGATTGTGAGGAAGAGGAGTCAGAGGAGGAATGTGGCTTTGAGGAGGAGGAGGAGGAGGAGGAAGACCAACCACAGCACCTATATGGTACCCGTGGTGTTGTACGTGGCTGGGGGGAAGAACATATCTTCAGTGAGATCACTGAGGACGAGGAACGGGACATGAGTAGCTTGGCATCCAAACTTGTGCAAATGGGGTCTTTTACGCTGTTGTGCCTGTTGAGTGACCCTCGTATGCAAAAACTGAAGGAAAATGACCTGTACTGGGTGTCCACGCTACTAGACCCCCGGTATAAGCATAAAGTGCCTGAAATGTTACCAAATTCCCACAAGTCGGAAAGGATGCAGCAGTTCCAAAATAAATTAAAAAGTATGCTTTACACAGCATATAAGGGTGATATCACAGCACAACGGGAATCATCTAACAGGGGAAGAGGTGAAAGTAATCCTCCGACTCCCACGACCATGCCGGCAAGGACAGGACACTTAACAGACGTGTTGTTGATGGAGGACATGCTTTTTAACTCCTATGCATTGCCACAGCCCTTCGGGGTCCACCCTCAGAGAACGACTCAACCGACAGATAGCAGACTATCTCGCCTTAACTGCAGATCTTGACACTCTGAGGAGCGATGAACCCCTTGACTACTGGGTGTGCAGGCTTGACCTGTGGCCTGAGCTATCCCAATTTGCGATAGAACTTCTGGCCTGCCCGCTTCAAGTGTCCTGTCAGAAAGGACCTTCAGTGCTGCAGGAGGTATTGTCACTGAGAAGAGAAGTCGGCTAGGTAAAAAAAGTCTAGATTACCTCACCTTTATTAAGATGAATGAGGGATGGATCCCGAAGGGACTGACATTGGGCGATACATTCGAGTAAAAAAGGCCTAATGAGATGATCTACCTTGGGCTATAAATGGTCCACAAGCTGCTGTATGTTATCTACGAATGCCGGATGACTTGCGTGACTTATCCGCCACCAACTAGTGTTCAAGCCACAATGTTTTAGGGCACTTTCTGCCAGGGAAACAAACATCAATTTTTCTGGCTGCTGCTACAGCAGCGGCTGCAACCATACCTAATTTTTCTGGCATGTGTACATGCCATATTTTTCTGTCCTCTGGTGCTGCACTGTGGCTTCAAACAACAAAACAAAAAAAGGCACATAACAGGGATTAAAGTGATAGGAATAGTATTACTTAACACACCACACATATCTGGTGGCACAGTAGATTGCACATGCAGTGCCCCAAATTTGAAGTAGGAGGACCGACCAAGCATCTTTTTCCATCTCCTGCCCGGTTCCTAAAATCCATGCCATATACACGTCCCCTGGTGCCACAACTGCCTCTGGGAACCTTACCATGGGGCTCAGACCGCACGTCTTGTAATTCTATGTCTGGGAAATTATCTATCAAATCTATCTATTTATCTATCAAAATCTATCTATCTATCGAATCTATCAAATGTATCTATTGATCTATCTAATCTATTTATCTATCTATCAAATCTATCTATCTCATGGCCGGACCGACCAAGCATCTTTTTCCATCTCCTGGTTGCAAAAATCCATGCCATATACACGTCCCCTGATAGGGGACACCACAGGTATTAAACTGATAGGAATAGTACTACTTAACACACCTTATAATAACGCAGAGAGATGCAATGCAGAGAGAGGAGTCTGAAGAAGAGGAGTCAGAGGAGCAAGGTGTCTTTGAGGAGGTGGAAGACCAAACACAGCAAGTGTCCCAGGGGGCTTGTTGTCACCTTTCGGGGTCCGGGACCCTTGGTGTTGTACCTGGCTGGGTGGAGGAAGCGACCTTCAATGACATCAGTGAGGACAAGGAACGGGACATGGCTAGCTTGGTATCCAACCTTGTGCAAATGGGGAGTTTGCGGTTGTGCAAATGGACTGTTTGCGGTTGTTTGCGGTGCGTTAAAGGGACAGTCTAGGCCAAAATAAGCTTTAATAATTCAGATAGAGCATGTAATTTTAAGCAATTTTCCAATTTACTTTTATCACCAATTTTGCTTTGTTCTCTTGGTATTCTTAGTTGAAATCTTAACCTAGGAGGTTCATAATCTAATTTCTTAGACCTTGAAGCCCACCTCTTTCAGATTGCATTTTAACAGTTTTTCACCACAAGAGGGTGTTAGTTCACGTATTTCAAAAATGTAACACTGTGCACGTGCACGAGAAGTTATCTGGGAGCAGGCACTGATTGACTAGACTGCAAGTCTGTCAAAAGAACTGAAAAAAGGGGCAGTTTGCAGAGGCTTAGATACAAGATAATCACAGAGGTTTAAAGTATATTATTATGGGTAATAAATGGATTATCTATCTTTTAAAACAATAAAAATTCTGGTGTAGACTGTACCTTTAAACGGGGAGTTTAGTCTGTCACTGTGAAGCGGGCATAACCCTTACACTACCTGAATGATACAACATCATACCTGATGTTTTAAAGCACGTTATTCCAAACAACTTAGGAATGTTAGGTGATTTATGCCCTTTATGGCTTAAAACCAGACTCTGCATCAACTATGTAATTTTCCATGGGAGTTTTGCCATGGAACCCCTCCGGCATGCCACAGTCCAGGTGTTAGTCCCCTTGAATTAACTTTTCCATCACTATTGTGGCCAGAAAAAGTCCCTGTTGGTTTTAAAGTTTGCCTGCCTATTGAAGTCAATGGCGGTTCGCGAACAGTTGCGGAAGTTCGAGTCCGCCATTTGTAAACTGAAATTTTTAGGTTTGCAACATCACTAGTGGCCAATTGGCCATGAATCTGCCGGGGGGCGGCATTGCATAAGCAGTTCACAAGAACTGCTGGTGCAATGATAAATGCTAACAGCGTATGCTACATTGTATCATGTCCATCCGCAGAATAATAAATAGACCCCATTGAATTCATTACAAACAGATCACTGCCTCACACTTCCCTATTTCTACTTCAATATCAAATACAGACTGGATAGACATTGCTTTCATGAGGCACTTTCCAGTAATGACTCCAGTCTGCACAGGAACTTAATATGTTGGTGGCCTGCTAGCAATGCTTGCATCACAAAAGCACCCTGTCAGTAAAAAGGAATACCGGCCTCTGTGCCATTACTGAAGGACCGGATGATGAACAATCCCTGTCTGTGCCACACAACAGCGCTTGTGCTCCATGCTCCAATTTACACTTCAAGTACAATCAGCAATGCAGAAAAGCAGAGTCCTCCCTCCCTCCCTGTGACCATTTTTACTTACAGCAATATGCCGGTCTCTCAGCCTCACTGCACCCGGAACAGTCTCCTCAGCATGGCCCTGCACTGCTCTCTCTAAAAAAAAAAAAACACACCTCTGCTCCTGCGCCTCCGCTGAAGTGCTCTGGCGCCTGCCCTGGGAAGGCGCGCCCTACAGTTTGAAAACTGCCGGTCCAGACTGTCCCTTTAAATAGACATTAAGGAAATGTAATACACATAAAGCGCTAACTAGCAAATGTTCTTAAAACAGAAATGTAATTCAAACCTATGAGAAACTCTAAGCTTATCTCCATCACAATAGCTCTGAATTGTCAATCACCTAGATTACAAGTTGCACGTTCGTGTTTTAATGCAGAAAAAAATGTTTCCATAGCACAGCCATTATGAGTTTTGCGGTGAGGCTAAAAAGCCCATAAACTACCTTTTAACCCCTAAACCGAGGCCCTCCCACATCGCAAATACTATATTAAAGTTATTAACCCATTTGCCCGCTCCCGACATTGCCGCCACTAATAAAATGTATTAACCCCTATTCCACCACTCCCCAACATCATTATCCCTATAATAAAGTTATTAACCCCTAAACTGCTACACTCCTGCATCGCAAACAATATTTAAATATGATTAACCCCTAATCTGCCATCCACCCACATTGCCCCCGCTATACTAAAGTTATTAACAGTTTAAACTAACAATTAAACTAATATAACTATTAAACTAAAATTAAATTAACCACCAAGTAAAGAAAACTAAACATACTCATTAAAAGATTCCTAACACTACTATAAAAATTACAAAGTATCTAATTGCAAAATTAAAAAATACTAAATTACAAAAAATAATAAACACTAAATTATGAAAAATAACAAACTAAATTAACAAAAATAAGAAAAGAATTACACCTAATCTAATAGCCCTATAAAAATAAAAAAAGCCCACCCAAAATAAAAAAAAACCTAGCCTACAATAAACTACCAATAGCCCTTAAAAATAGCCTTTTGTTGGGCATTGCCCTAAGTTAAACAGCTTTTTTACATGTAAAAAAATAAAATAAAAAATACAGTATGAAGAGGATGCTCCGTGCTGGATGTCTTTAGGATGGAACCAGAAGACGCTGCCTGGATGAAGACTTCTTGCTGCCTGGATGTCCGGACTTCAGGAACTGTAGGTGGATCTTCGGGGGTTAGTGTTAGGATTTTTTTAAACTTTTTTGGGTGGGTTTTTTTTTTTAGTTTAGGGTTTGGGCTTTTCTTAAAAAAGAGCTAAATGCCCTTTTCAGGGCAATGCCCAAACAAATACCCTTTTCAGCATGTTTCACCCACCACCCAACCAACCCCCCAAAATAAAAAACCTAACTAACAAAAACCTAAGCTACCCATTGCCATGAAAAGGGCATTTGTATGGGCATTGACCTTAAATGGCATTTAGCTCTTTTGCATTGCCCTGAAAATATAATTTAGCTCTTTCAAGAAAAGCCCAAATTCTAAACTAAAAAAAACCCACCCAAAAAATATTTCAAAAATCCTAACACTAACCGCCGACGATCTACTTACAGTTCCTGAAGTCCGGATGTCCAGGCAGCAAGAAGTCTTCATCCAGGCGGTGTGGAGTGGGTCCATCCTGAAGACATCCAGCACGGAGCATTCTCTTCATACTGTCACCGCCGTATACTGAATCCTCAATGCAAGGAAGCCTTTTCAAAATAGTGTCCCTTGCATTCCTATTGGCTGATTTGATTTTGGAAATTCAAATCGGACATTAGGATGAGAGCTGCTGAAAGCCTAATGGCTGTTCATATCATCCAATAGTTTGAGAGCTACTGAAATTCTATTGGCTGATTTGAACAGCCAATAGAATTTCAGAAGCTCTCATCCTATTGGCAGCTTTGGGCTATAGGTAGTTTATTATAGATTAGGTTTGTTACTTTTGGGAAGGTTTATTTTAAAAATGGATATTAGAATAGGAATATTTTTTATTATTTTTGATAATTTGTTATTTTGTAGAATGTTTTTTTTTTCATTTTGGGGTGTTTTTTTTGTGTTTTTTTTAGAATAGCCATTTTTTATTTTTAATGGGCAGCAAAAGAGCTGAATGACCTTTTAAAGGCAATGCACATAAAAATGCCCTTTTCAAGGCAATGGGTAGATTAGGTTTTACTTTATTTTTATGGGTCTTGGGGTGGGGGTTAGTTTACTGTTAGGGGGTGCTTGTTTTTCTTTGTAGAAAAAGAGCTGATTTCTTTAGGGCAATGCCCTAGAAAAGACCCTTTCAAGGGGCCACAGAAGGCCCTTTTAAGGTAAGGGCCCTTGGTAATTTATTATAGATTAGGATTTTTTTTTATTTTGGGTGTTTTTTTGTTTTTTTAAGGGTATTAGAATAGGAATATTTTTTATTGTTTTGGATAATTTCATTTGTTATTATTTTGTAATGGTAGTTTTATTATTTTTTGTTATGTTAGGTTTTAGTGTAAGAAGGCTTAGGTTTTATTTCACAGGTAAGTTTGTATTTATTTTAAATAGGAAGTTAGTAAATAGTTAATAACTATTTACTAACTAGTTTACCTAGTTAAAATAAATACAAAATTACCTGTGAAATAAAAATAAAACCTAAGCTAGCTACAATATAACTATATAATTAGTTATATTGTAGCTAGCTTAGGTTTTATTTCACAGGTAAGTTTGTATTTAGTTTTAAATAGGTATTTAGTTAATAATTGCAACTTTAATTTAGCTCTATATTAATTATGTTAATGTTAGGGGGTGTTAGAGATAGGGTTAGGTCTAGGGGTTAATAGTTTAATTTAGGTTGTTGCGATGTGGGGGGCTGGCGGTTTTAGGAGTTTATAGATTTATTATAGTGTGGGCGATGTTGGGGTGCAGGGGAATAGGGGTTAATAACTTTAGTATAGTGGCGGCGATATCAGGAGCAGCCAATTAGGGGTTTGATTTATTTAGGTAGCGGTGATGTTGTGAGCAGCAAATTAGGGGGGTTTAGACGTGGGGTTTATGTTAGGGTTAAACATAAAACTTTTTTCCCCATAGACATCAATGGGGCTGCGTTACGAAGGTTTTCATTCCGCGATCACAGGTGTTAGCTTTTTTTTCTAACCCGCTCTCTCCATTGATGTCTATGGGGAAAGCGTGCACGAGCACATCAAAACAGCGCTTGTATTTGGTCCATATCACACGCACAAGCTGGCTGTTTGAAAACTGGTAAAGGCAGCATAATGGAGTGTGAAATAATGCATTTGTTTCGCACCCCATTGCGCCCATAACTTGTAATCTGCCTGAATGTTTTTTATTGAAGCCAATCTAAGGCCAACACATGAAGGAGTCAGGTAATAGTGCCTTCTAGTGCAGTAAAAAGCAATACAGGCAGTAGGGATTTAAAAAGAGAAAGGCTATACATTTCTTACAGGTTTCCCTAATATTTATACTTTTAAAACAATTGTTATTAAATGATATAGATCCTCTTTATCCCTTTTTATTCCCCTATATGCAGTAGCCATGTGTGCAGTTAATGTGCTATACTTTCAGTGTATAAGTGACTATGTAATCCTGAGATTGTCAGTAAAACACTTGTATTCAGCAGTGAAGATGTTAATTGTACAAAGACTTGAATAACAGTGAGACGCCAGTT